>NC_038254.2:0-325738 GCF_000004515.6 Glycine max
CAAACCCTAAACCCTAAACCCTAAACCCTAAACCCTAAACCCTAAACCCTAAACCCTAAACCCCAAACCCTAAACCCCAAACCCTAAACCCCAAACCCCTAACCCCTAACCCCTAACCCCTAACCCTAAACCCCAAACCCCAAACCCCAAACCCCAAACCCTAACCTCTAAATCCTAACCCCTTAACCCTAACCCCTAACCCTAAACCCTAAACCATAAACCCTAAATCGGAAACCCTAAACCGCAAACCCCAAACCCTTTTCGAAATAGAGAACAAATAATATTTCATCACTTGGTGTCTATGAAGAAACCTAATGAAAAAACATTAGTCAAAGTGTTGAGAGATGGGCAAGAGCATGAGCTTAGTAGTATTCTCCAACCTGTAATGAGGTGGAATTCTATGTCTGATATTGAGTGTTGAAAGGCTACGCAAATTTTTGTTAATGTTCTTTTATCGCTTAAAACTTGTAAAACCTTGATGTTCGAGGCTATGGTTCTTTAGTCACAGTAATTTTATTGTTTTGTCATACTTATAATGGATTAGGATCCCCTGCAATTTTTTCTTTTAAACAGAAGGGGATCACACCATTAATTTAGTTTAAATGTTTTTATAATGCTTTTATAATTTTAAGACCGTCTATAAAGTAGGATCCAATACATGTAAATTCATGTGCAAAGGCAAATCAGTGCATTAAGGAAGTGAGGGTCATGTCACTAAAAACTTACATGTTGTGGACACTTGAATTTTTTCAGACTGGAAGGCCCAACAGCTTCTTTTGCACATTCAGAATGGTAGTGCGCGTCACATCCTTGAACAAAACACAAGAGCTCATCATCCCCAGGGTAAATAAAATGGCAGCAAAAACAACATTCACCCTAAACCCAAACACATAACAAAAGATTAAATGAAACCCATTATCAGTTAAAACAAAAATAGTTAATTACATGTCAAATCCATTAATCAATAATTTAAAGATTGTTAAAAAAAATACCATCTTGGGAGCGCCAACTAGAAAAGGAAGATCTTTAAGGCGATCCTGGAAGGCCTTGTCGGTCGTGGGGGGCTTCTAGACCCAATCCAGGGAGCCGCGGGTGCACTTTAAAACCCGAGGTTCAAAGGCAAGTTCGAAACTGAAGCCATTGATTAGGGTTTTGACAGGAGTGTCAAGGGCATCATCGGAGGAGTAATGAGAGAGTTTGAGAGTCGTGGAGAGAGATAGGTTCCCCAAATCTGGCATCATGGAAATCCTTAGAAGAAACATCTTTCGTAACCCTCACCATGTAAATTTTTTGAAACCATTGAAGAATAAAGGAGGGAATGAATTATACTACCATCATCATCAAATAAAGAGAGGTCGAAGTTCCTTAGGGTTGTAGGAAATCGAGATTGTGACATTTGCTCACTAATACACAAGATGATTGGAATTTGGTTTGCAGGAAAGGCATGAAGTGGTTGATTTTGGCAAAGGAGGAAGCGGAAAAAATGGTTTCTAGTGCAATGATGCCATTACTCCAATCCAATTGGTTGGAAAGCATGACAAGTTGGAAAATGGGTGCATGACTTTTGGTTCATTAACATAATGAGTGCACGATAATAGGTGTTCTTTTGTGGTGGTTATAATTTGATAGTTGTATTTACATATAAATATGAACTATAAATTTAAATAGATATTCCATATTGGGAAGCAAAGAGTGAGAGGATAGAAAAGCTATAGAGGTGAATTGGATATGCTTGGTTTCATTGATAGCATTGGCTAGTTCTTTAGGGTCTAGGTTGTACAAGACATTTTTGGAATAGTGGGTGTGGAGGAAGAGAGGGTAGAAGATATGAGGGTAAAAATAGGGTTTAAAAGGCTACAATTGGTAATTAAAAAATATAGAAGTAATGAAGTGTACTTAGTAAAATGTAAGTGTATTTAGAAAGAGCTTTCTTGCCCAGCCCATGTAACAAAAGAAACTCACATTACATACAAAGTCCAAATAAAACATCTTAAATATTTTGTTAACCCGATAGAAAATCTAGTATTTTTTGTTTGAAAGACAAAAAATCTACTGTTGTATAAAGTAAAATGTTGAAATTAAATTAAATATTTTAGATTCTAGAAAAGAGTTAAAATTTCCATATTATTAAAAATTTAATATGTTTTTTTAAAAGAAAAAATTTATATGTTTGACAAAGTAATCAAATGATAAAAAATTATATCAGACTATTTTCTACTGTTAACATTTTACTCTTAATATTTATTTTAAAACTATAAAACCGTACATAAATTCTGATTTTTTTTATAATTTTACCATAAAAATAAATTTAAATAATTCAAACTATATAAAAATTATTTTCACTTAATATATAAATATTAAATTTATTTTTAATTAATCATATTAAACTAATACTAGTAAGTAGTAATTCATTGAAAATATAATTTATTTATTATGGAAGTATTTTTTTTTTCACTCCTGATCGAAACAAATACTCGGTGGGATCTGTGGTGCAATCTGAATCAGATTCGGAATTTTTTAATGGAGTGGGGTGCATTTGTGGTTGGTTTGTGCAGAAGCAGAAGCAAGTAAACGTATCATAAACCCTCGTCCCATTCTTAATCTTAGGTCGGAGTCTCAGTCTGACACAACACAAACAGATCGACCGCCCGGCATCATCGCATTTGCAACCAAACCCTAGTTCAATTTACTGAAACCTTCATACCATATTCCAGATATGTGGACAAATGTTTTCAAAATCGTAGGTTTTTCTACTTCTCACTTTTTTTTGGGTGATTACTTTTATGCTGCGACTTAATATGATTAATTTCGCTTTACCCCTTTTCTTATCTCGTAAGCTGACTTTGTAGTTGGTGCTGTACTCATCTCATGAATAAGTTAGTGCAAACATGTTTAACGACTAAAAGTATTGTAAATTATCGTATAATTAGTCGATACAAGGTGTTTATTTTAGAAGTAAGTTTGGTTTGTGACGGCATATAATTTTATTACACACACACACACAGGGAGGCTTTAACAAGCTTTGAGCACGTTCTTTCTTCCCTATTTGATCGAATTCTGGAATTGTGGTTTTTCCGCTAAGCATCACAAGGGTTGACTGGAGAATTTTTTAACTATACCTGCACTGTTGCTCTGTGCTGAAACACAAATGGTTACATGTTTCAGTCCCCCTTCCTTAGTGGATGACTAGTTTCATTATCTGCACATGCTTATAATTATGTTTGGTGTTGCAGTATGGTACTCTAGCCAAGGGTTACCTGTATCTTTGTTGCTTGGACTAGTGAATGGCCTGATCCGAAACTCAACTTATCTATAAGGCTTTCTTTTCCTTTTGATCTCCATTAGTAGAACAAGATGAGAAGAGTCTTTTGAAAGCTAGGCTAACTAATTTTTTTTTTTGTTTAGTTGCTTGATCATATCAATCAGTGGCATGGATGGATATCAACCGAGCTTTAGCACCTTTTTTCATAAAAGAGTTTAAAATAACCAAGACTTATAACTTGCTGCTCTTGTGGGAAAGATATCAAATAAAAAGAAAATGACCTGCTGGTCTAATTAGAGATCTCAAAGTCAAATCTCCCTTCTCCAATCATTAAAATGGGAACAAAAAGATAAAGCTCAAAGATGCGATTTGGTTAACTTTTACCACAAATTAATATATCCCTAGCTGCTTCACTTTTGTTATGAATTGCTTGTATGACTTCATATATGTGTTTATATTGTTGGAAAATTGTACAGGGAAGTATGCATCAGATATCTTGGTTTCAGTTTCTTCCTCATGAACCTGACCTGAACCCTCTACCTGACAAAAGGTTAGATTGAATACATTTTCTTTATTTTTGGTTTGTTGGTTTACTAATACTGAGGCTTCCTTCTGTTCAAACAGTGTTAAAGTGGACCAAAAGGATGCTGCAATGTTACTGGTGCTTTCATCACATCTGCAACTTCAGAAGGAGGGGTTTCTCAGCACATGGACCAATTCCTTTGTTGGACCTTGGGATCCATCCCAGGGATTGCATAATCCAGGTAGAGATTGTGTTGACTTAGTGGTTTTGTGATCATCTGCAATTATGCGTCTTTTTACAACGAAAGGGTGGAAATGGTTACCCATTTTCTAGTTGCCTAATATTTTGTTTGGGGTGGGAGAGAAAGTAAGAAGAAAGAAAATAAACAGGAAAACTAATTTTCTTTCATTGTTTTGATATAATTTATTGTACCGCTATATGTCTGACTATACTCTATGGTAGTGAATGTTGGGTTTTAAAGGGACAAGAGAAAAAGGTGATCGTAGCAAAAATGAGAATAATGTTAAGATATGTGTAGCCATACAAGGAAGGATGGAATATGAAATGATTGTAATTGTATACAGAGAGATGTTGGTGTAGTACCGATTGAGGAAAAGGTGACAAAATCAGTTAAGGTGATTTGGACATGTACCAGGAAGATTACTAGAAGCACTAGTGAGGATGATTGCATGGTTTTTATTCCAGTAAAAAGGAGAGAACAAGAAGGACATTAGAGGAAGTTGTTAAGAGGGATCTTATGGTAAATAATATCTTTGAAGATTTGGTCTTTAATTTCGTGTGATCCATGTAGCTAACCTAACTTAGTGGAACAAGGCATTGTTGTTGTTGTTTTTATTGTTTTCATATAAAGAAAAAGGAGAGAAAAGTGACAAGAAAGAATGTAATCATGTTAAATACTTAAATGACATTTAAACCTTTACAATGTAACAAAATATAAATATAAATGAAATGAGTATATACCTGTCATTTTGCTACTTTTCTTCTGGCTCAATGTGTTTTCTTTTCCTATCATGAGGTGAAAATGTTTAACATAGGATTCGCCCATATTTTTTCTTTGTTTCATGCTTTCTAGCATTCCAAGCAGAAGAAAATGCATTAAAAACCGATTTTCTCATTATGTTTCATTTCTTCAACTTTTCAATTGTTCCAAATGATTGCTAAATTTCTGCCTTCTATATTGAACATGAAGATGAAAAGATTAAGCTGTGGCTTTTTCTTCGGGGGCGTCATTCATCAGTTGTTGAGACTGCTCAGACAGCAGTATCTGGATTAAGAGGTACCGTATATATAACTAAACCTTTGTAATGGTTATATACATTCCCTTCTTCAAAGGTTATGGGATTGGAGTTTTCCCACTTTTGTTTTTCCTGATTATATCTTTACGTTGGATTTTTTTTTATTCATTGAAGTTGTTGCTTCTGGGCTTTGGTTGGCTCCTGGGGATTCAGAAGAGGTTGCAGCTGCTCTCTCTCAGGCTTTAAGGAATTGTATAGAAAGGTATTTTCTCTCTCTCTAAACTCTTGTAAGTGAAATTAATATTGTTCATATCTTGCCATTTTATCTTATTGAATTTGGCAGAGCTTTGCTTGGGCTTTATTACATGAGATTTGGAGATGTATTTTCAAAGTTTCATCAATTTCAAAGAGAAGAAATTTTCAGGTATGTTTTTGCTATATTTAGATTTGTTAGAGTATATAGTAATGCTAGATGGAGTGCCTGTGCGATGCATGGGACAATATTATTATAAAAATTATACGGTAATATTTTTTTAATATAATATAATTTATAAAATATGAATGAAATAATTTCATAATTACTTGAATATGAATATTAATAATAAAATTTGTTTTAAAAAAGTTGTGTTTTATATAATCTTAGAAATTATATAATTGTAATCATAATAAAACAAAATCTAAATATTGATCTCACAAAACATAAAATGCTTCAAATTCCTAAAAAATAGAATTAATGCTTTAAAAATTGTACCAATAATTGAAACAGTGAAAGTAACTGTTTCATAGTTTATTGGTCTGATTTTTAAAACAATAATATAAAATACATGCATCTCTCTCTCAGCCACAAATTCAGCTTGAGGGGGAGTGTCAAATATACGTTTTGATACGATTTGATTGTGTAGCTAAAATTAGGGATTTCTCTCATTATTGTTCATTATTTGATTTCCTTAATTATGTATAATTACAGATTATAAATAAAGGTTTATGTCTGTGGTACAACCACAGAAACAGTAAAATATTTTACAGTCATGTTTGCTTTGACCTTGAAATTGCTAAATCCAAAATCCCAAAGCTGTTTTGACTGTTCAATGCAATTTGTATGTATTATGTGTGATCTAGTTTGTTCACTGCTTTCTGACAGTGGCCCTGCTATCTTCTATTTATAATATTTCTTAATTTGAATTTGCTATTGCATATTTCTGATATTTCCAGAAGAGGACAGCCTGCAGTTGAATTTGTCTTTGCTGCAACTGAGGAGGCAATCTTCATACATGTCATAGTATCCTCAAAGTATGACAGTGCTATTTGTTTTAGTTTGTCAATAGTACATCTTGCATTGAAATATTTACCTATTATTTTCCCTCCCTTTTATCAGGCATATCCGAATGCTTTCCACAGCTGATCTGGAAAAAGTATTAAAACATTCTATGGAGTCGACATATAGACTTCCAGGTTGGCATGCTCTGTGTTCATAAAATTCTGTTGGTTCAAAGGATTACCATTCTTTGATATGCTATCTATCTGTTTATCTATCTATCTTTGCTTGTGCTAAAATATGTGTTACACTGGTATTAGAGTATTCTTACTCCACTGAGTAAAGTGTATTGGTTTTTACTTGGTGTCAGTTAGAGTATTCTTACTCCACTAAGTAAAGTGTATTGGTTTTTACTTAGTGTTAGACACTAAGTAAAAACCAATACACTTAGTGGAGTAAGAATACTCTAATATATAGCTGGCTTTTGTTTTGTGTGTAATGATGGAGAGCAATGATAGGATTTTCAAAGATTGGTTGATGAGGATTCCTGTCCTTTGGGATAGCGTTTTGAATTTGCATACCTTTGCTAATGTGAACATGGTCAATTTTAGTCTATTATATAATTTAAGAGGGTTAGGGGAGTTTCGTTGTTCTGAGAACTAAGTTTTGCTTAGAGATTTTGTTACAGTTGATTGCAGATATTTTGATAATTAGAAGGAATGTGCATCCCAATTTAACTATGCTGGAGGAGACTATTTGTTCTTTTTCTATCTATGTGACACGTCCATATGTCATGTTATTATCACTTTCTAAATGTTGTCCCCTGTTTTAGGTGTCATAATGTTAAGACTGGGGGGGTGTTAATTAGGATAGTTAGAATGAGGGAAGGAGTCAGATGAAGTTTGTGACGTAAATTAATAGAACTGAAGGGAGGGGAATTCATTCAGATCTGTTATCATTTGTAATTTGTGACAGAAATCCTTTGTAAAGGGGAATCTCCTGGAGGAGATCTTTCTCTCCTTTGTTCTGTTCTATTTCAATCTAGATATTCAATCTTTTTCTTTGCTCTATTTTCTAAGCTGGGTTTCTAACAAATATCATATGCTCATGCATGTTCATTACCAATCAGTAGTTAGCAATATCCCAAAGGGTTACTAATTTCATCTTAGTTCTCCAGGTGACTTTTCTTGGCACCATTTGATTTTATTTTACATTTTTTGTGGCAGTAATTGTTTCTCCGCATGGAATTCGTGGCAGCTTGACTGGTTGTTCTCCTAGTGATCTTGTCAAGCAAAGCTATTTCAGGTCCCTTTTTTAACCTTTTATATAGACATTTGATATATGAAGATATCACCCATGACGGAATTCCTTTTTTTTTTCCTTTCTATTTTTAATAGCAGTTCTACCAAATTTAGGGTGTCCAATGGAATTATAGGTCTCCCATATCATGTTTCCCAGGGTGTTGGTTGCCAGCTGAGGGGGCAGAATTGTTATGTTGAAGTAAGTCTTGGCTTCCCTAGATCTGGAACTGACAACACGTTGCAGCCAAACAAAAATAGTGTCAGGAATTTACCCAAACTTCATGTTGCTGAATCTCCTGTTGTGGGACGAAGTGATCACAAGGGACCACCAGATCATTTGTTGGATTACGATAAAACGTTTCTCTATCCAGCTGAGGCAGTGCTTGTGCCAGTCTTACAAACATCATTAGCAAGGTCTTCCTTGAGAAGGTATTTTTTTTTCCATGGACATATGCTTCTATGTTATTTTCTTCCTTTCTTTGATTACGAGCTTTGTGTGTAACTGTTAAGACTCTCTAGTCAAGCTAGTTTTCCTGCTTGATTTTTGTTGATATATGATTTTTATTTTAAATAATAAAAGTTCATTTAGATAGAAGATAGTTACAAGGAAATTTAAAAATAAGGGATCATCATTATGAAATTAAAAGGAAAATTAAAACAAGAAAAAAATGTCAGTGGGGAAAAATTGCCCAATCCCTCTGCATATTTATTTGGAAAACCTCCTTGAAATGACTGCATGCTTGGCTCCCAATAGAAGCTAATCTCTGAATCATATCCAAATCAGCTACATAGAAAACAAATCTCATCAACAATACTGGTGCTATGCTCCAACAATATGCAGCAAATAGTAGCGTGAATTGTGCAAGAGTAGTTAATGATGGGTGGAGCAAAGTAGAGCACAGCCTCCCTGCTCCCAAATGCTCATGCTGGTATGATTCACCATCATGGTGTTTTGCAATAGTGCCCTGTTGCCACTTGAATACCAGTCATACTGTCATAGTGAGCATATCTTCTGTATAACCCCTAGATTAAATAACTCATCACCCATCTGACCAGAATCTGAACTCTAATAGTTGGCCTTTAATCCACAAGCTACCATGCCTTGTCTTCTCTGTTTTGTGTGCACTACACCCATCTTTACTTGTTTTCATTTTACTCTTGTTTATTTTTTTGACACAATTTCCTACACTAGTAATTGGTTCCACCTAAATTACAATTCTTGGTGCCACTTTAGCTGTAACAAATTTATTTTTGTTAGATGAATATGCTGTATGTGCATTGTGATTGTCCTGTCATATGAACCATTATACTTCAATTCCCAGAAGAGCCCTGTGATTCATATACTCTATTAATGTGAAACATACAGATTTTGGCTGCAGAATTGGATGGGACCATCCCTGCCTGGTTCCTCTTCCTTTATTCACTGGTATGTAGTCTTTGCATCGCTCTCTGCATTCATGCATGTTTTTGTCTGAGATGTTTCTTGATACATCTTTGATTATTTTTAAGGTTAATTGTGAACCCTGTTTGAGTGCATTTGTTCTGGTTTTAGCTAAAGCCTCAATTTTCTTCTGCTTTCTGCAGTGCTGGTAATGTGGATTGTACTGAAGATCCTTGGACTGAAATCAATGGAACCCGCACACAAAGTAGTTATGATAGTAGTAGCAATAGCAATAATAGCAGTATTAGTAGCTTAAGTGCCAGCTCTAGTGATAGTGATTACAAGACTACAGGACCAAGTGAACTAGAGGCAGATGCTGATTCTTTGACGTGTAGACAGTCTATGGTATCTTCTGCTGATCAGTTGGACAGTGATGGCCCCAAATTGGTATATCATTATTTACTTTTGAAAAAATAATATTGAACTTTTTTTACTTTAAAAGAAAGTTTACCATGATGAGTAAAAGACAATTACAACGAACTTGGAGGATAATTGATCATCCAAAAGGGAAAATCTAAGCAACAAAGCTACCAATCACTCTGCATATCTGCTAGGGACCTCTTAAAAAACCATGTGCTTTACACACAATATGAACACTACCCTTCAACCAAATGAATCAAATAATAGTATAAACTGCACATTGCCATAAAATTTTTTAGTCTCTTTACTTCTGCCAAAACTACTAAAGCTAATTACCATAAATTTCCCACCTTTTTATATTCTTTGGGATAAAGGCGTTATAATATTTTATTGGATTATGAAAAAGCAAGGTGGTGGTGTAGCATTTTGCTAAATGTAATGTATTGCATGCATAATGCACCGATGCTGATCAGAGTAGTTACCATACCCTTAGGTACCTAATGAGTACATGACAGACACACTCCCACAGTTTAAATTTGAATGTAAAACTGAGACCATCGGTTCTGGATACAGGTACTTGGCCAATTTAGGTTTAGCAGTACCCTTACAACATAGTGATACACATACTTCTCACTTCATAACCTAGCCACTTGCTAGATTGTATGCACATGAAGAAGGCTAACTTACTGCAATTTAAAAGTAAATTGAGAAAAAATATTATTATGCAGTATTTTTCTTGAAAATATGAAAGATTCTTTAACAATATTCCATGTGCTATTATTGTACTGTCTTTTTTTTTTGCTGTAAGAATGTTTTTAATTTTCCTGTTTGCCGATCCTAGTTTTTGTGCAATTGAGCATTATAGCCGCTTTTATTTATCTGCAGGGCTCTAAGCGGTCTCGAACAGGGGTGACAGAGTTGTTAAGTACAGCTACAAACATTCCTGTGCAAGATGCTTACATGTCTGATTTTGGTTCCATGGAAGTGAACAATTCAGCCATTACAGGAGTAGGAAATGAGCCAATTGGGTCTTACTGGGACTGGGATGATGATGATAGAGGCATGGAAATGGATATTCAAGCCCTTCTATCAGAGTTTGGTGATTTTGGTGACTTCTTTGAAAATGATGTTTTACCTTTTGGAGAGGTATCTGAATATTTATACTACGATTTAAAGAGGATTTCTTCTTTTGATTTCCACTTTTTTCTCCTCTATAATCCTGAGTTTTAGTTAGAGTCATTGAGTTGTGACTTTCATTTCTAAACAGGTGCCCAACACTTTTAAACTCTTAAATTGTAAATTAGACATCCAAAGAGTTGTGTTACTCCTTTACAATTATGCATTTTGTTCGTTCTAGCGGTTTATAAATTGGAACAGTATAAGTTTGGTTTTCCTATGGATAAAAATACATACACTACCCTCTACACTTTTTGGTTTGTTTGCTATACCTTAATATAGACCTCCTCGAGTATAAAGAGGGTTTGAAGATCCATGATTCTTATTGCACTAATGAATTTGTTTAGATTGTTCTATCTTCTCTTTGTTTGGGAGTGTAAGGTGTTTTCCTAATTTCTTATGCCTTGTCTCTTCTTTCTTATGTGTGTGTGTAAAATAATGCATTTTATTTCATTTATTATTTTATTTATTGATGATTCTTCAAATTAAAATTTGGATATAAGATATGGTTGACTTCATAGATTGTATAATTTCCATAAATTCACTCGGGATCTTTTTGTTTGACTCATGAATACTTCAAATTTATAAGCTCCTCCTTTTTATTATTCTAATGTTATTGTTCTTTCTCTCTGCTTCTTGGTCTCTTATATATCAGTTTCTTATTGTGTGATCATTTTCTGACAGCCCCCAGGAACTGCAGAATCTCAGGCACTCATGCTTTCTGCCCCGGATTGTGGAGATGTCAACAGCAGTCCAGGTGGTGTGATAGATGTTCCAGATCAAATACTTTTGCCTGTTGGCTTTGCTTCCTTTGAGAGCTTTAACCCCCCTCCTTCAACATCCATAGAAGAATGTCTTAACAAAAGTCAAGATAACTTGAATAACTCCATGTCTTTGGGTCCAACCAATCAAAATCAACTGTTGTATACAAGGGAGTTTGATCATATAATGAAAGCTGAAGCAATGATGACATTCGCTCCTGAATTTGGAGCTGTTGATACCCCTACTTGTGAGTTCTCCACAACATTATTCAGAAGCCCATATTTTCCGAAATCTCGAAAAGCAAAGAGTTCAACTTCAAGTTCAAGCAATTACTTATATGGTGCAGCACCGCCCACTTCTACTTGCACTGAAGGATCAGAGGGGAAGAATGGAAAGTCCGTCAACACAAAAACAGGTTCTGGAAAACATGATGCTAGTACTATGAGTCTCCACTCAAAATATTACTACACTTTTGTGGAAAGTAGGAAAGAAAAAAATGATAAAAATCCTGCCACTTGCAATGATAACAGCATAACTAAATCTGAGGGGATGCCACCACTCTCAAACATTGGTTCTAATGCTATTGTCAAGTCTGCCATAAGGAAGACAACTGATTGCACACATGAAGCAGAGCAGTTCCTTCTATCTGCAAAAACTTTGTTGGCAACTGATATCACATGTATTATGTTGCAAGCTTCCATGTGCAGGTTACGCCATATTCTCTTGTCTTCAGGTAACCTAATGCCTGCTGGTTTGAGTAGGTCAACTGGGGTTTCATTTTTGAATCAGCTTCCTAGTGATCCAAGTATGACAACAGACAACATATCTGGCAAGTATGATGTTAAGAAGAAAGAAAATATACCAATTAGAATTGCAGGTGATATTGATGGAGGAATGCTTGATGGGCACCTTAATGCCCCTGTTGGTGTTTGGCGCACATTAGGAGCTTCCAAAGTTGTAAAACCTTCAAATTCACCTAACATGGAAGTTGTTCCTTCCTTTCCTCATAATTCTTTCAATGAAGAAGGTATCCTTTCTTATGGTCAAAGGAAACCACTTCAGGAGCTTCTTGATGGGATAGCATTACTTGTCCAACAAGCTATTTCCTTTGTTGATCTGGCCTTGGATGTGGATTGTGGTGATGGTCCTTATGGTTTGCTTGCAATGCAAGAACAGTGGAGGCGTGGATTTTGTTGTGGGCCTTCCATGGTCCATGCTGGCTGTGGGGGAAGTCTTGCCTCTTCTCATTCATTGGACATTGCTGGCTTGGAGTTAGTGGATCCACTTTCTGCTGATGTAAGCTTTTATTGTAATGTTTTTAAATGCTCCTTCTATTGCATGTTGTAAATCTCTGAACCGTTTATGTCTCTTTCCTTAGGGGTATGGATTTAGGATTTGGTCTTTGATTATAGAAGTAAAATGAATTTCTACAATTCTAACATAGGATGGATGTTTTTGAAGCTCCCAAAAAACATATATAAACCCATCACAAATCCCCACCAACAGACAAAAACACCCCAGATTAACCAAAGGCCTCCACAAGGTTGGAAGACCAATGATTAAAAGGGATATTAAATTCTTTATCTCTAGCTTTATACCAGGACCAAGCTAGGAATAAGGCGTCATCCATCACTTTGGAAGATACAAAAGGAATACCCTGAAAAATCAGTAAGTTCCTATGCTTCCAAATAGCAAAAGTTAATGCAACCCACCACCCACACCATCTAGAATGGTGTCTCCCTATATCAAAACCATCAGAAAATAAGCTGAAATGACTTGCTGGAGAAGCAGGGAATGCTCCACTAGCCTGAATCCACCTCAAGGATTCCCACCACAGGCCATAGTTTGAGTGCAATGGAAAAAGAGATGTCCTGCCTCTTCCTGTTCCTCATGGCAAAGAGGGCAGGTAGCTTCCTGCAGGCCCACATTTCTTCTTTGGAGATTAGCTCTAGTAGGGAGCATATCCTTTATAAGCCTCCAAGTGAAAATGGCAGCCTTTGGGGGGATTTTTAATTTCCAAATAAGCTGAAAGTTCCTCCCATCTAAGGCAAAACTATTTAGATTTGACAGAAGTCTATAAGCTGATCTAGTAGAGTACCTCCCAGTAGGATCAGCTTTCCACAGTAAGTTATCTTTCAGATGACACTGAATAGGATGAGCACTGATCTCATCCATGAAAGCCACAGCTATTCCCTCCTCATGCTCGAATAAGTGTCTCCTCCATTTCAGATCCCATCTCCAATTGTTCTGGTAGAAGCTACCCATGTTTGAAATTAGATCATTCTGCTGCTTACTAATAATGAAGAGCTGAGGATATTTCTATTCCAAATTGCAGTCCTCCCCAAGCCAGTTGTCTTTCCAAAATCGAATTTTGTCCCCACAACCTGCCTTCCAAGCCATGTTTTGATGAATAATCCTGAAATCATTGTGCTGATATATCCTCCTGAGGTCCCTCCACCAATGAGAATCCCCACAATGAACTCTGCCATTCTGCAAGGCTGGCCATCCTCCATACTTGGAATTTAGAACCCTGACCCAGAAATGATTCTGTTTAGAGTATAAATCCCAAATCCATCTTCCCACGAGAGCTGCATTAAACTTAGACAGATTCTTGATTCCCAAACCCCCTTCCTTCTTGTGAAGACATATTTCATCCCATTTGACCCAAGGGATCTTCTTGTGATCATGCTCCCCTCCCCACATGAAATTCCTTTGTAGAGAAACCAATCTATCAGCTATTCTTTGAGGTAGTTTAAAAAAGGATAAGAGATAGATTGGTAAAGCATTCAAAACAGAATTTATCAAAGTGACCCTGCCAGCCATAGATAAGCTTTTCTGATTCCATTTAGTGAGTTTAGCTTCAAATTTGCTGAGCAAAGGCTGCCATACCACCTGACTTGAGGATTTGACCCCAATTGGGATACCCAAGTAGTGAAAGGGGATACCCATCTGCCTACAATTCAAAAACTGGGTAGCTTCATGATCCCAATTAACAGAATCTCCAAAGATCCCAAACTAGCTTTTAGCATAGTTAATTTTCAGACCAGAGGCCATCTCAAAGCCTCTAAGCATTGCCTTCAAAACAAGAACATTTTCCAAAGAAGCTTGACCAATAAAGACAGTATCATCAGCATATTGGAGGATATTAATAGGCTCTTTCTGTTTTCCCACCAAGTAGCTTCTATAAAGATTTTTCAAAATGGCCTCTCTCATCAATCCAGTGAGACCTTCACCCACTATATTAAAGAGCAAAGGGGCTAGAGGGTCCCCTTGTCTCAGACCTCGAGTAGGGGCAAATTCTTTAGTAGGGCTACCGTTCACTAAAATGGAAATAGTTGCTGATTGAAGGCAGGCAGCAATCCATTGCCTCCATTTAGTACAGAAGCCTAATCTTGACAGCATATAATCCAAGAAAGACCAAGATACAGAATCATAGGCCTTTTCAAAATCCACTTTGAAGACCATGACTGGCTGCTTTCTCTTCATAGCTTCCTCCACCACCTCATTAAGTATCAGAATTCCATGAAGGATATGTCTATCCTTTATGAAGGCTGATTGCCTTTCATCAACAATACCAGAAATGACACTCCTCAGCCTGTTTGCCAAAAGCTTGGCAATGACTTTGTACATACACCCAATCAGAGAAATAGGCCTGTAATCGTTTAAAGATTGAGGATGATTTGATTTAGGAATAAGAGCCATGAAGGAAGCATTGCTGCCTCTAGGGAAGCTTCCATGATAGTGGAATTCATCCACAAATCTCCTGAATTCAGGTTTCAAAATCTTCCAAAAAGCCTTAATAAAATTGAAATTTAAACCATCGGGACCCGGGCATTTATCTCCACTACAACTCCAAACAGCGTCTTTAATCTCTTGGTCAGAAAAAGGGGCAATGAGACCCTCTCTTTGGTTCTGATCAATGGACTGGAAGAATACCCCATCAAGAGTGGGTCTGAACATCTTGTCTTCAGTAAATCTATGAAGAAAGAAATTAAGAACTTCATCTTTGACCCGGTCAGGCTGTTGGACCCAATTACCATCAATGAAGAGACCCTGAAGAGCATTGTAATTTCTTCTGCAATTTAAAACTTTGTGAAAATAAGTTGTATTGCTATCGCCTTCCTTAATCCATTTCTCTCTAGATTTCTGTCTCAGCATAGATTCATAAGCAATTGAAACCTCCCACAGCTCTTGTTGAATAGATTTCTTGACTTTGGCTTCATCTTGAGATAAAGGTCTATCAACAGCTGTAATTTCCAAGTCATTAAGCTGCTGCCTCAATCTCTGGATTTTACTAACATTAATATCAGCATTCACTTTACTCCACTGTTTGATGGTATTTTTAAAGTTTCTCAGCTTGTTTTTAAGAACAATGCCCCCCCATCCACCTTGCTGATCCTTAGACCAAGTCTCCTTCACCATCCTTTGATACCCTTTTTGATTGAGCCACGAATCCAGCACCCTAAAGGGCTTGGGACCCCAATCAACCAGCTTAGTTTTCAAAATTACAGGGCAATGATCCGAGTAATCTCTGTGAAGAACATGCTGGGATGTGTCAGGCCATCGGGCTAACCATTGGTCTGAAACTAGGAATCTGTCAAGTCTGCTCTTGGCAGATCCATTGGGCCTGAACCAAGTGAAATTACCACCAAAACCTCTGATTTCATGGAAAAGTGTTATTTACCAACTTTCACTCTTGAAAGGATTTGCATGTCATTTAAGGTTATGAAATAGACACTAAATAGATACACTGAATTTACTAATAAATTTTATATGTGTTGAAACCTTGTAAATGTAAATTTTGTGTTCTTGCAGAAATATTGCTTGGATAATAATAACAATAGTAACCCTTACATACATTGAACTCAGCTAAACACCGTAACTAAGCTACTTGGAAAATAATAATCATTAAATGCTCCTATTTCCAACAAGGTAAGATGCTGATCCCCTTATGTAGGA
The DNA here is from genome assembly GCF_000004515.6 of Glycine max. NCBI lineage: Eukaryota > Viridiplantae > Streptophyta > Magnoliopsida > Fabales > Fabaceae > Glycine > Glycine max. Next base: position 16,296 of record NC_038254.2, read on the forward strand.
TAACACCTACAATTTTCTGTTCTATGCTTATATTGACTCCTCCATGTAATATTCTCAATATTCTGGTTTTATTTAGTTGTTCAGCCAATAATCAACTTATCTGTCTATGTCATAAGGATTTGAGGATGTTTTACATTTGTTGTTGATTGCCTAACACCAGCCTCTTAGATTGATTATGTAAATTGACAACTGGTGAAAGGCTTTGTTGTAGTTTATGAGTTTATCAAATTTGAAATCTGTCTAATGATTTATGATGGGATGTTATGAATTCTTTGTCACCTCCCCCTCCCACTTACTAATATTGGTTATTTTATGGGGTTCCTTATTTTAGGGCTTTATGTTATTAGATAATGGTCAATGGTGTTGTTGGTTGGTTTCCGTTCCATTTTTTATACTTATATTCCAGTATTCTGAATTCCCAGGTTCATGCATCCACTGTCATCAGTTTGCTGCAGTCTGACATAAAAACAGCTTTGAAATCTGCTTTTCCCAATTTGGAAGGGCCATTATCTGTAACTGATTGGTGCAAAGGACGCAATCAATTGATTGATACTGGAAGCGTAGTTGATGGAGTTTCTGCTGAATCCAACATTAATGAATGTAGGGATTCTTCAGAACCAATGAGTCCATCTCAATCATCTGTTGGTGGATCTTCCAGTATTAAGGGTAGAAGTTTGCATTGACGTTAGTGATGGAGATTTGTTGTTCATTATTATACTAATTATACTAATACTGTAATACAATTTGATTGCTAGTGCAGTTTCCAACATGATGGATAAGGTGGATGAGACTTCTCAAAGGAGATCTGGCCAAGATTTATGCAGCACAGAGTCAGAGCAGCAAACATGTTCCCGGCTAAAACCTACTCTCATTGCTCTTCCGTTTCCTTCTATACTTGTAGGGTATGTACACTTGTTGTCATTTATGTTTATAGAAAAGTAAGTTTGAATACATAATTGCCTATGGTGCAAGGCTTTTCATAGTATTTGAGTGTATTGGGTGCTTTAGATGATTATGATGCTTCATAGGGTTGTTCATATGACAAGATGAATATATGGTGCTTGGGCTTAAGCTTAATTTGAACATGCATTGCATAAGCATGGCCCATACAAATAAACTAAGGGAGAATGACCAAGTGAAAAGAGTTAGGCATGGATAACAATGGGTAGGGTTTGGGTATGATACTATAGTATCTATTCCCATACACTTGAAGCTTTGATTTTGTGAGGAGAAAACTGTTCACTCACTAGCTTAGCTTTTATTTCATTCAAATAACATATATATATACACAATGGGGAGAGAGACAGCTTGACAAGCTTTGACAAGACAAGACACACTGTTGTCTTCTACAACAAGATAAAACAGAGAAATCTATTCTAAAGATATATCTAATTATAACCCATAATTATAACACATACCAATGTTTAAAAGAACTTTTTCCTGCACTCGTATTTGAATGAATTGCAACTTCAGTGTACATCCCCATGTCTTATATCTACCTATATACCCATACTCGCTTCTATGACATGCATTTTAGTTAAATGAAATATGTTTTCTTTTTAATGTACCTTTTTTTTATAATCTAGTAAAACAAAACTACTGCTTAATATTAAATTAACTATGAAAAATCATCAAAACAGAGAGCATTAATTAAAATTCTATTCCTATGATTGGTTGGATTGGGGAACAGCTGACTGATCTTAACTAGATGAAGATGAAGCCACAAAGACATTAGATGACAAGAGTTAGGAGAAAGTTTTGAAATGAGAATACAATGTGTGGAGACTGATAAGTCACCAACTAATTTGTGTTAATTGTCTAAAAAATTTTAATTTCAAATTTATATATCAAATAACATATGTGCTGAGGCAAGGTGGGTATTAAAGTAATTATATTTGCATCCATCTTCAATAGCTTTATCAGGTAAATACTAAATACCTGGATCCAAATCCTTTTAGTGGGTAATTTTGTCCCAAATTACGGGATATCAGATTGTGTTGCTGTCTTGTGACCTAGAGTTCAATACATGAACACTCACATAAGGCAAATCAGGTGAGATGGTAGGGTTGCTGATTTATGCAATGTTATCAAAACTGGACCGGATCATTTGGTTCAACCGGAAATCCTGCCTGGTGTCCGGTCCAATACACCCATAGAACCAGATCTACTAAAATTATATGACTTGAGTTGATTATGGTACAACATGAAAAATTAGTATAATCATATAAGCACATGAGAGAGAGAGGGAGATGAGAGAGAGAGGAAGAGAGAGTAGACAGAGAGAGAGAGGGAGAGACAGGGGGGGAGAGAACGAGAGAAAGTGAGAGAACCAAAGGGCGACCCAGAGGGAGACACCTGGAGAGAGAGCGGCGAGGACGTGTACAGAGCTGGAGCACTGATCGTGGAGGACAATATACAAAGAAGAAACGCAGAGAAAGGGGATGTGGACTACGAGGAGGACACCAAATCCTTAACCAATGATGGAGAATAGGTTGAAGTAACACGTAGGAGGAACAAGAATACGACAGCTAGTAGAGTGCAATCAAGACCAACGAACCAGCATCGAGCTAATAGAACAGTAACATGGAGGAACAAGGCTGACGTTACAACTTTTTACTTCTCTAGATTCCCATCATGGGTTAACGAGAAGGACTTGTGGTAGACATTCCAAAGATGGGGTAAGGTCTGGGAGGTTTTCATCCCCAAATATAAAAACAGAGAAGGGCAGAGATTCGACTTTGTCAGATATAAGGATGTTAAAGATGCAGTGCGGCTGGAAAGAAAACTAGATAACAGCATTTTCTTTGGAGGGAGGAAAATGTTTGTTAACCAGCCCAAATTCGAAAGGAGCAAGGAGGCCATAAGGAAGCAAAATAGTAACAGTATGCCTGATAATGTCAACTTGCAAGGCGAGGTCAGACGTAGCCAAGGAGGCTCGAAAATGAATGATAATGGCGGAAGATTTCGGTCGTACGTCGAGGTAGCTAAGGTGGCTTCACCGGGAACGAGTATCCTCTGCAACCAGAAGGAAGAATTTCCCCAACTCGCTGAGGTTGCGAAGAGACCAGTGGTCCTCGATATATCAACGGCGCAGAAGGAGTGGATACAGAATGCTTGGGTGGGGCGTTTAAAAAATATAGGCATGTTTGAAAGGTTAGACGAGGAATTCAAATGGGTGATAGATAATGATGTTACCCCGTGTTATTGGGGTGATGATTGGGTCATCTTCCATAACCTGCAAGAGTCTAAGGCCACGCAGATTATACATGAGGAGAGGACGAACGGGTCCACTCCGATCATGGACCTTCAGAAATGGTCCCAGGACATCCGTCCGACACATAGGCTGGCATGGGTTCTCCTGTGGGGTTTGCCGCCGACGGTGTGGGAGCCGGAATCTATGGGAAAGGTGGTGGCGGAAATAGGTGACCTAGTGGAAGTTGATGAAATGGTGGAGAACAGAACGCGGATAGACGTGGCAAGGATCCTTATCAGGACGAAGCGAAGGTTGGGGATCCAATCGGAGGTGATGGCGACCATAGACGGAGCTTCAAACGTCATTCATGTGGTTGAAGACATGTCTTGTTTGGGTGCGCGGCGGAACCTGAAGAGAATGGCCAGTGGGTTTCCGCCATCTCCGTTTTCGACAGAGCCAAACACCCCTGCCACTGTCAGAGGAGATATCCACGGGACCGATAGTACTTTCGAGATCTCCGACAGCACTCCCGGCGACGCTGAAGGATTTTCCACCTACGGGAGGCAGCCCTACTCCCTTCAATCGCGTCGTGACCATTGGGTAAAAGCCATTGGTCAACGATGCTTGGACCGGGTCTTTGACGACCATGGGGTCGTGGACCAACCACCCAACGACAATAATTTTTTGAATTGCCCCCCACCCGTTGATCCTGCTGTGTTACCCGAAGAAAGCTCTGGCCAAAAGCTGATAATGAGGAGTGCATTTAATGATATGCCTCAAGGGGATGGGAGAGATAATACCCACAACTAGGAGGCCCAACACGGAAAGCTTTTTGCGGAAATTCCGACAGGTACAGTCCGAGGTTCAGGTAGGGAGCAGCATAAGTCAACTCCAAACGAAGCAAGTCTGCCAGCTTTTGTTGACCAGCCTTATAATAAGGTCCATTCTACCCCAGATCAAATTTGCGTGGATGAGGGGGGGATATGGGCCCCAGACCTAAAGGCCCAACCCCAACTCCTGCCACTAGATATTATGTTAGAAGAAAGGAGCTTGTGGGGCACAGAGGACAGGCCCTATCTCACGAGGAATCAGCTGTGGACCTTCTAACCTCTCCTAAATTGGCTCCTGAAGTGGTTCCAAATAGCAAATCTCAAGATAATAGTCTCGGGCAACTCAGTTCTCATACCCTGGAAAACCAATATGCCTTAGTAAAACAAATGGGCCTGACCCATGGAGAGGATAGCTTGCAGGTTCGAAGGATGATGTTAGACATGGAAAACAGAGATAACAAGATGGCAGTTGAGATGGGAATTAAATTGGCCTCATTATGATTATTCTCTCCTATAATTCCAGAGGTTTGGGTAGGGGGATTAAGTGGGCTGCCATCAGGAGGATTAATTTGAAGCATAAGGTGGACATTGTGTGTATTCAAGAAACCAAAAAGGAGTCTTTTGATAAGCGCATCTGCCAATCTATGTGGGGAGATTCTTTTGTGTCCTAGGATTTTGTTCCTTCAATTCAAGCATCAGGTGGCTTGTTGTGCTTGTGGAATAACTCAGACTTTCAGGTGGAGAGGAGGGTTAAAGGCAGGAATTTTCTAATGCTGGAAGGGAAATGGGTAAAAGATAATCAGTGGATTCGAATTGTTAATGTCTATGCACCTTGTGACTTAGCTGGGAAAAGGGCATTGTGGGATGATCTGAGGCACCTCAAGGATTTTGATCCTAGTGGTCTATGGTGCTTTCTAGGGGACTTTAACACTATCAGGAATCAGGCTGAGAGAATTAGTATATCTCAGAGGTCTGATGTCACCTCAGATTTCAATGATTGGATATCTGAGACGGAGCTACAGGATATTAGATGCTTTGGTAGCAATTTTACTTGATTTAGGCCCAATGGCAGTGCCAAGAGTAGGCTAGACAGATTCTTGGTGTCTGATCAGTGGGTATCCTTGTGGCCTGACACCTCCCAACATGTCCTTCAAAGAGATTATTCGGATCATTGTCCAATCATTTTGAAAACAAAGATGGTGGATTGGGGCCCTAAGCCTTTTCGGGTGGTGGACTGGTGGCTTAACCATAAAGGGTACCATTCTATGATTAAAGAGGCATGGAGTACAGATCTGCAGGGTGGTTGGGGGGGAATTGCCCTTAAAAACAAGTTGAGGAACCTGAGATTGTCTATAAAACAATGGTGTAAAGATAAGGGGGACATTAAAGCTTCCAAGATTCAGAACCTGAAGCAGAAATTATGTGATTTGGAGAACCTAGCTTCTCATAGAACTTTATCTGATACTGAAGTTATAACCAAGAGAGCTTTGCAACAACAGCTGTGGGATATTTCAACTGCTTATGAATCATTGTTGAGGCAGAAATCTAGGGCTAAGTGGATCAAGGAGGGTGACAGAAATACAGCCTATTTTCACAAAGTGATAAATTTCTGAAGAAGCTCAAGTGCTGTTCATGGTATCCTCATTGATGGTGTATGGGTCCAGCAGCCTGACCTTGTTAAGAAGGCAGTGGTTAACTTCTTTGTTGAGAGTTTCACTGAGCAGAATCATCATAGACCTACTTTGGATGGGGTTTACTTTCCCTCCATAGATCAATATCAAAGAGAGGGGTTGATTGCTCCCTTTTCTGACATAGAGCTCAAGGATGCTGTTTGGAGTTGTGCTGGAGATAAATGCCCGGGCCCAGATGGCTTCAATTTTAATTTTATCAAGGAGTTTTGGGGGCTGCTGCAACCTGATTTTAGAAGATTTGTGGATGAATTCCATGCTCATGGCACTTTTCCTAGAGGAAGCAATGCATCTTTTGTGGCTCTTATTCCTAAGATAACCCAACCACAGTCTTTAAATGACTATAGGCCCATATCTCTCATTGGTTGCATGTATAAAATCATGGCTAAGCTCCTAGCAAACAGGTTGAGGGTAGTGCTATCAGGATTAATAGATGAAAGGCAGTCAGCCTTCATAAAGAATAGGCATATCCTTCATGGAATTATGATTCTCAATGAAGTGGTGGATGAAGCTATTCGGAGAAAGAAGCCTGCTATGATATTTAAAGTGGACTTTGAAAAAGCCTATGATTCAGTATCTTGGTCTTTTCTGGACTATATGTTGATGAGATTAGGTTTCTGCCTTAAATGGAGAAAGTGGATTTCTGCTTGTTTCCAATCAGCTACCATTTCAGTCTTAGTTAATGGGAGCCCCACAAAGGAATTTGTTCCTTCTAGAGGATTAAGGCAAGGGGATCCTCTAGCTCCTTTGCTCTTTAACATAGTGGCTGAGGGTCTTATTGGTATGATGAGAGAGGCCCTTAACAGAGACCTTTATAGAAGTTTCTTGGTTGGGAAGCAAAATGTGCCTACAAATATTTTACAATATGCAGATGACACAGTTTTTATTGGTGAGGCCTCTTGGGAGAATGTTGTAGTCTTGAAGTCAATGCTGAGAGGCTTTGAAATGGTCTCGGGTCTGAAGATCAATTTTGCCAAAAGCCAAATTGGGGTTGTTGGGGTTCAGGCCAATTGGATTCAGGAAGTAACCCAATTTCTGAATTGTAGACAGATGGACATTCCTTTTCATTATCTTGGTATGCCTATTGGAATTAAATCTTCAAGCAGGGTTGTTTGGGAGCCTATGATATCTAAGTTTGAAGCTAAGCTTTCCAAGTGGAACCAGAAGAATCTATCAATGGGTGACAGGGTTACCTTGATAAAGTCTGTTCTGAATGCTCTCCCTATTTATCTCCTATCTTTCTTCAAGATCCCCCAAAGAGTAGTTGATAAGCTGGTGTCTCTTCGAAGGAATTTCATGTGGGGGGGAAACCAACAACACAAGAGAATTTCTTGGGTAAAATGGGAAGTGGTCTGCCTTCCAAAGAGTGAGGGGGGCTTGGGGATCAAGGACCTGGCCAAATTCAATGCAGCATTGAGGGGGAGATGGATATGGGAACTAGCTGCTAACCACAATCAGTTTTGGGCCAGAGTTTTAATCTCCAAATATGGAGGCTGGTCAGACCTGCAGAGTGGCAGAGATAAAGCTTGGCATTCCCAATGGTGGAAGGACCTTAGAAGACTTTATAATCAGCCTGATTTTCACAGTATTCACTAGAATATGGTATGGGTTGTAATCTTCAGCAGAAGTATAATCAACTCTTCATGATCAGGAGACACCAGAATCTTTCCATTTCTAAGATGGGAAAATTATCTCAGAATGTATGGAGTTGGGAGTTCAAGTGGAGAAGGAGATTATTTGACCATGAGTACGAGTTGGTTGTTGCTTTCATGGATGAAATTTCTGATATCTCCATCCAGCATCAGGTTCAGGATACCATGCTTTGGAAAGCTGATTCTAGTGGTGTCTATTCCACTAAGTCAGCTTATAGGCTCTTGATGCCCTCCAACAGTCCTGTTCCTAGCAGGAGGAATTTCCAGATCCTTTGGCATCTGAAAATCCCCCCAAGAGCTGCGGTTTTCTCTTGGAGGTTGTTTTTGGATAGACTCCCCATTAGGGCTAATTTGTCCAGAAGAAATATCCCTATTCAGGATATTATGTGCCCTCTTTGTGGTTGTCAGCATGAGGAGGCTGGGCACCTTCTCTTCCATTGCAAAATGACTAGGGGGCTGTGGTGGGAATCCATGGGATGGATCCAGGCTATAGGAGCTCTTCCAGCTGATCCTGCTAGCCACTTTATCCAATTCTGTGATGGATTTGATGCAAGGAGTAATCATAGTAGGAGGGGCGGGTGGTGGATTGCTTTATCTAATACAATTTGGCAGCATAGGAATTCCTTGCTGTTTCACGGCATTCCTTTTAAACCGCAAAAAGTATTGGATGATGCCTTATTTCTAGCGTGGTCTTGGCTAAAAATTGGAGAGAAAGGTTTCAATACATCATTTAACCACTGGTCTACCAATCTTGTGGAGGCCTTTGGTTAAATTTTGGGTATTTGTATTGGTGTCCTTTTGGTGGGCTTTGTTGGGGTTGTTTTTGTTTTTTGGAAGGTGGTACCTTGGTGCCTTGTATCTGTTATCTTCAGTACCTCTGGTACTGTTTAGTTTATTAATAATATTCATATTTTTGCCTTCCAAAAACAAAAAAGAGCTACTAAAAACCAGGGGTGTAAATTCAGCGACAACCAATGATTCGACAAGCTGAACCAGTTTCTGGAAACGAACCAAAAAAACGAGAAAATCGAAAACGAAGCTGAAAGAGATGAGATGATCTATAGAGAAGGGAGGAATAGTGTAAAAATGAGAGGCATGCAGAGTAGTGCAACTATGGAAGAACTCTGGTGGGCTTGCAGCGGCGCAAAATGAAATGGTGGCTGCAAATGGCACCTCTTGGCATCATCTGCTGGTGGTGGGTTAGAGTTGTGGCTTTGATAGAGGAAGAAGAAAAGGCACCGTACATGTATCTTGAATTTCTAATAAAAGCTCAATACTCTACTGAATAAAAGACAAAAGGTGAAAGACTCAATGAGCATTGCAACTCACAAGGCACATTGATACTTACCAACACGCACTTGTTGCCTATCATCTGCTTTTTACTGTTGCATTTCACTTCATATAATTAATTTTTATAAATTATTATTTTATTTTAAATTATCCTATATTAATCCTAAATATATACTAGTACTTTTCCCTCTAATTTGGTACAGTAAAAAGTAAATTGACGATTAATTATTATCGCAAATTACTCTTATGAAAAAAAATTAATGTATTTAATGTTTGGCTAGGAAAAATTAAATAATAATCCTATGAATAATTTTAATGTTATTAAGTGTATATTATTAGTTAATATATTTTCTTATAAATTTAAAATATTATTTAATAACATAACCGGTTTAACTACTATTGAACCATTGAACCTTGAATCAGTGTCTTGACCGGTCCGTTTTAAAAACATTGGTTTTATGACCTAAAGCTCACAGATTGAAGTCCTGGAAACAGCCTCTCTGTTTGTGGGGCATAAGGCTGCTTACATCTACCTTCCTTAGACCCCAGTTGGTGCGAACCTAATGCACTGATTTTATTTATCTATTATATATTATATATAATATATGAAATTCAGAACTGATTCAAGTTATTTGTCCTTCTTAAAAGCTTATGCTTGTTTAGTAAAAGAGCAAGCTTAGCTCAGCTTTATCTAAGCCATAGCATATGTTTAATACAGTTGAATGCCATTATTTTTCAGAAATTGAACACTTACAATACTTTTTTTTTATCAGCAAAAATAGATATTTATATATATATATATATATATATATATATATATATATATATATATAAAAATAATTGAAGTACCAGAGGTACTTAATACATGGGTAGTGAAGCCATACAAATGGTTCCATAGTCAGACAAAACAGTCTGAATAGGAACCAGACTATGACTACATATGAAATGTATATCTGCTGATTATCCTATTATACTACCCTCTGCTGATACAAAAAGCCCTGTAGGAGGTTACTGGACCAATGATTAAAGTGGATTGAGAAATCTTTCTCCTGGCTTCTAAGCCAAGTCCATAGTAGAAACACTGCAGCCTCAAATAGTTTGTTGCCATTGAAAGTTTCATTGGAGAATAGTATTTTGTTTCGAAGCTGCCAAGTAGACCATGTTACAGCCAACCACCAATACTGCCACCTCTTGACCCTTATGCCGTCAGCCTGAACAAATGAATGTTGAAGGAAATGATGTTTTGGATTTAATGGGAGAGCACCTTTAGTATTCAACCAAGACATGGTATCCCACCAAATAGGTTGGATTTTGTTGCAGTGAATAAACAAGTGGGATGCGTCCTCCTCCACCCTTTTGCAGAAAGGGCATGACATGTCCGAGATCTGCACTTGTCTCCTCTACAAGTTTTTCTTTGTTGGCAACCTATCCCTAAATAATCTCCACGCGAAAACCACAATTTTGCTTGGGATCTTTATTTTCCATAGCTCCTGAAAACATTCCTCCTGACTTCAATCTGCTATCTCCTCCCATAACATATTATAAGCACTGTGTAGAATATGTACCTGATGGGTCTCCTAACCACTCCCATCCATCGGATTGTTGTTGTTGTATAGGCTTGCCTTCAGCCTCTCTAAGGAAACTAACAGTCGAATCAATTTCAATATCAAACAGTGGCCTTCTCCATATAAAATTCCATTCCTAACCATTGTCCTTGTGAGTGCCCATTTGTCTAATAAACTGGTTCTGCTGTGATGAAACCTAGTCTGGGATATTTTTCTGCTAATGATTCCTCCTGGCATATCCACCTATCCTCCCAAAATTTGATTTTATCCCCCCCTCCTACCTTCCATTTTAATCCATTTTGGATAACCGTACCCTGATGTGAATGATGAAGAGCCCTTTTTAAGTCCCTCCACCAAATTGATTCAGGGCCTACCCTACCTGTTTCATCCATACTCCTCCATCCACCATATTTGGACTCCAATACTCTAGTCCATAATTTCCCTTGATGCTGCAAAAGATGCCACTTCCATTTGTCGAGAAGAGCAATATTAAAAGTGTTGATGTCCTTGATGCCTAGTCCTCCCTTTTCTTTTGATAAACACACTGTCTCCTACCTAATCCATGCAATCTTATTTTGGTCAGGTCCTCCTCCCCACAAAAATCTACGTTGTAATTTCACTAGCTTATCCACCACTGATTGAGGCACCCTGAAAAAAGAAAAGAAATAAATAGGAATTGATGTCAGCCCTGACTGAATTAGTGTCACTCTCCCCCCAAAAGATATGTGTCTCTGTTTTCATTTTGCCAATTTTCTCTCAAATTTGTGGATAATGGGATCTCACATCTGACATCGTCTCGAGTTGGCCCCGATGGGTATGCCAAGGTATACAAAAGGAAAAGCCAACATGCTACAATTCAGGTAATTGGCTGCAGATTGCTTCCACTGTTCTGTTACCCCAAATGCTCCAAAACAACTCTTTGCAAAGTTGATTTTTAGACCTGATACAAGTTCAAATGTCCTTAGGATAGCTTTTATTGCTTTGACATTCTCCATAGATGTTTTCCCAAAAAAGGTTGTATCATCTGCATACTGTAAGATGTTTATGCTCACATTATTGGAGCCAACTGAGAAACCTTTGTATAGCTCTCCTCCATAGCTCTCCTCATCAGCCCATTTAGAGCTTCAACTACATCATTAAAAAGGAAGGGTGCTAATGGATCCCCTTGCCTAAGTCCCCTTTGAGGGAGGAACTCAGCTGTGGGGCTATCATTCACCAAAACTGAAATAGATGCAGATTTCATACACCCCTCAATCCATTTGACCCATTTGGAACTGAAACATGTTCTCCTTAGCATGTACAATAGAAAATCCCATGAAACCGAGTCATATGCTTTCTCATAATCTACTTTGAATACAAGGCATGATTTGCTACTCCTTTTGGCTTCTTCAATCACCTCATTGGCAATGAGTGCACTATGTAGTAAATGTCTACCTTCAATGAAGGCAGATTGGGCTTCATCTATGATAGATGGCATCACCTTCTTCATTCTTGTAGCTAACAACTTCGCCACGATCTTATACATGCAACCTATTAGTGAGATAGGTCTATAGTCATTCAATAGATGTGGGTCAGCTACCTTGGGAATTAATGCTATGAAGGATGCATTACAGCCTCTAGAAAAAACACCGTTAGCATGAAATTCATCTAGAAAACGAAGAACATCAGGTTTAAACAGCTGCCAAAATTTCTTAATAAACTTAAAGTTTAACCCATCAGGACCTCGGCTTTTCTCACTCCCGCAATCATAGACAGCCTGTTTTACTTCCTCCTCCTGGAAAGGAGCCACCAACATGTCATTCTGATGCTGATTGATAGTTTGAAAGCTGATGCCATCAAGCCTAGGCCTGTAATAATCTGGTTCTTGGAGTCTTTGTGAGAAAAAAGATCTAACTTCCTCCTTCACCTTATGTGGCTCATCAGTCCATGTTCCATCAATCATGACCCCCTTTAACGAGTTATTCCTACGGTTGACATTCATCAATAAATGGAAGTAACGTGAATTGCAATCTCCCTCCTTGATCCATCTCGCTCTAACCTTTTGCCGTAGCAAAGATTCATGAGCTTGGGCATCTACCCATAATGCTTCCTGTAATTGTATCCTTTTCATGACTTCTTGGGAAGATAGCTCTCTTTGGATTGTGTCTTCCTCCAATTTGTTTAATTCAGCCTCAACTTTCTTGACCTTTTTGAGGGTATCTCCAAACTGTTCCTGGTTCCAAAACTTCAACCTTTGCTTTAATCTCTTTATTTTTTCTTTGAGAATATACCCTCCCCAACCTAATTGCTGGTGAGAAGTCCAGCATTGGTGTACAGTTGCCTTGAAGGAGTTGTTTGCCAGCAATCTAAAATCCTAAAAGGTTTAGGACCCCAATCTACGACCTTGGACCGAAGCAAGATTGGACAGTGATCTGAAAAGTTCCTTGCAGGAGTAACTTGAAAACTGCCAGGCCATCTGCCAAGCCACTCATGGGATACACCAAGAACCTGTCAAGCCTGCTCCTAGATGCTCCATTTGATCTGTACCAGGTGAACTTTCTTCCCAGCCATGGTACCTCTATAACCTCCAGATCATCTATCCAGTCATTGAATTCTTTGATGCTGCTTTCCCCAGATAACCTTTGACAAATGCCAAATCTTTCAGCTGGGTCCCTGATGTTGTTGAAGTCACCCAGGATACACCATAGCCCTCCAGACAATGAATCTTTCAGTTGCTTTACTTTGTCCCATAGTATTCTCTTATTGTGAATGTCACATGGTGAATATATGGTAACTATATTGATTTGTTGTGCCTCTTTGATCCATTCCCCCGTCAAGAGAATAAATCCATTGCTGATGACTTTCCTCTGTAACCTGAATGTTTTTTCGCTCCATAGACATAATATGTCTCCTGCTGTAGCAGGCTGCATCTCCCAACACACCTCAACATCCTCCCATAATGCCTGACACATAGCTTTGTCAATCACTTCTTTCTTTGTCTCTTGGAGACATATCATATTCACACCCTCCTTCTTGATCAATCTTCTAATTGCTGCCCACTTTACCCCCCTCCCTAAGCCTCTGACATTGTATGAAACTATATTCATTGATCCCTTCTGCTGTCTCCCCACCTCTCAAATTCTGTCTTGTCCCTTTCTTCCACAGATTTAATTTTTTCAATGATTATATTCTGCTCATCTCCTCTTGTAGCCCCCATTTGTTTAGCCATGCTCCATATGTTAGCTGCCTCATGAATGTGTTGTGGCTCTGTATTTGCTTCTAGACCTCCATTGTGTGTGGTTGTTTCAGTGATCGGGGCATTAATGGCAGTACATGCAGTCCCAATTTGTGCCAAGTTCTGTGGGTATTGAGCCTGTATTCTGCTCCTATCTATTTCTGCCTCTATAGTATAAAAAGAATGGCCCAATTGGGATTTCTTTTGACACCTCCTTTGTCTTAAATATACCTGCCAGGTATTTTCAATTCCTGCTTTGTTGTTTTTTGGGCTAAGGCCCAATTTGTATGTTTTCGCGGTGGAGGTATAAGTCAAGCTATCCATCCTTTTGTTTGACCCACTTGTATCCATAACACAACTCCCCCCCTGCTCACGTGCTGCTTCTTCAACTACAGCTTCATCATGCGCCTGTTTTTTAAATTTGTCACGTGCACAAAAGTAGTCTTGTGCCTCTGCCTCGTCGCGTGTTGCAGCTACTTATGTCTTCTGGGCCTCTGCCACGCCACATGTCTCCCCCTTTTCTTTGTTACCATTTCCGTGAAAAGTCTGCTCCTCTGCTGCCTAGTAGGTAAACCCATCATTGAGTGGTTGCCCCTGATTGGCTAATTCGTCATGGTGGTAGGTGGCCTATGCCTGCCGCTCGTGACAGTCCTTATGTGCAGCCGTAGGTGTTCGCTGTTTTTCGCCAAAACCCCGCGGACTATTGCTAGTATCCAGTGGGTAATTGTAGCCACTTTGTCCGCTGGTTAATAGAGTCATGCCGAGATCTGCGACGCCGGCACTGGGCCTAGTAGCGAAGTGGCATGGTGCGGGTCACGTTTCTGGCGCTGACAGGTGTTGCATGTCCTCTTCACACACCACGTTGTCCGTTAGTGTCGGAGTAAGGTCGCCGAAGTGGCTTTCGTCTGAGTCGATCTCCTTCGACGAACCCCCGAAGCTTCTTCCCCTCCTGAGGCAGTCGTGAATAACGCTGCCACACTCCTCGACAACATACACCTTGAAAGTTTCGCCACCAATATGGACATTGATGGTGTGTTGGATTGTCGACCACCATGGGGTCTTAATGAGCACCCTTGCTCTATCTAGTCTCCGTTTTTCCTCAACCTCGTCATCCATATCCACCATATCTCCTATAATAGCCAAAATCTGGTGGATATGTTTCTTATCCTAGGCTTGAAGTGGGATACCCCAGCAGTGAACCCAGGCCAGTCTGCTCCTTGTGCGTAAGTTCAAACTCCATCTTTCCATTGAGTAGAACATAGATTTGCCTCCGTCTTGTCCACCATTCATGATTTGTTCTGCACCAACGTCATTGAGGCCAAGTAACAAGAGTAAGTCATCTCCTATGTATTTGGGAGTTATATCCAGTCCTATCTCCCACAATAAATCGTCCTCCAGTCTTTCAAACATAGCTGGGTTTTTTAGGCACCCTACCCACACATACTTCAGCCATTTGATGTCTTCTGGTCCCAATGTTTATGTGGATCGAGGAAGTTGAAGTTTCACGGCTGTGGGTTTGGCTGTTGAGGGCCAGTCGTTGTCCCGGGGCCCTGTTATTTCTTGTTAGCGTGTCCATGTATGAAACTGGGTTTGTTTGGCGTGCTTGTCTGGCTCGATCAGCTTTTATTTGAGTGCTCTCCTCATGCCCCTGTGGTTTGGTCCCTGTAACTGCCTTTCTTGGCATCTCCCTTCCATGCTTGGGGATGTTGACATATAATTTCAGCCCACCAATAACAATCCTGTCTAGCTGCCTTGCCAAGTAGGGAATGTCGCGTACCCCTTTAAATCTGACGAATCCATACCTCCTTCCAATGTAGTTTCTACGATTGGGTATGAAGATTTCCCTGACATCACCCCACTTCTTGAAGTGATGCCAGAGTTCATTCTCTGTAATGTCTTCACCAAAACGAGTGAAGTAAAAGGATGTGATATCCTTGTGGTCCATCCAGTTTGACACAGTATGAAATTGCTGGACTCTTTCCTTGTCTCCTGCATAGTCCCGTCGGGGTGCCTCCCTGATGCTCGCTCTGTCTCTCTTGGCTACCTCACCTCTAAACCTATCCCTCCCCCACCCAGTGTTTCTCTCTCTAAACCTATTCATTCTCTCTAGACTCGAACACTTACAATACTATATGTAGAATAGTTTTAGTTAGTTGATTGAGTAGTAATCCCTATAATTATGCGATATGTTTGTATATGTATAAAAATATACACCACGAGTTGATTCTTATAGAATTCAGCCATAAACAATATCAGTTCTTTATTTTAAGTGCTAAAAATAACCCAATAGATTAATCACTTGCTTATTTGCTGGTATATTGTCCATCATATATTGTATATGATAAGATAGCTAGCACAGCCGGCATCTAGTACTATAAAGTTTGGTATTTAGTTAACCTCTCATGCAAAACATGTCCAATAGGTATCAGGATGATTGGCTCAAGACATCAGCAAACTCTTTGCAGCACTGGGAGAAGGCTCCTCTAGAGCCCTATGCTCTACAGAAACCTGTAAGTTCATTCACTAATGGCTGTGGTTACTAATGGAACCTTGTCTATCATATAGCCTGACTTAATTACCTATAGGAGCATACTTACTCCTATATTACCTGTGATGGGTAATGAGCTTAAGAACTTGCTTTCATTTAAATCATTATATGATATTGTTGGTTGCAGATTACGTATCATGTTGTATGTCCCGACATTGATCCCCTTACTTCTGCTGCTGCTGATTTTTTTCAACAACTAGGAACAGGTAAATAGTGGTAATTATACTTCAATTAACTTATAAGAACTATTTGATGATGATTACAAATTGCATATTTGCAACGTATTATGCTTTATGATGGCTTTGAGAAATTTTGTATTTAAGTCAAATTATTTATCATGTATTATTGACAGTAAAAAGGATGGAAGAAAATGTGGAGAAACCATAGCTAAATCCTGTCTCTTAGGAAAGAAAAGTCATATCTTTTTTATGGATGTAGATGCTATTTGAGATGCTTAGACCATTTTGTGTTTCTGAACTTTCTTGTGTGAATGCAACAATAGTTGATTGTTGTTGCAGAGCACAATGCTTCCAGATTTCTATGCATTGTGACTGCGGATTTAAGTTTCACCTTTTTTTTCCCTTCACTCAGATTTTACGTATTGATTTGTTAGTTTAGTCTTATTTTGCTTTTATTCTTTTCAGTGTATGAGACATGCAAGCTAGGTACTCATTCACCTCAAGGCTTGGGGAATCAGATAGAGATAGAGTCTGCAAAGTTGTCATCTTGTGGTTTTGTTTTACTTGATTGCCCCCAATCAATGAAGATTGAGAGCAGCAATGCATCTCTTGTTGGTTCAGTAAGTGATTATTTTTTATCTTTATCTAATGGTTGGGACCTGACTAGTTATCTCAAGTCTCTTTCAAAGGCACTTAGAGGTTTGAAAATTGGCTCTTGCTTTTCTACAAACCCCAGCGAAGGAAGTAACAGCTCATGCTTGGTAAGTGACTTGTTTAGTGGCTCAATTTTGTAGATTGAATGGTTATCTTGTTCCCTAAGTGCTAATCAGACCAAATTATGATGAGGCTTTAACAGCCTAGTTGGTTGTTTGAAGCATTAATGGCACGACACTGCTCATATAAGAAAACTGTTTTCTCAAAGCATATTTCTCTCTTTTTATAATCGTAGATCTACATGCATTGATGCTTTTGATCTCATTTTTTCCTTCTTACATTTAGGTAATCTATGTGGTGTGCCCATTTCCTGATCCCACTGCAATTTTGCAAACTGTAATTGAGTCTTCTGTTGCCATTGGATCGGTTGTCCAACAGTCGGATAGAGAGAGGAGATCTAGCTTGCATAGTCAGGTTGTGAAGGCATTAAGTGGCTTGGCCACTGTCGATGAAGCTTCAGCGTCTAATATCCTTGTGCTTTCTGGGTTTAGTATTCCAAAATTGGTCTTGCAGATAGTTACAGTGGATGCCATTTTCAGAGTCACAAGCCCATCTGTTAGTGAGCTTGTCATTTTAAAAGAGACTTCCTTTACTGTATACAGCAAGGCTCGTCGCATTTCACGTGGAATCTCTAGTGATTTT
The DNA here is from genome assembly GCF_000004515.6 of Glycine max. NCBI lineage: Eukaryota > Viridiplantae > Streptophyta > Magnoliopsida > Fabales > Fabaceae > Glycine > Glycine max. Next base: position 33,811 of record NC_038254.2, read on the forward strand.
GCTCAATCTGCATTTTCTAGTAGATCTCATTCTGGTTTGACACAAATGCCTTCTCCCATCTCTGGGATGTGGAAAGACTGTGTTGGTCCTCGAATGGCAGGACATTCTCTTCCAAGAGAGGGTGACATTGATGCTAGCTTGAGGCCTGGTACTTGGGATAATTCTTGGCAACCAACAAGGACTGGGGGGTTAAGCTGTGATCCAAGTAGAACTGGGGATAATTTTCTTCATGATGAAATTCGTTACATGTTTGAACCCCTTTTTATTCTCGCAGAACCAGGTTCTCTTGAAAATGGTATTTCAGTTATTGGTAGTCCCACTTCAGAATCTTCCAAGGCATTGGCAGATGACAGTAGTGGTAACTATGTACAGAGTACAAGTACAGCAGGAAGTGTGGAGTCTGCTTCAAGCACTGATGCATCTGGGTCCGATCCAAAGACTCCTCCAAGCCTACATTGTTGCTATGGATGGACTGAGGACTGGCGTTGGCTCGTGTGCATCTGGACAGACTCAAGGGGAGAATTGCTGGACTGCAATATTTTCCCCTTTGGTGGAATAAGCAGCAGGCAGGATACAAAGGGTCTGCAGTGCCTATTTGTTCAAATTCTTCAACAAGGTTGTCTGATACTTCAATCTTGTGATCCTGGCCTTGCAAAGCCTCGAGATTTTGTGATAGCACGCATTGGAGGTTTTTATGAGCTCGAGTACCTTGGTAAGTCTGTCTCTGCCTCTTGTGAGATATATTATATGTAAATCAGTTTTGGGGCATGGAACATCCCCTCATGTAAAAAGACATGGCTGATGACATTGACTATGACATACGGTGTAATTTGCTGGTTGTTGAAAAACACTTATACAGTCCTAAAGATAATGATCGATACAAACGTTGTTACATTCATGTGTGCATAAATTCCCTGATACTGGCCATACCTATACTGATACCAGTGTCAGTTGATACTGTTGAGTGAGAATTATTGCAAAGTACCCAGTGGTGATGTTATTTGCATGGTTATGAAGTGGTTGGTGGGTCATTTTTCAAATTCTAATATATTATATACCACAGGACTTCTTAATAAAAATCATAAAGTTTAAAACCAGTTCCATTGAGATTTGGGTAGGTCCAGTGTAGGTTTTGATAAGTTCAGGTACCTGCCAATATGTGATGTGTAAACGTAACAGTGGTGTGCAAAAGCTTCCTTCTGAATTGTGTGAAGCAATATGTCAGAACAAGTGAGCATCTCACTTGTAATAATGCAATTTAGTTGGCTCCATTTATTTTAGTACATTCACACAAAATATTTTGGATTAAAAGGTTAGTCACTTTTAATTATCTAATTTATTTCATCAAATGTATATAAAAAATTATCAAGTGATTTCATGTCAGAAAAGTTAAGAAAATAAATTAGAAAATACATTATCTCCTCTGTCATATGTTATAACTTATTATTATTAGAGCAAATTACACTAAAACCTCCTGTGGCTTCTTCAAATTGCACACAATACCTCTGCCTTTTAACGTTCACAGTGACCCCCCTATAGGGGTACACATGTAATGTATTTATTGAGAAACAGGGGGTGTCACTATAATGTATTTTAAACAATTAAGGGGGTTATTGTAGGGGCTAAAAAGGTAAGGTATCAGTTTCAACTTAAAGAAACCATTGGGGGTGTCAATGTAATTTTCTCTTATTATTATTATTATTATTTGTTTTAACCTGTGACATGTAAGTTAGAACAGAGTCTTGCATTTTGTATATTTTAATTTTGTTTTGTACATATGATTCCATTCACTGTTTAGTTTATCAAAATGAACTCTATTTCTTTTTGATAATGATGAATTTTTCTAAAAGTTTAAGGTATAGTCCCCGATGTACTTGAACATGTGGGTTTAGACCATGTTCAAACTGTTCCAACCTTAAAGTTATACATAAACACACACAAAGGTGCATGGTTGGTTGTTGGCATATTTACATCCATCAAAAGTAAATTGGCTTTATATTTACACCACTTTAAGTTGAGAAGCTAATTGGAGTACATTTGCTCCTTATGTCTGCATCTATACATGCATTCTTACTTTGGCATTTTATTCAAACAGAGTGGCAGAAAGCCATTTATTCAGTTGGTGTATCTGAGATGAAGAGATGGCCTCTGCAATTGCGGAAATCTATGTCTGATGGGATGTCTGCAACTAGTAATGGTTCTTCTTTGCAACAATCAGATATGAGTTTGATCCCAGAAAGAACTCTTCCTTCCTCACCGAGTCCTTTGTACAGCCCTCATACCAAATCCCCTGGTTTTATGAAAGGCAGTTTAGGGCAACCTACTGCAAGAAAGCAACTTATCGGTGGACATTCTATGGTTGACAATTCTAGGGGTTTGCTTCATTGGGCGCAAAGCATTAGTTTTGTTGCAGTTTCCATGGACCATACTTTACAACTAGTTCTCCCAGCAGATTCATCAACTCCTGGTGAGTTATCTTTACTAGAATAATAATAATTTTATTTTCTATGTTCTTTTCTTATTTCATTAAATTGCATTCATGAGATGAGGGTGTTCTGATGGTTGAGTAGGCGCACAAGAATAGATAAGATCAGTATTGAAAATCATGATGCGAGAAAATGAAAGAAAAGATAAAGAGAGAAATGTTACAATAACTGAAGGAAATACTGAGGTATAAGCTTCTGTCAAAAGCAAACTGATAGTTAATTGATAGCTGTTAACACCCCATTTCAACTACAATGGGTAGGGTAGGGTACTATGGCATTTGTCCCCCCATCCTCACATTTTATAAAAATACTTGTCCCCAATCCTGCGTGGAGAGCAAATTTAGTGCCTATCTCTGTATCCTCTTAATACTTGTCCTCTTTTCTTCAATTGTAAAATGACAAAAGGCCTGTGGTGGGAATCCATGAGATGGATTCAGGCAGTAGGTCCTCTTCCACTTTCCCCAGCTTGCCATTTTACTCAATTCTGTGAAGGTTTTGGTGCAGCTGTGAACCATAGCAGAAGGTGTGGGTGGTGGATTGCCCTAACTAGTTCTATATGGCAGCACAGGAATCTACTGATTTTCCAAGGAAAATCTTTTGATTCCTCTAAAGTCATGGATGATGCTCTCTTTCTAGCTTGGTCATGGTTAAAGGCTAAAGAGAAAGATTTCAACATTAGTTTTAACCAATGGTCTTCCAATATCTCGAATTCCTTTGGTTAGTTTGGTGGGGTTTTCATGTTCTTGTTGGATTAGTTTGGGTTTTTCTTTTGGAGGGCAGCACATTGGTGCACTGTAATTTCTATCTATGGTACCACTGGTACTGTTTTTCTATTAATAATATATATCCTCTGCCTTCCAAAAAAAAAATACGTAGATACACTTACCTAGACCGAGCAGTCTAGTACCCACGCTCAGTTAAATAAAAGTGCTATGTCATATCCTAATTATAAAATATGACAATCAAAATATTTAGTTAGATTCATATCTATGAAGTGATTAACTATAAAACATAAGTCCAATTATGTCTAATAATTTTATATTCTTTGACTTTTCAAATTCATAGAGATTGGTATATGTAATTTTAGGAAAAGAAAACGATCTTTATTGATCAAAATTACATGAGAATTATATTGGCAGAGGAGGCTAGGAGAGATTCTACCACCCTGTTTAGAAAAAAAAATATAATGATCAGATAGTGAGAAAAAAAAAAGGAGAATAAAATCAAATCAGATTTGAATAATCTAATCTTGATTGTTTTCAACTAACTAAATCTTCTAGAATAAAGGAGAATAAAATCAAATCAGAACTGAAAAATTTTATCTGGATCTTATAACTACTTAAATCTTCTAGAATTCTTATTTGAAATTTAAATTTAAAGTAAAACACATACAACTGTCAATACCCCCTCTTGTTGGTGCACAGATGTCCAACATGCACAACTTGCTTATAAAGAAATCAAAATTAGGTCTAAATCCCTTTTTAAGAATGTTTGCCACTTGCTGTGAAGTAGGAACAAATGGCATGCAAGTTAGGCCTGCATCCACCTTCTCTTTTATAAAATGTCTATCAATTTCTATACGCTTGGTCGGGTCATGTTGAACTGGGTTCTGGGAAATATTAATTGTAGCCTTGTTATCATAGTACAACTTCATGGGGAGTCATTGGAAGTTGTAACTCTTGTATAATTTTTTTTAGCCATAAACTTTCACAAACTCCTTGACCCATTGCCTTACATTTAACCTCTGCACTACTAGCCGCATCATTTTGTTTTTTGCTTCTCCAAGTAACCAAATTTCCCAAAACAAAGGTACAATAGCCAAATGTTGACCTTTGGTCAGTAATGGATTCAGCCCAGTCCACATTTATAAACACTTAAATGCCTTGCTGCCCAGTTTTCTTAAAAGATAGTCATCTGCTCAGAGCATTTTTTAATTACCTCAATCCTGTAATCTACCTTAAGGTGTTCTCCATGTGGTGAGTGCATGAATTGACTCACTAAACTTACTGCAAAAGCTGTCTGGCTGGGTGGCCGGATATGAGATAAATAAATTAATCTTCCCTATAATCTTAGGTATCGAATTGTTTGTACTGGATTATAGGAGTTTTAAGCTTGCCTGCAACCCACATCTCAATTCTTTGAGAAGGTCTAGAACATACTTTCTCCTTGACTCAATAACTCCTTTCTTTGATTGTGCAACCTATCCCCCAAAAAACATTTTAAGGACCCAGGGTCTTCAATCTCAAAATCAGCTGAAAAGGGAAGCTTTCAATTTATTTATTTCATTGAAATCATCCCCAATAATGACAATGTTGTCCATATAAACAATTAGCACTGCCCAGAAAAATGGTTTACAAACTTACTGTCACTTTGACATTGAACATACCTTAGCTACAGCTACACATTTGTGACGATTATGTTTTTTAAAGTTGCGTTGCACCAATATACCAAACTCCTGTTTTGGCATATATGACATAAACAAAGGAAATTCGGACAAATATCCTTCAAGGACTTGAATCTATTATGGATTTGCAGCATGGTAATGATAATGATAGACTTCTTCATCATTATTCTCAACTTTGGATTTCTGGATAAAAAACTTATAATTGTACAATGGCATTGGAGAATGAAGTTTCACAAGCAACCATGAAACAAAATTTTGAACTTGTGATGCTACCTCATATTTGAATATTCTTAATTAAGTAAATCATGTAAGTATTGATAGCAAAAACTTTTGGAAGAGGAACTGAAAGTGGTGGTGGTGGTGGTTTGTCTATTTCAGGTTACATAGAAGGTTTCACTCCAGTTAAGTCTCTTGGTTCTACGTCTTCTGCATATATTCTAATTCCTTCTCCTAGCATGCGGTTCCTTCCTACAACAGTTCTTCAACTCCCAACATGCCTCACAGCAGAGTCGCCACCACTAGCTCATCTGCTTCACAGCAAGGGTTCTGCTCTTCCTCTCTCTACTGGATTTGTGGTTTCAAAAGCTGTACCTTCCATGAGGAAGGACTATAGAGCCAACCAAAAAGAAGAATGGCCCTCTGTACTTTCAGTGAGCCTCATTGATTATTATGGAGGTACTAACATCCCCCAAGAGAAGATTGTCCGAGGAATTAACAAGCAAGGTGGTAGAAGTTTAAGCTGGGAAGCTAAAGATTTTGAAATTGAGACCCACTTGGTTCTGGAGTCTCTTGCAGCAGAGCTTCATGCCTTGTCATGGATGACAGTGAGCCCCACATACTTAGAGCGGCGAACAGCACTTCCTTTCCACTGTGACATGGTTCTAAGACTAAGAAGACTTCTTCACTTTGCTGATAAAGAGCTCTCCAAGCAGTCCGAGAAATCTTGACTATGATTTATATACAATGATGGCGACAAAACTCTGCTCATTGGTTAGAGAGTAAAGACAGCCAAACTGAGCAGAGTAGACTGTATCATACTAGATACACTGTGATTACATGTAAATTAAGTGTAGAAGCTGATGTGTTCCTGGATGAAATAGATTTAGCAATTGTTGGGAATGTACATGAGCTTTTCTAGAACAGCTGATTTTAACCCAGATTAGCATGATTGATAGAAAATGTTGATTGTAGCATAGAATACCATATCCTCTATCTTTGTAGTATGTTGGTCTCCGAAATTTCATTTCCTTTGTAATTAGATATTGTAAGACAATAATGTGCCAGTAACTAATTTTATGCTTAATATTGGTTTCGTGGCTATAATTATTGTGTTGAACAATTTTTGGGGTGCTGTAAATTATTTACAGGTTCTGGACTGCCACCATAGTTGGGATTCCCTTTCCCACAGTGATGCCTTTGCACTCCTAACTTTTATAAAAATATGAACTCTTGTGATGAACGACCTTCTTTTTTTGGATTTTGTCTTGGAAACATTCCCCATACTACAAATTGATTGCAACATTGGCTTTAAAAGGTTTGAAAATGGTTATACATTCTTCTAGGGGATTACTAACGTGACTACATTCCTCTATTTACATGTCCTATCCTTAGTTAATGAATTGTGCATAATTGGCTTGATATTGTCTCTAGAGAGACAACTTGGAGTACTTATCCTAACTGGCATGATTGGTTTACTTGTCAGATTGTGATCGGTTATCCGCATAATGCACGATTATATAAATAAAATCATTGAAAACTTATATATCTTTGAAAGATGAATTAATATTGTTAATATAATGCTTGGAAATTGTGTATGAATTACTTGAAAATTATATATCTTTCGCTAAAATTCTAATTCTTTGATATAAATTGGGTGTAGTTATGGTTTTTAAAGTTTTTTCGAGCCATTTAGTTCATCTGTTTTTAAAACTAAGCAAATTTGGTACTTTGATTAATTTTATTTTACTTAAACCCCTTAAATTCTCATTTCGTTTACTCAAATATTAATAATTTGAATTGATTAAATCACTTTGATCCTTCTATTCCAAAGCCACTTGTGAAAATATCAAATTTGACTCAAAATATAAAAAAAAAAATTAAGTTAACTTTCCCTTCTTCAAATCTTAATGTCATTTTATTTTATTTCATTTTATTTTAAAAAAAAACACAAACTATTAACTTCTGATTCCTAAACTTTTAAAATTGTTTCATACGTTAAATTTTTCTTAAACCCTAAATGTTTGCATAATATGTAATAATTTGGGGATTTTGATTTGATGAATATTTACTATACGATCAAATTTACTTAATTATAAAAAAAAGAGACCTAATTGATTCCATAAAAAATTAGAAGACAAAGTTGTTCGAAATCAATTGAAAATGTACTTGAGGTTTCCCCACCTACTAAAATGGAATGAACTGAATAAAATCTAGCAGCTTGTTCATAGGTGCTCGGTTGTACCAATCCTTTAGAATATCGCTTGGATCATGATCATAATAAGTAAAGGTTCAAGGTCATGGGATACCATACAACCTGATCCATAAAGCCCTGCTTCCCTACTTATTCCATAGTGAGCATGGTAAAGAGATGTATTAGTCTGTAATACAAAAGATGCAAGCAAATTAGAAATAAATGTTTTGAAATTATGAAAGATGATATTAGTATTGGAATGTGTTGGCAGTGTGAGATTTTTCTGCTGTCATAAAATATCTTTGCAGATTTTATGGTTGTTTGTAAGTTTGGCTAAAGATTGTTCGTGCTAAAAAAAAAGCAAAATAAGCAGTTGATTAATTGATCCGATGCAACTACGACTACAGTCATACAAAGATGCTGTAATTAAGTTATCGTGTTGACCTGCTTTGAGCTTGAATTAACTTTCAACAGTCAATAGTTAAATTTCATGCAGTGAAATTTATTTAATTTTCGAACATTGCTGAGTGACTGAGTCCAAGTTCTTCAGTACATGTTTTAAACTACACACCAGAGACTAGATTTATGTATATAACGAGGTAACATAGCTTGATAAAGGGCAAAGGGTAATTTATTCTATGGCATTTCCTGTACGTATCAGAAATGCGGTTCAAGGAGCTAATAAGGTAATGCAGAACGTTCATTAATTAATTTTAAAAAGTAAGGGGTTATGAAAGTATTTTTTTTATATAAAGAATGATGGAGGTCGCGTGCATTTTCCTTTATGGTATTCATGGTAATTAAAATATCACGGTAGTGCGCTTCACTACTCTACTTGAAAGATTAAAGTAAAATGTAACATAAATAACTATTTTTGTCCTTGTAACAATTTAATTATTGAAAAAAGAAAATTTTAATTTAGTCCTTGATTTGTAAAAAATGCAACAATTACATCATGTAGTATAACACATTTAGGGACTAAATCATAATTTTTGTTTTTAGAGAGACAAAATTGTCACGCTTTGAAGATAGTGGTCATTTACCCATAAACTATATCACATCTAAAAGAGGAATGTTTCTAAAGAAAAAAGAATTAATATGAAAAAGTGGGGGAGGTAAATACTAAATAAGAATCCTCTCTAATTCAGTTGTGGCTGTCTCTGAAGAGAAAAGATAAATATATTTGGACACCCAAAGTCCTTAATAACACCAGTGTGAAGGAGAGAAAAAAATATAGGGGATAGGAAGAGAGATTAGAGACGAATGAGAAGTTTTGATGGTGTGTTTAAATATCAATATCATTATGAAACCACGATGGTATATCTCAGTGCTACTTCAGTTTTGAGATACTTGAAAAGCACGCATCACAACAACATTGTTGAGTGACCTAAGCGAGTGATAGGGACTGCAAGCAGGACAAGCCTGCAGACCTCACACTCACAAGAATAAGAAGTCAGAAGGGAGAAGAGAAGAGAAAGGTAAGGCAATTCTTGTATTATTGATTCACTGGTTATTTACATTACTATATATATAATGCCTTGTGCTAACAGATTTTGTGAAATTCCTAATTCTAGAATTCTCCAATAACGGTTTGGATAGGAATGTCTCCACCCAAGCACGATCCAGCGAATCTTTGGTGCCAGCTCAGCATTCATTTCTCAACGAAATCACCAAGGTACGCAGGCCTGATGACCCTTCTCTTGGTTCTTTCCTCATGCACCCCTGTTTTAGCTATTGTTACTCTTGTTTCTGGTTCTGATTCGTGTACCTCTGTTTGAACTTCTACTACTTCTTCTGGTTTGCTATCAGCGAGTCTCTCAGATGTCAAAAGTGAACGCTTCATAGAACACTATATAATTCCATCGTAACATACAGTTCTTCCAAAACAGAATGGCTGTTTATTTTTTGGGTTTCTGAGGTCTATTTCTCTCATGTTCGATTTATTTTATTCAATCAAAGTCAACTCCTCAAGTAAAACTATTCTCACCTAGTATATTTATCACTCCTCTTACAACATCGTATTCTCTAAATATCTATCTAGTTGCTTTATTAATTAACATACAGGTCCATATAGTATATTTGGGGCTCAACCATATTGGCGATCCTGGTCTCACTTTTCATTACCACCTTCAACTTCTATCTACAGTTTTCACATGGTTACTTTTAATATAGTTCATTCCCTGCTTCTTCCAACAGCTTTCTTCACAGACATAAGCCCATTTCTATTGTTGTACTTGTACCCACTATATTTTAGTGAAAAAGATGCGGAAAATTGTATTCTCCATAGCTACAAGTATAGTTTCTCGGGGTTCTCAGCAATGCTAAATCCAACCCAAGCAGCTACACTGGCTAGTAATGAATTAAGCAAAGTTTAATGTCCTTTTTAGCATTCCCAATTTAATTCTGAAAACGTCTTGGATTAACATATTTATTAATTATAAAATAAACATTTTAAGCACAACACTTGCAGATATGCGAGAAGTGGTGTCGGTTTACAGGAGCGAGTCATCACAATCACACACAACAAGAAGCTGGGACATCATGGACCTTAACTTGGACAGTAGTGAAGTAACGCCATTGCAGCTGATTTATGGTGAAGACATCATTGTTGGGGTATTAGACACAGGTGTTTCCATCAATAATCTGTGTTTCTCCTCGTTATAACAATTAGCGCACTAATCCTTCAAACTGCGCTCAAAATCTGGTACTACTTGATTTCAAGTCCAGCTCACGCTATTTGGTTAAGAAGATGCTCCATGAAATTTGATTTCGATATGCTAGGAAAATAGAATGCTTGAAATGTAGAAATAGCAGTGACCGAAAATATCTCTTCTGAGAATTATCAAGATTGATTGCAACCACCATTCATTGAATCATATGGGAAAAGTTTTTGTACGGTACGTGCAAGCAAGCATCGTATCAATTCAAAACAATTAATTATATCCGCTACCTCAATGGACGACAGATGGATAGTACTCTAATTTTACTGTGCGTTTTTGCCAACATGCAGCATATACTCTGGACACAACCTTGGACAGTATTCTTTCCGGTGGATCAACGAAAGTAGCGGATCCTTTTAACATGGGTGCTGGCCACATAAACCCTTCGAAAGCAGTTGATCCAGGACTAATCTACGACATCAAATCTACTGATTACGTTAGTTTCCTCTGTAATATGGGATTCACCCAAGAGCAGATAAATAAAATCACTGATCATCCCTCTCCAGAACCTGTTCACGCAAGCTGCAAACACTTGGTAACCAAAACCAATGCCATTCTAAACTACCCATCAATCACACTCTCAAACCTCCACTCTACAGTAACAATCAAAAGGACTGTTCGTAATGTGGGTCGAAACAAAAATTTCATATTTTGTTAGCACGTCTTGGAACCCTTTGGAGTGGAGGCCAAAGATCATAAGGAGCTGTTTGATTTGTCAGTTTTTTATTTTCAATAATGATAGAAATATGTTAAGTTGGATTTTTTAAAATATGTTCAGTAGAAATATTTTCTCAAAACCAAAAACTGAAAATAATAAAATCTCATTTTCAGTATTTTCAGATAAAGTCAAGAACTTCATTTTGGGTAAAATGAAAAAACGATGATAAAAAATATAATTTTAAGTAAATTTAAAAATAAATTTTTTTAAAAATGGATTTTTAATATTTTTATTTCTTAAAAATAAAAAATAAAACGACAACTCAAACATATTTTTAGAATTCTAATCTTTTAAAAAATAAGAAAAAAAATAAAAACAAAAAATATAAATATAAATCAAACACGACAATACAATATGGTTCAAGCAAGAAAACTCATGCTACGTGACTCTAAAGTCCAAAAAGGAATCCCAAGGTAGGTATGCTTTCGGAGACATAGTTTGGTCAGACGGCTTCCATAATGCTAGGAGTCTATTGGTTGTACGTGTTAATATTTCTGGTTCAGGTTTCCACGCCATTAATCGTACTAGCTAGTAAGAGACCCATTTTTATCCAAAATATGGCTAAGTTCCTCTGTCCCTCTATTTGTATCTTTCCACATTAATGTCATACACTTTTTTTTTTCTAACTTATTTCAAATAAAAATAGGTTTAAACAACTTTATCAAGATGAATGATGCAATTGATTGTAAGTATTAATTGTACCAATCATCTTTGACCATGAGTTTGTTTAATTCTATTTTTATTATAAAAAAAGTTAAATATATTTTATTTGTTGTCTTATATTTCTTCCCATGAAATCTAACTTAGTTGATAAGACAGGATAAATATTATAAACTCATATTTATATTTTATTCTTACGAATTAAAAAATTATACTTTACATAAAAAAAATCCTTTTTTTGTGTGTTAAGGTAAGAATGGGTGATCAATAAATTTTTAGACACTTATTATATCTTTGCCTTTGATTTTATTGGATATTTATTATGTCTAATATTAATAATACTAATTTGATTTTCCTTCCAAATTAGCATTAAAAATATGATTAATTTATATAAGAGATTAAGCACCAAATAAGTCACTAAATTAATTTAAATTTCAAAATTGACTTATGCTTAATTAGTTAATTTGAGGATCAAACAATAATTAAATAAAAAGATTGGGATCAACCTTAGTTGAATGATGAAAGCGTCCTGTCATGGTGAACACGGTTCCTTGAGTAAAGAGGCTTCCACCTTTACTTCAGGCAATAAAAGGTAACCTCCTTTGTAATCAACGTGAACAAATTCTAAGCTATATGAGATCAACTCTCGTGAAAAAGGTTTTTGTTCTAAAATTTTACATGGTGAAATTGAGAAACTATTCTTAAGGAGAATGCCATGGTTCTAACTTTCGAGAACAACTGGAGGAAAAGGAGATGAAAGAAACTGAAAACACTGAGATTATCCCACTTGATTTGATGGGTTGTAATATTCGGGAGAATGGAATATTCAAGTCATCAACTACTCCCTCCATGCGGTCAACTTGGTTTTCGATGTATCATGTCGCTGGTCGCCCAAATTCTTCCAAAACATCTTACTTCTTACTAATCGCTCGTAAAAGGGAACACTGCATAATAGCCATTGCAGCCGTGAAAGAACTAAGAATTCTAGTGATCCATTATCATAGCTTCAACATCTACTCTGTCAGACCCTTTAAGAATATAAGATTGCAAAAACTGATAGAGAAAGATAAAGTGTATAGAAGAAGCTAACAGAAATATTTCATTAAAGTTATATATAGCTGATGATCTGACTCGGTGCTGCTGAGTCAGAAGCTAAACTACAGTCAAATGAAATTACACTGAAATGTAAATATAAGCAGAAATTACATTGTAAACTAAACTTAACTAATATCTCTGATAAAGAAGAAACTCCAAGCTAAATGACCATGGGTATCTGGCTAATCAGACCACTGTTAAGAAACCAAGAAGGTAAATAAAACAGAAAAATAAACCCAACTGAATGAAAAGAATACTGTCTTTTTATTCAGTTCTAAAAAATTCACAACCAGAGTCAATGGCTCCTAGACAGACTATGCCTTCTAGACAGACTATGCCTTTGTTTGATTTAAAATTATGAAAGTATTTCTACAAATTACAATATAAAACTGCAAGTTTCAATAATATTAATTTTTTTTTTAGGATTAAGACCATTATTAAGAAGAAAAGGTTTGTTGTTTTTAGAGTAAAAATACTTTTTAACTCTCCCAACTTCAATCCAAGCATTCATTATATCTCTGCTAATTCTCCAAACTGGAATAACAGGAATCTCTTTGCACCCTCTCCCAAGCCCCACTCCCCAGTCTTTCCTAATAACTCCTTGACCACGTGACTCGTTACATTCAGCATAACAAACTGCAGCCTCCTAATTCTCTACCTGGTACCCTTTCTTTCACCTATAATAGAGACACTCCAAACCTTGCTCTCCCATCACGCTTCTCTACTTCTGGATTACAGACCTTGACAAAGTCAGCTCATCTCTACCAAATGAAAGAAGACAGATACCACATGCCTTATGCGGGTTTACAAGGATCACAACCAATACTATCCACGAGTCCTTGAATAGAAAAAAACACACACACACACCCACGAGTGTACATATACCAAAGTAGTACAGGATAAGATGGGGAAATAAAACCACCACGAGAATTATACAAATGCCAAGTTAAGGGTAAAAGTTGAAGAAAAATAGCAACTGAATTCTAGAAGCACAAAATTTAGCAAAAACAAAGCCACAAGAAAAATCACAAATTGTTCTATCAACATTGGATTCTTTCATTGGTCGAAAACTGTACATAAGCAAGGCAGCACATGAATAGCACAACAGATATGCAAAAATACTCAGTTTTCATCTGATTGATTATCATTTCCGTTGGCATTGGAACTTTAAGAGGATGAAGAGTTTGATGAAGAAAATAATCCATTGAAAGGCCATGGAAATGAGAATCTTCTACCCCCACTTGCATTTCTCCCTTCGCCATCTCTTTCTTCATCATTGTCATGTTCAATACTTTCATCCTCCCTTTGGCTTCTGCTATCCCTTGACAGATCAGAGTCTTGCTTAGACTCATCCAATGGCAACTGAAGCCTGCAAACTGGACAAGAACTATGAAGCTCCAGCCAGGGAAGGATACACCCACTATGAAACCTATGTTTACAAGGCATCTCTTTGGCTTCAGAACCAACTTCAAAATCATCCAGACACACAGAACACTGCGAATTCTCATTGATTATGACGGTAGGCAGCGCTTCAATGGCCTCCTTCTGAGCAGGTGGAGTTCCATACCTATTAGGATCATTCTCAGCCAAATGTTGCAACAATATATCGAAACCCGGCCCTGTGAAATAATCACCCAGGGACCCAACGGAGCTATGATTATCACTTTGATCCCGGTTTGACTCATAGGAACCTTGAACAATAATAGTCTGATTTAAAGGATTGATCAAGATCATGTGCTCTCTTTCTCTTTCTCTTTCTCTTTCCCTGTCATGGTCATGGCCATCAGTATTCTCATATGATTCAGATGCCAGTCCAGTTCTTATACCTTGGAGCAATTGTAGAATGGTAGCTGAGTTTCTCCTCCTCCGAAGGATGGACTCAAACTCTTGATCATATTCAGTTTCTCTACCATGATCTGCTACACCATCAACATAATCACGATTACCATTATCATTGGCTATTTGTCTGAGTCTTCTAGGATGACGTGGATTGCCCATCATGCCTAGCAAGATGGGCGCCCAAAGGGAGAGAGCCCGATCAGATTCAAAATCAGATTCTGATGTATTGGGAATGCTGCTGCTACTGGGGGTGTTACCCATTTCTTCAACAAATCCACTTTGGCAAAACGGGCATCTGATTTCCATATCCATGATGGGATTGACCATTTGAGAGCACATGTGACACCAATACCTTGCTGCCATTGTTTCCTCCACGATGTTTCTCTTTAATCTGTCCTCCAAATATCAGGATGTTGTATTCCTTGAGTCCTGAAACATCAAGCCAGTACAACTTTGAACCAAAAGCCAGAAAAACAAAAAACTGAAGACTCACAGTTGTCAGAGTCGACACGATGAATTCATCCAGATTCCAGAAATGATCAAATCTTGCCATTTCTGAACTAAACCCAAAACAAAACCTGCGTTTTTCTATATTTATTCTAGCAATCGAGGGCAATGAATGATTGAACGAAACCCTTAAACCAGAAAACAGAAAGGGTAATATTTATTTCCTTTCATTCACTGTTAAAAAGAGTATTAAGCAAGTTTCTGTATTCCAGACAGATATGCAGTGGCACCAATCACCAGATGGTAAAAAACAGGCCCCAAGACCCAAACACTAATCTAAGCAAATCTAGATCCCCACGGACCAATCACTAGGTGAAGAAATAAAGGAAAAGAAATTATATATATATATATATATATATATAGAGAGAGAGAGAGAGAGAGAGAGAGAGAGAGAGAGAGGGAGAGAGAATTATCACCTTAGCAAAAAAAAAATGAAAGAGAAACAGCAGCAGCAGCTACAAGTTGTCGGAGAAGGGTTTTATGAACAGCTAAAAGATAAGTCGGGTCGGTAGGTGAGACTTGAGAGGAATTGTTAAGTAAAAATATAATTAAAATTCAGAGAATTAAAAGAAGGATCTGGAAGCGATTTGGCATGACGAGAACACATCACCGCCCTCGTATAATATTGACGACGAACAGCACAATGAAAGGAACTTACCGCAGAAACTGCAAAGCGGCATGATCATATAACATATTTGACACGCAATCTAAATTTATAAAACAGAAGGACAATTGCACAATAAATAATTATTATCCCGTGAAATTGTATTGTAAAAGTTTGAGATTTGAGAGTGAATGAAAACCTACCAAATTCAACGAAGAGCCCTTTTCGATTTCACATGCTGGTTTTGGGTGCGAGAAAATCCTCCTCTCGTACCGAAGAAGAACCGTCCTATCCCAATTGCGTTTTGTCGTTTCTTCAACTTACACGTTTTACTTTAAATATAATTATAACATGATTTAAATATATTTTTATTCTTAATAAATATCTTTTGTGCTTGTTCGTCGATAAAATTTATACAATTCAATACTTTTATATTTTTTTATTGATATTTTATTTTGATTCATAATAAATTAATAAATTTTATATTTATTCTAACTAAAAATAAGTGATAAATAAAAAAAATTATTGTTTTATTAAAAATTTGACATAAAATATTTATTAAGAAGTAAGTGTAAAAATTAAATATTTATTAAAAATAAAAGCATATTTAAACGATATATAGTATCTATTTAAAATTAGAAAAAAAATAGGAAAAGAATTATATATATATATATATATATATATATATATATATATATATATATAAGAGAATAGAGATTTACATCATAAGAAATGTACAATAAGATACTATACATGACAGCCCTCTATATCCTATGACAAAAAATGCATTCACAAGTCACCAACTAGCCAAAAAATGACGTGTCCTTAGTATAAGCAAAGGAAGTATCCATACGAGGGAGACTACAGACACTCCAATGGATTAATGCACCAAGATGAGAAAAGGTCTCCGGTTTTGGTTCCATTTTTGTACAATAGCCATTGCCGAGTGATATTTTTTATAACCTGCAACACCTCACCCACTTCAGTTGTTCCTTCTTAGAAAATGATTTTTGTTCCGGAAATTCCAAAAGCTCCAGCACGATGCATGCCAAAAAAGGAGCCTAGTTTTGGGTTCCTCACCCGAATTAGCTGAAACAATGATCATATAACTGTGAAATGCTCTGAGACAAAACTACCTCAATCCCGAGCCATTTGAATAATTCCTTCCAGACCGAATCAGCAAATGAACATTGAAGAAACAAGTGATTTACATCTTCCATAATTCGCTTACAAAAGGGACACGATATCTCTGGATTTCCTCCTGAGCTGGTATACTATCAGTAGCCTATCCAAAAGGAGCCGCCATAAAAAATATGAACCTTAGAAGGAGCTATCGATTTCCATAAATGAATCTAGGCTCCCTGCACCCCAGAATTCCCTTGATTATTGGAATGGTCTTTTTAATGAATCTGACGGAGCTATCTGTCTGGATTATTTATATTTTATGTATTTTTAACGTATATATCAAGTTAATTTGATGTACATGAATCAGATATCAAATACCTCTGAATTAATATAAAATTCATAAATATGATATATATGAAAGGAATTTTTAACCATCAAAGATTTTTTAAATAAAATTATCTAATTAAAATTTACTAAATAAAGTAATAGTTTATACAAGTTATATTGGCACTCATGTATGCATGTACATGTACACATATATGCATGTGTGTATGCCTAGTATCTTCTTTTTACAAAATCCATAATCTCTTATAAATTATTTATATGGAGTTTACAATTAGTTTATGTGAATTAAAATTTATTAACGGATAAAAGAATATTAAATGATGTAATAGTTTGTGTAAATTATGCATTTATAGTTTGGTCACTTATATATAATGACAAATGAATTCAAAGTTTATAATCTCTTCCACATTACTTTTATGATATTTATAATTTATTTATGTGATTCAAAATTTATTATAGTCACTTAGGATAAATTTGGTTCATTTTTATAAGACTTAATATGTTTTTTATCATTGATAAATGATTAAATTTTATGTTTAATTTTATGTTTAATCCCTATCAATTTGTGTGTGTTGTTGATTCTTGATAAATTTTTATTTTATTTTTTATCTTTGTCGTTAAGATATCTTAATTAAGTAATAACATATGCATTAAAAATTAAAAAATAAACTGTGGGAGTTTTAAAACCATCATAATCAATTGAAAAAAAAAATGAAAACTTATCAAGATTAAAAATATATTTAAACAAAAAATTATTAGCAAAAGTTTGTTTACAGTATAGTCTCCTAAAATATGCAAGTATTATATTGTGATTTCCTCTTGTGTGTTAAAATGTACATTCATCTTTCTTGAAGAATACAAACATATTATTATACTTTACTCTCTTTTGTTAAAAATAATTGTGTGACTATTTTCACCTTGTTTTTAGAGATTTAAATAATATATTTTTCTCTTCTCTTATTTAAAAATATTTTGTCTCCTTCAATAGATGAAAAGGTACCACACTTTTCACCATTTTTATATTTTCTACAACAAATCTAACGATTTCTATTAATAATATTTGTTTGACAAAAACCATTTAAATAATTTATTTATTTTTGGAAGAAAGAAAAGGAAGCTTCAAGGTTGAATTAAACATCCCAACTAAGTTATTATTTTATAAAATATTAAATCATTTGTTAATATATTTCAAGCATTTTTATAAAATATATTTTTCTAAATTAGATAAATAGGGAAAGAGAGTATTAGGATTTGTCTCTGCACATTTTATATTTTTTGAATGGATAATTTGTTTTATTATTATTTGTGATTAGAGGAGTTTGGCAAGGGTGTTAAGCGATACGTGGCATGAGGTAGAGCAGAGGAATGGGGCGACGAGAAATGAGATAGAAAGGGGAAGTGGCACTGGCGAATGAGAATGAGTGTAGAAAAGAAAGTCCATGGCCATGAGTGTGGGCGTGGCATTGCCATCCACCACCACCAGTCTCAGTTTCCTTCGCTACCGCTCTCGCTCTCCAATTCAAAATAAAATCCGTTTTCCCCGTCAAATTGTTTCTAAATTAAACAGTGCAGAGGTCCAGGTTCAAACCTGGTAATTTTGCTTTCTGAATCACGTAATTTTATTTTTATTTTTCTGTTTTTTGAAACAGTCTTCAGGCCTTGTATTGTAGCGTGTGGGATTGGAGGGGTTACTCTATTCGCTATCAACATTCTGGAAATATTGGCCCTGCACTAGTTTTAGTCCACGGTTTTGGAGCTAACAGGTAGGTGTAAATTACATTACTTTCTTCATGTCTTTTGTTTGGTTCTGCTGTTATTTTGACTATTGAGTGTTGTTTACTTCATTGCATTTGCAGTGACCACTGGAGGAATAATATTTCAGTTCTTGCACAATCCCACCGGGTGTACTCCATCGATCTTATTGGATATGGATATTCAGATAAACCAAATCCTCGTCAAATCGGAGACCATTCCTTTTACACTTTTGAGACCTGGGCCACTCAACTAAATGAGTTTTGTCTTGATGTCATCAAGGACGAAGCATTCTTTATATGCAATTCTATTGGAGGTCAATTTTTTCAGCTGCCTTGCCCTTGGACTGTTTTAACTTTCTCTTCATCCACTATTCTGATATTACTAAGAATTTGTTCTTTATTTTTCTGCAGGAGTTGTTGGTCTTCAAGCGGCTGTGTTAGCACCACACATTTGCCAGGGTATTATCCTTCTCAATATATCTCTGCGTATGCTTCATATAAAGAAGCAGCCTTGGTATGGAAAACCTTTCATCAGATCGCTCCAGAGATTGCTTAGGTAAAAATGAAACAAAGGTTTCTTTGTATGAACTTCAGAGATTTCAAGCCTTATCATGCTTTATGTTGTAGGGATACTGATGTTGGCAAATTCTTCTTTAAAACTATAGCCACAAAAGAATCTGTGAGGAACATTCTTTGCCAGGTACTCGTCTAGCTTAACAGTCAATTCATCTCTTTAAAAACTTATGCCTTCAAGTATGCTGGACAACCAAAGAAAAAGGAAATGCCAGACGATGAGACTGTTAATGAATTAGAATAAATTTGAATGAATCTGATTGATAAGAAGGAGCCCAAGTGTTTGACTACATGAAATGGGAATAAGTCCCTGAATACAGAACGAGATTCACAGAAACAGACTTACACTTATAAAAGAGGAACAGAAACAGTGCAGGTACTTGGAGGGGTGGTGGGTGGGCTTCCTCCCTTCCCAAATGTTACTCACAGTTCTCTGTCTTTCCCCTCTCCACTCTTCTCCCTTTATCCCATTCCCATTACTCAAATCTGTTTCCTGGCCCTAGATGCCATGTGGACAGGTTGTTACAAGCCACTCTCTCTATGTACTGACTACACTTCCCTTGCACACTGCCCAAAACAGCCTCTAATCTCCTACATTCCCTCCTAGTTTTCTTTATACCCACCCACTTGTTATGGATGAATATCTTTCACTGGTGCTGCAAGTGGCCAGCTCCAAGGTGTATCATGCTTTGTAATTTGACAACTGAGGATGCTCTTAACTGCAACTGTAATAACTAATGATTGCTTATGAATTTCTTTGACAGTGCTATCATGACACCTCCAAGGTTACAGATGAGCTAGTGCAGATCATCCTTGGTCCAGGTCTGGAACCTGGAGCAGCAGAGGTCTTTCTCGAGTTTATTTGTTACTCTGGTGGCCCTCTTCCTGAGGAACTACTACCTCAAGTAAAGGTAAGCCTTCAAACACCAGTAGTTTGAGAAGCCAAAATCCAACAAACATAATAATATGTGTAATTTCTCTTCTTTCAGTGCCCGATTTTGATAGCATGGGGTGACAAGGATCCTTGGGAACCAATTGATATTGGAAGAAATTATGAAAATTTCGATTCTGTTGAAGACTTCATTGTCCTTCCCAATGTTGGACATTGCCCCCAGGTACTCTCTCTCTCTCTCTCTCTATTGTGTTCATGCCCTTGCTTGCTCCCATATGTAATGATTATTTTCATTTTCCCTCATGGCTTTCTTAAGTTAGTATCAACTTAAAATTGCCAACATATTAACACCATGACATGTTAAGAATTGAAAACAAAAAAACATAGCAAGAGAAAGACAGAGAGAGAATATTGTTGGTAGAAGATTATTTTGCTTCCTGTCTACATGTTTATTTATATAAGGTGTTTAGAAATTAGAATATGTCTGTACATGGGAATGTCTGTCAATTTACTTATTATGCTTAATTTCAGCATCATCAATCACTGATCATTGAAAATTAAGTACAACTATGAATATTCAACAATTTTTTAAGTTTATTGGAAGATATCAGTTATTATTTAATATGTTTTTGAGCTAAGGGAAGTTTCTTTACTACCTGCTTAACCAGTTTCATGTCTGGCTCTCATTATCTCCTGGAAGGCCTTGCCAAATGCAATTACATTTGTCCTGGAACTTCAAAGCTCTAAATTATGATATTGGCTTTCTTAGTGTCAACTTAATTCATTTGCTTTGGATCTGTCATATTGTCCTACTCCCATAGTTATACTTGCCTCCCCCATACCCTGCATTTTGGGCTAGTTCTGGTGAGAAGTTTCATGCGTCCTTTACAAATTACAATCCTAAACTTTTGGGTGTCCTTTTAAGGTGATAAGCCTGGAAAATTAATTTCAAAGACTATTTAAGATGTACTATTTAATTTGAAGAGACAAGAATGGTTTAAATTATTGTGGACTATTCAAATTTTAATCAACGAGAGGAGAGAAGGATCATTTAATTTCACCCCATAGTGAAATTTACAGCTCATAAAATCTCAATAATATCAGTACATATTATCATTATGAAATTTTATGTCCTTGTTTTTGGTATATGTATCTTCTATTGTTTAATTTCTCCTTACATTAGTATTTGTTCCAACATTAAATGGTGATATTTCATTAAATATCGTTATTATCTTTTTGACAAACTTCTCACTTTATTAATTGTGCACTTCATGAAGGATGAAGCACCTCATCTCGTGAACCCACTTGTTGAGTCATTTGTGGCACGCCATGCTAAATCCTCAACTAGTACATCGCATTGTTAATTGATTCGCCAACAGTTTTTTGATGCTGCTCAACTCATTGAAATTGTGTACATTTCTCCATTTGCTTCCATTAAGACCGAGTTTCATTTTCTGTTCAGTATAAGCATTATGTCCTTGTATGGTTACAAATTATGAGCGGTTGATACAAGACCCTGTTTCCAACATGAATGCCAGCCTTAGAACCCTACATAGTTTTGTAATTGTCTCCTGTTTCAATGGAATCGTATTTCTCAATCAAGAAAATTTTGCCACTTTGTTTTCTTTTATTTATTTATCTTTGGATCATGATCATTTGGATAGAAAGCAATAGTGTGATAGTACGACCTGGGCTATGGGCTTGCTTCAAGTTGTCTCCACTTCTAGTGGACGCATCCGGTGCAAGGAACTTTTCTTTCAAAAAGAAATTCACACATTCCACTTTTATGTTATAGACTTATGGTATATCATATTCATATGCCAAGGGAGGGCTTCACTATGTATTGGAGACATTGTTAGAGATAATTAGAATTTAGTTGGTTTGTAGAATTAATTAGTATTCTTGTATTTGTATATAAAGCATATTCTAACTTACTGTATATTCACTCATTATTCAATTTACTACAATTTATTGATATTATCATAGTTTCTTGCCTCCACAATTTGGAGTTCTTTGTTGTCACAACCCTCACTTGGGCCAGGTCTCAGGTCACAACACTCAACATATCGTCCAAGATATTCACTAATAACAATGTTGATTATAAATACTAATTATCAAGTGTCTCAAAACATCACAAATACATCATCAGCATATCTATAAGAGAGAATCATTTAAATTTTAAAATAAAGGAATCCTCTCTAAATCTATTACTACCTGGTCCCTATAATTGCATTATACTGGAGTTACAAACAAAATGTCCATTAGACTCAATGGAAGCCTACCAAACGATAATCAAATTCCTGGGTATGTCAGCAAATCCTAGGAAGTCGGATATTCCACTATTGTGTATCTGAGAAAATGAAATAGGGGATAAGTCACAAGGACTTAGCGAAAGCATAAAATACAAAGCGGACAGATAGGAGAGCACAACATAGCACAAGTCTTTGCATTCAATGAAGTTTAAAAAAATGACATTAAATAAATAAATAAATAAAATGCACTTGCTTTTCGAAATCAATGTAGTCAAAGGAATATAATTTTAGAACTACTCATAAACAGGTATTCAAGAATAATAACTTTATAATCAAACTTTTCATTTCACTATGTGCACATAGACCACATTATCTTTTCATTGTGGTGAACAGTAATTATATAGCCACGACATTTAGCTCGTAGGTTGCATTATCTCTTCGTTGTAGTGAACGGAACATATAAATATATTATTAGTAATTGACTCATAAGTTACATTATCTATTCGTTGTAACAAACGACACATATCATTATACTATGAGAAATCGACTCATAGGCTACATTATCTTTTCGTTGTAGCAAACGACACATATCATTATACTATGAGAAATCGACTCATAAGCTACCTTATCTCTTCGTTGTAGCAAACGACAATTATAATTATACTATGAAAATTTGACTCATAGGCTACATTATCTCTTCGTTGTAGCAAACGACAAATATAATCATGAACTCACAATAAATAAAATAAACAAATTATTTCACATTCATCCTTTTATATACATTATCAAAATCTCAAATAAATTTCCAAGATCATACAGAATGTATATATATTGAAGTTTAATTGTTTCTCCTAAAGGAACTTTAAAAAAAATGTCGATAAGTAGATTAGCTACTTACCTAAATAGCGCAATCAATGTCTTTCACTATGAAGATCAACCACCATATTTTCCACGGGATCTAACCATTTAAAATAATAGAACAAGGGATTAGACAAAATCCTCAATTTTAGAAAACCACAATAATCCCTAATACTTTTCTAACCCTTTTCATACGGTTCAGAACTAATCAGTGTTATAACATACTCATCTAACACAATGGGTTATAAATTTTTACCAAAGAGATCAAATAGAAAAACCAAAGAAAATGCATAGTGTTTTCCCTTTTTCTCCGGCCACCTTCTTGTGCATGGAAAGACACAAGGATGCAAAATGCTTGAAAATTTCGGAACAATGGAAGGAGATGAGTGAAAGATTGAGAGATTAAATTTTGGGGAAAAAAGAGATAAGGTTTGAGAGAGAGGGTGGGTTACTGAAAATAAGAAAAGGAGGTTTGGGAAATGGGGGGAGGGGGGCGGATCTCGAGTGTAGAATGTGGGAGGGGAATTCTCCAGAGTCATAAGCTGATGGGGGGTGGGTTTTATTATTATTTTTTTTTCCTTTTAGTGAAACAGTGCGTTCCATTCTCCCTCCCTAAAAAAAAAAATTCATCCTCGAATTTGATCTATGACTAACCTTGACTCTCAAACAAGTGAGGGTTGTGACATTTGTCATGTTTGTTAACATAGATTGGAGCTCTTGTGATATCTACCATGTAAGGAGGAAAATTTTCACTTCCTTTGTTCAGAAAATCGAAGACAAAACTTTTAGTTCGTTCCACTTTCCGTTTTACTTCATTTGGCAGTGACCCTTCGATATTGTGATTTGGTGGCAGATAGTAATGGATGGTGAGAATGGCTCTGGTGGTAGACCATGCAAGACGATGAAATTTGATCAGTGGTTGTAGAATGTTGAATAAAAATGTATGTATGATGAGAAAGTTTAGGTTTGAATTTTTCAATTACCGAACTAAATGGCAAAATAAGGTTTTTTAATGTTTGGTCTGACGCAATAATAAATTTGTAGGAAAAATTAGTTTAGCCCCCCTAATGGGCTTCCAGGATTCATTTCCTCCTAAGTGGTAATAATATCACTCTGTAAAACTGGGAGTTATCAACCACTTCACAACCTGCATTGAGCATTGATCAATGCGGCCTTCCTACAAGTCATTAAACACCTCCCAAGCATCCTTGACGTTTCAATCTCACATGCAGAAACAGAGACGGTGTTGATACAAGGTTGGAAAAAAGTTGTATTTTGATTTGGTGAACGCTGAGTAACAAAATAACCAAAAGTTACGAGGCAGGGCAGGCCACTTTGTTCTGTGATGTGAAGTAAAATCCCCAGTATGTTTCTAGGAAAAAGTGCATTTCAAATGCGGTTAAAAAAACATTCGTTTCCGTATAAAGAGGATAACTATATGACATAGGAATCGCTTAAAGTTAAAATTATCATCATCAATAATAATATGATTGAGTCCCAGCACTAAGGGTCTGCAGTACCTTCCATGAGTTCAGTAAATTTGTTCCATGAATTTGTTTCCTTTGTATTAGGAGGCATAGACCTTAAAGAGTTGGAGAAATTCCATCCCATATTTTCCATGAGTGGGATACAAAAGAAGTCCTATATGGAAAGTGACAAAAGTTTCCTATTTACACAAAAGAATAAACGAACTGGGCATTCCATTTACTCATGACGTATGAATAACTGGTATCACTGATATCCCTCTAACCAACGGGGTATTGTGCTCAAGTCCTCGAAGCAGACTTTTAGGTGATATTTTTGAGACTGGAGTTGAAACTCTAGGAGATGTAGAGTGGCAACCACTTCTTGGAGACAGGCTAACTTGTTCCAAGGCTCTGAACTGAAGCTTGCAAGGGTAGTCCCTCACGCAGCCAATACGAGGTCCAACTCCCGTTGTCCATTTGCAAGACAACTTTTTCCCCAGTTGGTATGATTTCATTTCTTTATGTGAGGCAATCCTTTTAAGTGTTGACTTTTTTGGAATAGTTCCTACGTGACTGTCATCGTCAAAGAAGTTTTGCTTTGTGATTGTGTTATCTAGCTCTGATGCAAAAGCTTGTTCTGTTTCTTGATCACCTGTTGGAGAATCCATTTGGAAACTCTTACTACTCAGCCCAGCACCTCCTTTCTCGTTCTCTGGTCCTTCAAGCACATGACCCCTTTTTGGTATTTCAAGACTGGTTAGATCTCTTCCAAAAATCTGGAATTGCCTCGTCTTATGTCCCACTGGTGCAGAAGTCCTCTTGGTTTCCATCAAATTGGCCTTCTCTTCAGCCTCCAAGCCACTCATGTTCTCAGTGAAGTCCTCTTCCGATGAGTGATATTCCTCATCAACTGAAGTCATCTGCACATAGCAAAGAGAATTTCCTCAGAATATTTTCTCATGTCGTTTAAACATCTAAAGCACTAGAAAGGAATGCATAGCCTTTAAATTTTGATACCTTGACATAAGAAAGCTGCACGTCATTCTCCAGAAGGAATGAAATAAATTCCTTGAAATTCTCTTCTGTAGGACGATAATGTCCACTGTGAGGCCAAACTGCCTGATGAAATAAACGACAAAATCATATCAAATATTAGCCACTTATGGCAGCATGAATCCAGCCAAAAATATTAGCCTTTTGCCAGATTTTTACCTTCAACATCCCATATTCAACAACTAGTCTCCCAGCACAAGATGTGGCTCCCCCAGCCAAGAAGCTAGAATGCTGAAATGAACCTTTCTTCTTCTTGCCAACATACAAGATCTTGGATGTGCTAAGGACAAAAATCCACTTGGTATGTGCACCTTCACCAGTAGTGTGAAGTAGCTTTCCTGATTGCCTGTAGAAGAACCTTCCATCCTTCACAACAACTTCATATGGCAATCTTTCCATCTGGAAGACAAAATAATGAACAGAAATTTAAATCCAAGATAGCTCAAGTAAATATATCTGAGAGGATATTCACTTGAATGAAGGAAACCTTACCGGGCCCAGATATTTAATACACTGATGTTGAAGTTTAGATCGAGGGCACTTCTCAAGATTTACCTCCTTTCCTTCTCCTATATCTAGCCTGAAATTTCAAAGAATATGCTTAATGTCAACCCTGGTGATCTAAATCTATATGAAATAGTAGCCTAAATTGTAACCCATATTTTTTTATAAGGAATATTACCAATAGAAGAAGGGTTCTCTGCTCTGACACTTGAGCCATTTAGCATAATAAAAGTGTAGATTATGTCCATACCGATGGCGTGGATCAATCTGTTTGATGCAAATTAAAAGTAATTCAGTAAATAATAATTGATGAATGACCGACATGCCAATTTACAAGTATATAAAGCATTAGTATGATCAAGTGTATGACTAACTGCTTCAAGCCAGTGCTGCAAAGCAAGTTTTTGAGCTTTGTCATCTTTTGATAAACCATTGCCAACCTGCAATCACAAAGAAATGGTAAATCATTTCCTTATAGCTTCAAATTTAAAAGGATAAGCTTGGAGAAAAATAAAAAAAAAATCCGAAGAAGCAGAATGCTAGAAATACCTTGGCAGCTCTGGTTGTAGCTCTAGACCAACGGGAAATGGCAGTTTCATGTTTCTCAATGTTGAAGAAAGATATAGAGCTGTGCTTGAGTTCAGCAAAATCTAAGAGCTTCCACCTATGTATTAAAACAAAAAGATAAAATTAAAACTCATGGAGAGTTTAGTAAAGAAGGACAGAGGTTCTCATTGCAGTAAATAAAGTACCAGCTTTGTTCAATAAGAATTGCACAATCTGCTAGCTTTCTTCTTGTACGAAAGCTTTTGTATACTTTCTGCAGTTTAAGTGCAGCCCTATATTTGGGGTTATCTGGATCCAGTAGTGCTGATTGGATATCTTCCTCTGATCGATCATCCATCACTTTGCTCCTTTCCCTAATCCTTGGCATAGTCATGTTTTTCTCTTTGTCGATATCTTTTGAGTCGAAGCTCACAAATGTGTCGTAGTGGATTGTTATCTTTCCTGAATCAGAGTTGTAGGTTCTAAATCTCCTATTTGATTTCGTCATTGCCAAAGTTTATGGAAAGGATAAAAAAAATACGTGAAATGAGACGAGAATGTTTATTGTGAATATAAGCGGACAAGTACTGAAGTTATATGATGTTGTGAGGTATCTTCTTCCCGCTCATTTATGAATATAAATAGCAGCAGCGGAGACTGTAGAGAAAGAAAGAAATTAATAATGGACTTTGCGTGAAAGACAGAAAAACAGGGTTTCCTTTTTCGCACCACGTGCAGCGGACATTTCACAACTACAAACCCACGCAAGGCATAACCTCAACTCTCGTCTTCCATTTTATATTTACGATAATTTTTATTGGATTTATTTGTGCTTTTCTCTTGAATATAAGAAGAAGAAAAACATTATATCTTGGTATCATTTTGGCATGTGATATCTTCATATCTTTCTTTAATCATCAGATACCGATAAAAAGAATGCTATTTATTAAAATACTTTGAAATTTGAATACCTTGTATGTTTTAAATGTCTATTTAATTTATTCTTTTGAATTATTATTTTTAATAAATTATAAATAAAAAACAGTATTTGTGATATTAAAATTAATTTTTGACTACTACTACAAGTAGTTTGTACTTTGTATCCTTCAAATTATTTGTCTGATTCGATTTTATTAATTAATAATTATTTGTCTGATTCGATTCTTTGCCTCAATCACCTTATAATTAATATGTTTCATTGTATTGTTAAAACTTCAAATAAAATATGTTAATTGTTTTATAATTAATTTTTTTAAGAATAATTAATGTTTTATAAAAATAGTCTATGTGGAACTAACAAAGCATTAAAAAAATATTAACAAACAATAGTTATAGAAATGAAACAACCAGTTTTATTTAAAGCTTAATTTGTATACCTGTGGGAGGAGAATTCCTTTTTTTTTTCAAACAAAAACATAGATATGTTTTTTGATGAAAATTGTTCTTCTTTGGAAATTCACTGTTATTTTTCATCTGTTAATTAATATTTTACAATTAAAGTAACTACTTAATACTAATAAAAGAATTTATGGTTTGACTTACCCTCTTTTTCCTGCATCCATGATATCTCGGATGAGAAGATGCGCATACGTTCTATGTTTTTTGTAAAATAACCCTTTCTCTTTTTTGTTTATGTTTCCGTTAGAAATCTTCAATTAAGTTCAATGCAATCCAAGTGAGAATGAGATTGACACGATCAATATCAACCATTCGCCACTGCTTATGTCAGCTAAGATAACTCTCGTACCTCCGCATTAGTGGTAACATAGCTTAAGCACCAAGCTTTTCAATTAGTCCAAGTCTATCGGACCAAAATCAAAATATGGTGTCATTTTTTATACTTCCCTTTGACGCTTGTTCGGCACGAATTTTGACCGACCGAGCAACTTATATGTTGAACCTTTCGTACATACTTTATATAAAATTCACACAATAGATCATTTCAGCAATGATATTCGTCCCCATGGTTTGAAAATGTGCACTCATTCTTCCCATCTA
Organism: Glycine max; assembly: GCF_000004515.6. NCBI lineage: Eukaryota > Viridiplantae > Streptophyta > Magnoliopsida > Fabales > Fabaceae > Glycine > Glycine max. Next base: position 62,620 of record NC_038254.2, read on the forward strand.
CTCTCATTGACAACTGTATATTTTTGTGTCTGTAAATTTTATCATATACATAAATAAATAATGAAAGTTAAATCAAGAATCTTTCTAGGGTAAATTTCTAAACTTTGGGTACACTAGTGAAGCATGTTTAATCACCGTTCGATTTATCATGAAAATAATAAGTGGCTGAGATTTTTCACTTGTTACTGGTTAAGTGTGTGTGATGGAATTTTAAGTTTGGCCCCAATATAAAAGATTGGTTGGGGCACTTTTGCGAAATAGAAATCTTGGATTTGGAGGTCGGAAGACTCGGAACCTAGGATAGTGACGACAATGGGAATGCCAGGGGGCAGGAAATCTTGGTGTTTCGTTCGTGGTTCTGACTTTTTTATGCTAACTAACTCTCGGATTCCATTTTCGCTTGGTTCGATTGTTGAGTCTTGGTCGGAATCATTGCCGTTGGTAGTGTTGAGACTTTCTCCCTGAAGGGTCTGAACTCTGAAAAAGGTTGTGCTCACTGTGTTCAGATTTGAATCTTGATTATTTTGTATTTCCTAACAAGTTATTATGTGATTTATGTCTCCCTTATTGGAAGACCATTCGTTATTTTCACTAACAGTAATTAAACTCCCTCAAATTGCATTGCATTGTTATGCATCGATTATGCTAAATCTGTTTAATTTTGGAAAGAAATAATTAAAAGGCTGCATTTGTCAACATAAATATATTGAACGCTTTCCGGGTCGGTCGAACCTACTCTCTTATGAGAAAAATAAATCAACCCAATAACAAACTCAATAGAACAATAGGCGGTAGAAATAAATTTTCCAAAATTTACAAGAACATGTGAAGAACACCAATAGAAATAGAACGCAAAATAGAAATCAAGAGTACACAAGAGATACAATTTGTTTAACCTGAAAAATCAATCAATAAAAGAATAAAAATCATGGGTTGTCCAGACCAAAGAAATAACTTTACTACAATCAATAAAGATACAAGAGAGTCTCCAACAAATGCATTAAAATATGTTACAAATAGACAAGTCAAAACAAAGCACCAATGCTTATAATAGAGAGACAAGAAGATGAAACCTCAAAATGCAGATATTGAAACATTTATCTCCCTCTCCAGATATTGTTTTAACAATACAACCGGACAATTTTAAGTATCACGTGTCTAGAACATACTATCCAAAAATCAGTCCGATCCAACAGTGAATAAATCCGCAGTTGCAATCCAAAAAATGCTTTTTGGTTGGTGTGTGAAAATCACAATGATTTTTCCTGTCCTTACTCTCCCAATGTTTTGTAACTGTTTTCCCCTTACACATGAGTTTCTCTCTCTTTCACCCTAATTTGACCCATCTCTACTTAAATAAGTGAGACAAAATGAGTCTTATCATTTAGGCCTTTACTCCACATAAGAAAGGAGCCCAAAAAATACAACAAATTTCCCCCTCACAACTATGTGGTGGTGACTGTCAAACCGGCGATCTCACAACAAGCTTCAAACCTTCCTCTTAGTAATGTCTTAGTCATCATACCAACACCATTATCATTAGTATGAATTTTGGCCAACTCCAACAGCTTAGCATTCAAAGCATATCATATCCAATGATACCTCACATCAATATGCTTAGACCTTGAATGAAAGGTTGAGTTTTTACCAAGATGAATAACACTCTAATTATTCACAAATATTAGATATTTATCCTGAACAAAACCAAGCTCCTACAAGAATTTCTTTACCCATAGCAACTCCTTTCATGCTTCGGTAATGACAATGAATTCGACCTCTATAGTAGACAAAGCTACACACTTATGTAGCTTGGACTGCCAAGTCACAGCTCCCCCTGCAAATTTAATCAAATAGCCCAAAGTGGACTTCTTGTAATCAATGTCACCAGCCATATCTGAGTTTGAGTACCCCACCAAAGTAGGCTTATCACCACCAAAACAAAGCATCATATCAATAGTACCATGAAGATACCTCAGTCAATTTGACAGCATTCTAATACTCTCTACCTGGGTTTGACAAAAATCTACTGGTTGTACCAACAACATGTGCTATATCTAGTCTTGTGCATACCATTGCATACATCAAACTTCCCATCGCAGATGCATAAGGAACCCGTTGCATATCTAATTTCTCGACTTCATTTGATGGACTCTGTTTGAAACTCAGCTTAAAATGGGTAGCAAGAGGAATGCTCACCACCTTAGCCTTTTCCATCTGGAATCTCTGCAACACTCTTTTGATGTAATGTTCCTGTGTCAACCACAACTTTTTTTCTTTTCTGTCACACATGATTCTTATACCAAGAATCTATTTAGCAGCTCTCATGTCCTTTGACAAATGACTCACCCAATTGCTTCTTCAACCTAACAATCCTGGAAACATTTTTTCCAACAATAACCATGTCATCAACATGCACTAACAGGATAATGAATTCATCATCAGAAAACTTTCTAACAAAGACATAATGGTCAGAAGTAGTCTTCTTGTAGCCTTGCTCACACATAACAGACTCAAACTTCTTGTACCACTGCCTTAGAGCCTACTTCAAACCATATAGGCTCTTTCTCAGCCTACACACATAGTCTTCTTTCCCTTCAACATGAAAACAATCAAGTTGCTTCATGTAGATCTCTTCCTCCAAATCACCATGAAGAAAAGTAGTTTTTACATCCATTTGCTCTACCTCCAAATCAAAAGTAAAAGCCAAACTCAACACGGTTCTAATGGATGACATTTTCACCACATGAGAGAAGATCTCATTAAAATCAACATTCTTCCTTTGACTATAGCCCTTCACCACTAATCTGGCTTTGTACCTCCGAGATGTAGAGTTACTCTAATGCTTCACCCATATAGATCCACCTGTTATCCAAGGCCTAAATCAAAAGTGTGATTATCATTAAGGATTTCATCTCATACTTCATTGCATCCAACCAATTTCTCTTTTCTTCACTTTCCATGGCCTCTCTAAAGCACTCAGGTTCTCCATCATCTGTTAGGATCACATACTCATTAGGAGAATACCTCATAGAAGGTTGTCTCTCCCTGTTGGACCTCCTGAGTTAAAATTGAAGTGGTTCGGTGGCATCACCAAGATTTTCATCTTGTGACATGTTATGCTCCTCTTCATCATCATCATCAGGAACATCTACCTCATCTTCAGGTTGCTGAACACCAGCATCATTCCAAACATCAGTATTCAGATTCTGAATAGGCGGCTGAACTGGTTCAAAATCAGCCACACCATTGTCTTCCTTACGTATAGACTTCTCCACCTTATCAATGTCTTCGATGGTTTGGTCTTCCATGAATTTCACATCACAGCTTCTAACAAGCTTCTTCTCAATAGGATCATAAAATCTATAACCTAATTCATTCTCACCATCACCAATGAAGATACATTGTCTTGACTTTGCATCTAACTTGGATCTCTCATCCTTTGGAACATGCACAAAAGCCTTGCAGCCAAAAACTCTTAAGTGATCATATTTCCAATTCTCACCAAACCAAATTTTGTTCGGCACCTCACTATTTAAAGCAACAATGAGACTAAGATTGATAACATGCACTGCCATGTACAGTGCCTCACCCCAGAAGTACTTAGGTAACTTTGCTTCAGAGAGCATACATCTCACTTTCTCAATCATTGTCTTGTTCATCCTTTTCGCCAAACCATTTAGTTGAGGAGTTTTAGGAGGAGTTTTCTCATGAGCAATGTCATCTATTGAGGGGGATTACTTAGGGTTGTTGTGAGGGTCTCTAAGGTCTTGGCCAGGAGCTTGTTTTGAGCCAACATAGCATCTTGAGAGGTGAGCTCAAGAAGGCTTTTCTTTTAAGGTGTGTAGGCTCAATCACAGAGGATGGCGTGATCACTGGCTGCTATATTCTTTATCAGTTCCATGGCTTCTTCTGGAGTCTTGAGTTTAATCTTCCTACCGACAGAGGCATTGAGGAGCTGCTTGGAATGGGGTCACAAGCCATCAATGAAGATGTTGAGCTGGACTGGCTCGTTGAACCCATGCATAGGAGTTTTCCGAAGTAACCTATGGAAGCGGTCTAGTGCTTCACTTAGTGATTCATCAGGGAGTTGATGGAAAGATGAGATTTCCACCTTTCCCTCAACAGTCTTGGACTCTGGAAAGTACTTCTTTCAGAACTTCTCTACCATCTCTTCCCATATCCGCAGACTATTCCCCTTAAACAAGTGAAGCCATCTTTTTGCTTCACTGGCCAAGGAGAAAGATAATAGGTTGAGACAGATGGCATCTTCCGGAACTCTCACTATCTTCATCGTGTTGCAGATCTCGATGTATGTGACAAGGTGTGCATGCGAATCTTCACTCGGCAGGCCATAGAATAGATTCCCTTGAATCAGCTGGATAACAGAATATGGATATATGATGTTGGCTGCTTGAACATCTGATCTGGCTATGCTGGTGAAGTACTGAGGAGTAACAGAGCTAAAGTAGTCCTCTAGCGTCATCCTCTGTGGACGGTCTTCTGCTATGACGCGTTCTTTAGAGAAAGGATGTGGATTAGTCACGGAGAGGGAAAGGATGATTCAAATGAAGGCCTTTTCTCCTTGATTAATCTACACCTCTTGTTGCTTTCTCCTTCTTCTTGCAGCGTTGTTCCTTCTACAAGTTGCTTCGATCTCTATGTTCAAGGGAACAAGATTTTCCCCTGCAGATGTACCTCGTATACAAGAAAGAGAACACTACCGTGTAGGTTATCAAGGTAAAATAATTAAAACAGAAATTAAATAAAGAATAAAGAAAAATTGCTTTCAGATTGGGATACGTGAATAACCAAGTACGAAGGACAAAGTCCCCAACAACGACGCCAAAAACTTGTTAACTCATTGGCAAGTGTACCAATTTTTGTCACAAGTAATAAAGTTAAAATGAAAGTCCAAATGTCGAGTCCACAGGGACTTTGTCTGTATTTGAGTTGATGTATACCTAATTTGTAAGCAAGAAATAAGGAATAGCAATAAAGATAAGAAGAAAGAAAATTTGAAATTAAAAAGACAAGAGTAATAAAATAAACAAAAGTTAATGCGACAGATAATTTCAGAATTTAAATATGTTAGGGTCTAGCATGCCTAACTACCCTTGATGCAATATTAATGTTTTTCTCTATCAAATGCTTTCCAAATTTCTACCAATATCTACTAAGACACTCAACCCTGATCCCTCACGATGAAGAACCTAATTTATCTATTTTTTATCCTAAATCTTTTTGCAAAGATTGAATAGTAAATTGCATGAAGCATGGAGATGTATGCAAAGGAAAACACAAAGTCACTCTATTCCTAGTAATGAATTGTTTAGATGTCATTTCCCAGTTCTTTTAGAAATTACCATTTCTCAATGTATAATCCCTAAAACTAATGCACGAATGATCACACCATACAATAAAGATGAATAGCAGAAAAGAGGAAATAAAAATAGAAATTGCATTCAATAGATAATAAGAGCAGTTACATTACAAGGGTGTTGCCTGTTAGACTCCCAACAAAGGGAGTTTAGCCTTTCATGGCCATGAGAGGCTTTATACTTCAGGGGGCTAATGTGGATGGAAGAAAGGGCTGGATGACTAAAAGAAAGAAAGAGAGGAATGGTTAAAGAATGAGAGTTTCCCATAAGGATAGGCTCAGGCTTTGGATACCTTCAATAGAGAGCTCTAAGACTCGGTATATCCTTTCCTTCTGCTTCTTCCTCATCTTATAGGCCCAAGGTAGCTTACTTTTCACACTGACCTCGTGCTTAGCAAGGGCTTTCGCACTAAGTTTAGGCTTCTTCATGAGTCTTCTTCGCGCTAAGTCTGGATTGCACGCTGAGCGAGGGTGCATGCTAAGCCTGGATTACATGCTAAGCGAGCTGTCCAATTCTTCCAACTTTTCTTCAAGATTTTTTCTTCCAATTTTTGCATCAATTTTCCTTTAAAGCACTTGAAATCTTCTTCTTTTGACTTCTACTTATCAAAAATTGCAAAGATGTTAATTTTTTCATTATTTCATTAAAAATAATAGTAAAGCGAAGAAATTGTAATCATTATTAGCCAAAATTGACTATCAATTTAACTCAAATTTCGCAGTTATCACATACAAGGAGTCAAAAGTTTTCCACATAGTTCTCACATCTATCTCATGATAAATAAGATTATAAATGGGTTCATCTACAAAGTGCCTAATAAAACTACATACACGTTCATGTTCAAAACCCCACTATTCATTAGACATAGAATTTGACTTCTGTGTGCTAAAGACTGAAATATGCATATTCTTCACAATAACAAGTCCTTCATCTTGCCCTTCCAAAAGTGATAGTTTGCTCCACTCAAAGATACCATATTCATATGTGCCTCAATCATTCAAGCAAGTAGAAAAATAACCCTTTAACCAAAGAGCTCTGATACCACTCTGATGAGGAAAATAGGCCAACACAATAACAAACTCAATAACAGAGCTATAGGTAGCAAAAATAAATTCTCCAACAATTGGTATCAGAGCCGATGATTCAACTTGGTGATCGGCTTAGACGAGTAAGATGGCAGCGATGGATCCTTAGCCTTGGGGATCCCTAGTATTAAAAGTCTTCTTGGCAGTGGGTTCAGGTTGCGTGTCCCGTGGGTGGAATGGTGGTGCAAGTACCTAGAGCATGTGGGCTCTGATGGCTACCATCGAATACTCATGGATGATAATGACTTCCACTTGAGGGGAAGACTATCATGTGGAAGAGACTCACACTTGAGGGGGAGATTGTTGAAGTACAAGTGAGGTGAAGTCTCACATCGAGTAAAAGTGGAAAAGTTGAGCATCATATAAATGAGGAGAAGACTCATAAACTTGAGCCTTAAGGTTTTGGGTTAAAGTGTGGTGTTAAGTTCCCTTATATAGTTACTCGTGGCTCATGGGGAGGAGTATTTAGGGGGACTTATTTGTTGTTATTAAAAATTGGTAGTATAAAAATCTAAAATGTTAATTGGGGTCATTTTATAAATGTAAGAAGTTAAAAATTGATTATTGCCGGTCAAAATTGAGCCTCGCCCGTGTATCACTGAATTATAGACTTCAACCTAGAACCATTGTTAAATCAAACAATTATTTATGTGATATTTCATTTTAAAGGTTCTCTCAGTTGATTCAGATTAATATAATGGACTCTAATTTGTTATTTGTCACTTGTGTTTGTCTAATTGGAGTGGCCAATTGAAAGACACCCTGCTGTCGAAGCTCTCCCTCCTAATATTATAATACTTATTTATATTATTTAAGAATTTTGATTGAATATAATAAAAACTTTTTAATAAAAATATATTTTAAAATCCTAATCTTAAATAAAAATAATTGAAAATATTAAAAACTTAGGACGAATATAATTTCTTCATTTCTTTTTTTTATATACAAGGAGAAAAGGAAACCATGAACAAAACAAAAACTAAATTACGTTAAACCTCACACCCCTCATATTAGCAAGGAGATGCGAGGATAACTCCTCAGAAGGCTCTTGCAGAAGCTCCCAAGCACTAGACGACGAAGCTCGCAACTGGGCTAAGACGTCAGCACACACATTTCCTTCACGAAGGAGTGCTTAACCTGACACTCTCAATCTCTCCTTAGAAGAGCTTTAATCATCAATAATTCATTACTATAAGTATGACAAGGCTACACCTCATGATTCACTAGTTGCACTAGATGCAACGAGTTTCTGTAACACGTAATCCTTTTGTGCCCTTTCTCCCAACAAATCTCCAGCCCACGAAGCAGTGCCATAATCTCAACGTACAAAATATCCTCCCTTCCCAACTTACCATGAAAGCCACACAAGAAGATACATGTATGATCTCTACAAAGCCCCCATAACCCACAACATAGGTTCACCTGAGACACTTCCATCCATATTCAGAGCCACTTCACCCTCCTTAGATTTCTCCCACTTTACATGTCTTAAATTTCTCGGGTCTAAGGTCTTTAACCCAAATGCTTATCTCGAATTATTCCAAAGAGCCTGCTGGATCCAAGCATGAATGCCAGTAATTTGTTGCTTCGTTCCTTCAAACACCTCCTTGTTCCTAGCACACCAAATCATCCATAAAATAATGATACCATAGTGTCTCTCCTCTTCACTTTCTCCTCCAACCACAAAAGAACATGATCCTTCTCAAGTGGAAGAATATTTAAAGCAAAATCATTCATCCTTCAAATGACTTGGGCATGCACACACCGAAACAGCCAATGTAACATAGTTTCAGGGTGTTGGTTGCATCTTGGGCATTTCTCCACCTCCATAATCCCCATATGCTTCAAAAACCTTTGAATTGGGATAGCTCTACAATTGATTTGCTAAACAAAGAACTAGACCGACAATGGGACCTTCATCTTCCATATTCATTTCCACTCCCTTTCCCGCTCATCCTCCATGTCAATGTCACGGAGAAAATCGTAGGCACTCTTAGACGAATACATATCTTCCACGCGCGCTATGATTCCATAACCATAAATCAAGCATGTTCTCAACAAAAGTAGGAGTCGTGTCCTCAATGAGCTCACTAATTTCCATTGGTACCAACGTGTACTGAGAGTTCAGATGCCAGTTCTGCTCCCTCCACAAATCCTTCACCCTCCTACCTACATCATGGATATCAATCCACAGGACATGATTTGCAAAGGGCTTATTTTTTTGTAATTATACCAGAGATCAGAATTCTTGTTACCTAGTTTCACTTTTGAACCATCCCGAAGATGATTTAAAGCTTTCGTGATCGCATTCCACATTGTGGACCCTTTTCGATCACACGCCAAGAACAAATTCCCCTCTGGGAAATATTTTGCCTTCAACATTGAGACCCAAAGTTGATTATTTGGATGTAGTAAGTCCTAAACTGATTTTCCCAGCAATGTTATATTATGGTTTCTATCCACACACCCTCCTAAATTGCCCATACCTTTTTTAGGCTTTGTTATCGCATTCCAGTTTACCATATACACCCCTCGGTTATTGTTCCCTCTCTAAATAAAACCTCTTATGGACCTATCTATGAAATGAAAAATGTATTATGGTTACCAACTCACTTGCATACCATAAGATGGCAACAAAGCTAAAACCGAGTTAATTAAGACAAGTCTCAACCTGTTAACAAGGACCTTAGAGATCAACATGTACAACACATTCAACAAGCTTATGGGTAAAAAATTCTTAAAATTCAAAGGAGCATGCTCTTTAGGAATGAGCACCATGAGAGCCTCCGCTGCTCGCACATCAAACATGCCTATCTCAAACACCCTTGCCACAAACTTCCACACATCCTCTCCAATCAGATCCCAATAACTTCTTTAATATAATCTTAAATAGAATATAATTGATTTAAACAACAAGATAAGATAAGCAAACTCTCTCTCTCTCTCTCTCTCTCTCTCTCTCTCTCTCTCTATATATATATATATATATATATATATATATATATATATATATATATCACATGTAATAACTTAAATATTAAGGTAAGTAGTCAAATTTATTTCTGAAAGTGTGATGTGATGATAAAATCAATCTTTAGAAGAAGAAAAATATAAATTTAATCAATGAATGTGTAAAAAGTACGATAAATTAGTTCTACTCTTAAATATCTGAGACTATTTTATCATTAAGTTATAATGTTCAATGATCAATTTGATAATAAGTTATATTTTTTTAGGTCTAATTTGATATTAAGTTACAAAGTTTTGGAACCAATTTGTCATTAATTTGTATGCAGGACTAATATATATATATATATATATATATATATATATATATAAGGATTAAATTTAAATTTTTCTCATCTAGGAATCGATTTATCAGTATCTCACACTTTGATAACGAATTTAACTATTTACTCTAATAATATAATAACTAGCGTGGGGCCCGTGCCGATGCACGGGTTGGAACTTTACTATAAGTGATATAAATATTGTGTAGATATTGGTAATTGCAATTACAACACAGGATATAGTTAGTGAACAAAAGATTCATATGCTTATTATAAACAAATTTTAAATTAGAAATACATAATAGTTGCCTTTTTTTTCAGTTTGACCAAACAGGTAAAAAGCAATCTGTGTTGAACTTTGTTGTGATCTTGGTGAAATAGATTTTGTTGGCTAGTCTGAATTAGTGGGCGATCTTCATTCTGATGAAGTGAAAAACAAATAGAAGTTAAGCTAACTGATGTGGCACCAAAAGAGGAGTGTAGTTTAGCAAATTGGTTAAAAATAATTGCTTACCAAACTACTGAATTCAAAATAAAATGTATTTGAATATATAAGGAGGTAGTTAATATTGTTTCAATCCAAGTTTAATTTCAGCAAACAAATATTGAGTTTATTACGTAATAATTCAGGTTGAAAAGATAGATACATATATCAAACCATCTCCTATACCACTAAAAAAGCATTTGCTATCACGATTCCATGCACATACGGTGGCATGCACTGTTGGTATAAAAATGATGATGAGAGAGGGATAAATATGGTGGAAATTTGGTGGAAATCATAAAATGTAGAAGGCAAGAGGAAAGAACAGAAAAAGAAAAGAATGGAAGAAAAGGGATGGGCCAAAAACATAAACCTTCTTCACTGAAGGAGGAAGCCAATGGTGACCTTAGGAAGACCTTGTAGAGCAAAGAAGATATGAAAATCTCCACTTGACAACAGAAGGAAGGCATTTGGCTCCACCACAGTTAGTTAAAGAAACAGTGAATTTGTTGGTCCACTATGAAAAGGAAAACAGTTTATGGCAAAGAGGATTGGTATGTCGAGTCCCTACTCTTTGCAAAATTTGTATAAAAGTATAAGGAATGAATATTTGAAGTAATAGAACAGATAATATATAAAGTGGTTACATTTGAGGATGAGGATCCACGATAGCAACAAAATACAAAAGATTGTTCAATATCCTAAGGTATTTAAGTTTTTTTAATAAAATACAATAAGATTTTGTTCATAAAAAAGAAGTCAATCTTCAAGTTGGACGTCCTCTTTCTCCCATTCAATTTCTTTCCTGATCAAAAGTTCTCATGTATGGTCATCAAACTGGAAGTAGAAGACAACTTCATCTCCGGCCATCAATTTTTTTTTCACCAAGTTACCGGAACCATGGGTCAGCAATTGATGGCACCCCATCATGGATAGTCACCTGCCATTGGGTGCGTTTTCCCAGCCTCTGCTGAAGTGTAATATTTCTTTGGAACCATAAACAAATCTGGAAGCCGCTGTTGGAAGAAATTGTACCAACATCGAAAACAATGGTCACACAATTTGAACAGGAAGGAATGAGCAGGCATTGCAATATTAACAAAAAATTATAAAGCACACAAGTTTAATAGACCAGACATTTTCTGATGATAGAAGGCGTAGTAAAACCCACCAAAGGGAGTCTGTGCTGAATCATGTCGTCATTGACATCAGTTGTAAAAATATGTCTCTTGGTTGACACAACAGACCTTACATGCATCTGCCTGTGTATAGGTCCCATAACATCAACTGACAAAGTTGTATTTATGTCAGAAGCAATAAAACGAACCATGACACTCTCATTTACATTGTGGGCTCTTCTGAAATCCTTGAGGCCATCAGCAAAACAACATCTTCTACCATATCTCCTCACCCTAATAAAATGTTTGGTGCCATCACAATTGAATAAAACATAGTTTGGGTAACGGTACATCCATTGTCTATGAAAAGACAATGGGACCTTCACAACGTTCTGCACCAAAAACATGTCAACACAAGTATGTTTTTTTAAAAAATTTAGAATGACGTTAACTAAAGGATGTTTGTGGCTGTGAATCTTGACCCTGTCAACACGGAATGGCGCTATAAAACGGGTTGTGGCCAACCAATTTGATGAACGCTACAGGCAAGAAATAAAAATAGTGAGCAACGAAACCAAAAGAGGAAAATAGCAAAGGCAGGAGGGGACAAAAAAGGTGTGAATGAAGAAAATAGGAAACAATAATGATAAACTAAATGAAAACCGAAAAGAACAAACATCAGAAGGAGAAATGTGTGAAAGAAACTTACAGCAGTTGAGTGGAATCTGGAAGGTCTCATGTTTGTGTGTGAACGTAAAATCAGTTACACAAAGGAGTTGAAAAACCATTTTGTCACCAAACACAATATATATATATATATATATAGTAAATGGATGTATGTTTTGCGTTTGTAACTGGTGGAGTAGTTACTTCTTTAAAACCGCGAATTAATTCGAGACTCCTCGAAGGTTGCTGCAGACCACAATTCCGAACAGTCACAACCAATAGACATTAATAGTGCCTTTAATGATTTTTTTTACGCTCACCCATATTGTTTACATCAATTACGTAAATTAGTGAATATGAATGCATGATAATCATCACATTTAGTAGGCCATCCACCATGATTAGACAGGTTGTATGGCACCACAGGAAAATACAATGCCTGGAATTATGCAGTACATTTATTAAGCAGATTCTCATATCTAAAATAATGATAACCATAAACTGCAATGGTTGGACTAAACTGTAAATGCAATCAGGAATAGGATGTGTGAGCTTCAAATGAATGTCAATAAATCAATGTCAATGTACAACAAAATCTACTAAAGAAAAGCTCCCCAGAATCCAATCCAAAATAAAGAAATGACACATAAAAATCAAGAATGTATATATAATATACATGTTTAATAAGTTGGTGGATTGATCAATTACCCGTATAGGAAATGCCTAGTCAGAACCCTGCAAGCGTGGAAAATAGGAAAACCAAAAATAATAAATTAGTTTCTGTATAACATTTGACCTTCCATAGACTTATATCTCATTCCATCCCTTTAAATAAAAGCTATGTTTCCTCCTTTTGTTGTAAAAAAATAAAGTTAATTTATTTTCCAAGTGCTTTTCTCCATGAGTGTTTGGCTAAGGTTCTCCTTTTAAAGTAACACAAATCTGGAAAAAGTTGGGTCAAACACTACTTAAAAATAAACCCTAAACAAAAACACGATAATCCAAATAGAGGATGTAACCTATCGTGAAAGCCAAAATCAATTGCTTCTACAATCCACCTTCAAATGTGAGAATTGTGTTGTCTGTGATAGATGACATGCAGTTCCCCTATTTCAAACATATGATGCATGGAACACCTGTTTGCCCGTGAATTCAAATAATGACCACATTCACATAATAGACACGTCACAAATTTTCAATTTTAAGTACAATATATGGGAGGTTCACAGGAAAAAGAAACAATAAGGAGGTAGAAAGCAAGTACCTTGTAGTGGGAACACAAATGTTCCACATTGTAGTTTAAGAGAGTGACATAACAACAGAAGAAGAAAAATTCTGAAAACCTATATCCCTGGAATATCCTTGATAGATAGTCAAATTAGTAAGACATGCAACAAAATAAATGGGCTGAACAACACCTAGACCATCAACTTGCAAGCTCGTTTCGCTTCCAAAATCCAAAAAGTGTTATAAGACAGGAAAAAAACTTAGGAACTCAGGGGCACTTTGGTATTTTCCGTATTGGCAGGGGCCTTGTCTGTATATAGCAGATAGATCAAAACAGGAAAAAAAACACAATATGATAAACCAAATACTCTTCAGTATATGGGCCTGTCATTCATAAATGTGGTTGAATAACGAATGTATACAACACATATATACAAATAATCATTTGTGTATTACATATTGAAAGTTTAATTAGAAGAACAAAAAAGCTTAAACTGAATGTTGCCAAATAGAGGAAAATCAAATTTTCAAAAAGGAGAAATGTTGGATTCGTTGCAAGGACAAAGAGGTTAGGTAAGCCTCAAAAGCTAATTCAAATAACCCTAAAAAATATAATTACAATAAGTTACCCCAGAGCCAAGTAGGAAAAATATTCATAGAGGATTGTGTGCATCTAAAAAACATGTTATATGTTTATCCATGAAGTGAGCCACCTCATGATTGGTTAGCTGCAAAAGTGAGCCACGTCTAAAATTATGGCCGGCTAAAATATTGACAACAGTGTAACCCAACCATCAGTAAGCAGTGAAAAATGGCAATTTGGTAGTTGTTTTGGAGAGAAAGTGGAATGTCAGAAGGCAAACCCAAAGGACAAAAACGATGGATCACACAATACCACACATGGCCCTCTTGATTTATTGCCCCATTAGAATCCTGAGGCATAAGAAAAGCCATGAACATAGTGGTTAGCCATTAAGCCAAACAAAAATGTGATTAAGTCAATGTGAGTGTTCATGTAATGGTGACAAAACCATCACGATAGTTTTTTTTCATGCACAACTAAAGCCAGTGAATGTGCTCAGTAGATAACAAACAATTCCGGCCACATAGAAAATCAATATTTATCAATTTTAGTGAATACTAAAATCTAATTGGATTTCAATAAATATTGTAGTGTTTAGGCCACATAGAAAATCAATATTTATCAGTTTTAGTGAATACTAAAATCTAATTGGATTTCAATAAATATTGTAGTGTCTAAACATAGGATTAGCTGCAGGCTTTGATCCCATGGGTACAATAAAAATGACTCCAAAAAGACATTTTGATGGTATCTACTTTTAGGGCTATTGTCATACCCTAATTTCGTCCGGGGACCTTTGCTTTATGACATGCGACCTTTCTTTGGTCCTTGTGAGGTGCTTGGCACCCATCATTAGGCAATTTGTGAAATTCCAGGACATGCCGGAAAACCAAAAAATATTGATGCACAATCCGTAAGTTTCCGTGACACACCGGAAATCAAATGGAAGCATCGTTGCATAATTAAGTGAGATTCCGTAACATTCCGTAAGTCAAAAAGGGGATGATTATGTAATCCGCAAGGTTCCGTAACATTACGGAAAGAAAACAAGTATCGTTACGAGATTCGTAAGTTTCCGTAACTTTACGAAAAAAGAATCACCAAAAAAGGTAAGGGGGTGAACTTATCAAGATAGGGGTGTAAATAGCAATTCAAATCTAGGCCCTTCCAGGACATTTTGGAAGTTGGGTTGCTTAAGGAGGAAGCAACTGGGCGGCAAGCTCCTCCACGTTTTTGAAAAATGGTTTTCGGGGCTTCCGCGGCTTCCGTAATACTTCCGTAAAATTTCCGAAAACCTTGGGTAAGCATATTCCACTTAACATTGGTAAAAGGGAAAAGAAAAAAGATGAAAATCAAATTCGAAAACAGTTCCGTAAGGCTTCCGTAACTTTTCCGTAAAATACGAAAAGGGGGGTGAACTTAGTAATTCGGGTGCGCTTAGAAATCTTCTTCATTAAGTCTTTGGGTGGCAAGCACCTCCCTTTTTTTTCTATAAATAGGGGAGGGGGGAGCTGTTTCAAAATGTTCAGCCCCTTTGGCACTTCTCTCTCTTTCAAATTTGCTTGGAAAAATCGTTTCCGTGAAGAAAATCTAAGCCGAGGCGCTTCCGAAACGTTTCCGTAACGTTTTCCGTGAAGAATTTCGCAAAGGTTTCAACCGTTCTTCGACGTTCTTCATTCGTTCTTCATCGTTCTTCGATCTTCAACGGGTAAGTACCTCGAACCAAGCTTTTCGATTCATTCTATGTACCCGTAGTGGTCCACATTGTGTTTCGTGCATTTTTATTCTCGTTTTGTTTACTTTTTATACCCCCTGTTGACGTGCTTAAGCCATTTTACTTAAGTCATTTCTCGCTTAACTTAAAAATAAAATAAATTTCCACCGAACGTTTGAATTGTATTATCCATTAACTTCGGTTAAAATAAATTTCGACCGTTCGGTCGTGCCGTAACCACGTTGGAAATCAAAAAGAGGTAAAAAATAATATAATAATCAAAAAGACATCTTTTAGTAAAATAAAGCGGAAAATCAATCGGACGTTTTCTCTTTGGGATTTCTCATTCTTAATCGAATTGATTAATAACTAAAGTGAAACTAAAGGCTAAAATCAATTCGCCTAGTCAAGCTCGTCCATAAAAATAGGCTTTTGAAGTTTGTCATTTCATTTTCTCACTAAGTAAAATGGATCATTTTTAAGGTCCAACGCCTTAAAATGATCACCTCTTAAAGTAAAAAAGAATCACTTGATAAAAAAGAACTACGTAGGTCTGATTTTCTCATCCCAAATTGAGGAATACGTAGGAGCAAAGGGAAACACCCTTGTCGACCACAAAAAGAGAAAATATAAAAAGGGTATAAAGGATATAGAGACATAAAAAGGGAACATGAAAAATCAAAGTCATGTTTGCACATTCGATTAAAGGCTGCCGTCCCTTGGGACGGACGTGTGGGGTGCTAATACCTTCCCCGTGCGTAAATACAACTCCCGAACCTTTCACTTAAAAGTTCGTAGATCACGTCTTTTCCGGTTTTTCCGACGTTTTCCTCAAATAAACGTTGGTGGCGACTCCGCGCGTATTCCTTTCGTGGAACACGCATCCCGCGAGTCACGCGTCGCCCTCCCGCCGAAGGGTAGGTTGCGACAGCTATATATTTAATTTACAGAATTCGAAGGCTTTTAGTGTCATCTACACATCCTTACCACATACCTGCAGTTCTGCAAATTACTCACAATTTTTAAACAAAAGAAAGGAAATATATAATGGACAATACTGAGTCAAATAAATATGTCATTGATACCAATAAAAATGCACGCTCACAGATAAAAACACATACTGATTGCAACTTGTCATTACCCCATTCACTTAGAGATACCCAGATGAATCCTGTGGGCTCCAGTAAGTACCTCATAGCGCTAGTTGTGTGAGTTTAAATACATGGACATCCACCATGTCGAAACAAAAGCTGGGAGGCTGTAACCCAAAAGAAACCAAGCAAAAAACCAAATGATGTATCTGTTACAAATGTGTATTCGGCTGTGTCTTGAAACACAACCAAACGTTTTTTCAGGAGTGGATGTGCTCAGTAGATAACAAACAGTAATGGCCACATAGAAAAGTAATATTGATCAGTTTTAGTGTGATCTTAAACCCAATTGAATTTGAATAAATATTAAAGTGTTAAAACATAGGATTAGCTGCAGGCTTTCATGAAATGGGTTCAATAAAAATGGCTTTAAGAATCACACATCCTTACCCCATACCTAAAGTTATGCAAATTGCTCACAGTACCTAAAGAGAACAAAGGAAATATGTAATGGTCAATGCTGAGTCAAATAAGTATGTCATTGACAGTAATAAAGAAGCACGGTCACAGATAAAAACACATACTGATGGCGACTTGTCATAATCCCATTCACTTAGAGATACCTAGGTGAATCAGGCTGGCTCTAGTAAGTACCTTATAGTGTGTGAAAGGCAACTTAGTTCTATGAGTTTAAAGCCATGGACATCCACCTTGTCCAAACCAAACCTGGGAAATTGTAACCCAAAAGAAACCTAGGAAAAAAACAAATGATGTATCTGACACAAATGTGTATAATCATGTGCCTTGAAACACAACCAAATGTTTTTCTAGGTAAAAAGCTAAAAATAGGAAAGCCAATGAAATGTACACTATCCCGTGCCTTCAAACACCTCTAGGTCCATGATATTGCAACCACCTCAAAAGAGCAAACGTCAGAACATGGACTTGCAGAAAGATGTGGTTATTTTTTTTAGCAAAGGAAATAATAGCAAACATCGATCCCAAAATCAAGAAATAATAGTAACCATCGATCCAAGAATCAGGCAAACAAATAAACATTAGCCCCAACAAAAAAAAATTAAAATACAGAAACATATAGATTAGGCATCAAATCCATACCCTCAATGAACCTAGCAAAGTGAAAACGGCCCAAAATAAATCGTAGAAGATAAAAAATACACAAACAACAACAACACATTTTTTCTGATGCAGGGTAACAGAAAGTTGACATCTTTAGTATCCAACACAACAACAGAAGTCCACAACATTGGAAACAGACAAAGGTCACGCCTTTTTTCTATCGAAAGCAAAAAAAAAAACAAAGTATTTAATAAATCGAGCAAAGAATGGAAGGCTCACAGTTTTTGGGACCCAGTGAAACACAAAGTTGAAAGTTTTAGCCATAAAAACGAACACAAAGGTCAAACCCACAAAGAAGGCAAGACAAACAGGTTGTGTGATTTTCACAAACATAAAGGTCGCAACTTCAAAATCGGACATAGCTACATTTGTATGCATCACAACAACATAAGTCCACAACATCAAAATCAGACAAAGGTGACACCTTTTTTCCATCCAAAGCAATATAAAAACCAAAGCGGGAAAAAAATCAAACAAAGAAGGGTCTTGCATGGGCAGAGTGCCGTTAGCCTGTCCCAAAAATCACCACAAAAAATTAGACAAAAAAAAGGAGGAAAATAGATAAAAATGGAACCTTTATTCTTCAACACCGTTGGTGAAGATCTCTTCCATAGAGGAGGCCGCAACTTTAGATGTAAAAAAAAAACACAGAAGAAGGAAGAGAAGGAAGGCAGAAGAAGGAACCGAAGGAAGGAAGAGAGAACGGGGAGATAAGAACAGGATCGTGTACAAACATTTTGGGGCCTAAGGCGAAAATGTTAAATGAGTCTTTTTTTTACAAGAATTTTAAAGAGACTTAGTATATTATATAAAATATCAACTTTTATATTAATGTTCTAGCTTTTTTAGCTGCAAAATCATTTATCAGAGTTTTATAATCAAGCAATTCTAACACTTCACTTTCAATAGATAAAATAGCTAACTCATTCAATCTATCTTATAACATTGTTGATTTTAATTTTAATCAATAGATAAAATAGCTAACCCAACCGTATACATTCATAACTTAAGGTTATGTAGTCTTATTAATGAAAAAAATGATTACAAATAATAGATCATATCTTAACAAAATTTACCACTTAATAATTTAAATTGACAAAAAAATATTAAAAATGTAAAAAAAATAAAATGAAACTCTTGGGGGCCTAAGGCAAAGGCCTCATTGGCCTTATGGTTTCCACGACCCTGAATTATAATATATTACTTAAGTAAATAATTTATATTATACATATATATTTCTTTTATAATATATTTTTTATGTAAGATCTTTTATCTTGAAAAAGTGAAATATGACCATGATTTTGATTTGTAAATTTCATATTAACACTTTTATGTTGAGACTTGAGACCAATATTACCCATATACTTTCAAATAGTATTTTGATTTTGAATTGACTTGTAAATCTCTAATATTATTTTGTATATTATGATTGTATTAGATTTAACATATATTATATTTGTTTCGCTCTATTTAAGAATAATAAATTTATATATCTATATTGTCATCATATGATATCCAAGTTTAATTTATAGGTTTTGTTAAGTGATTAAAACATTAATATTAATAATAGATTTGTTAGATGATTATATTTGCAATGCTATTTATTTGTAAGTTAAATTTAAAAGAATTTTGCGAAGTAAATAAAAAATAATAAAATGATAGAACCTCAATACAAAAAGAATTGCATGATACTATTATCTACTAATTACTCCACTAATTCAGCATCAATTATCCACTTTAAAAAATCACTTCAAGTCTTTGAAAGAATGCAAAGATAACAAGAAGAAGAGAGAGAAGATGATAGAACTAAACAAATTAAAGTAACAATTTTATGTATACAATTTTAAAATATTCTATCCGTTATAACTTAGAAGTAAAAATCAAACATATAATTTTAATTAGTTTTATTCTTTCCGTTGCAATTTTATAGGCACTTAAAATAAGTAAATTTGTCTTTTGATTTCTTAATTTAGGAGGTAATAGTGCATGTATCTATGGGGGAAAACAATTCTTAGGTTAGACTTTATTTATTTTTCAACCGAACTCAGAGTTTGTTTCTTTTTCTTTCTTACAATGAATCATGGATTACAAAAAAAAATATTACCATTCAAAATCTGAAACAAACCAATTAATAATTATTATAATAATCAATTATACAATGGTACATGTTATTCCAATTATAATTACTATCAATGATAATAACAATCTGCGAGCAATCCCGTTTTTTGCGTCTGTAACAATTATCTACGATTCTAATTCGAAAGAGAGATTGTAATATTACATTTTTTTTGCTGGGTAGACTGTAATATTATATAGTAACTAGTATATTGGAAAAAAGAACAGGACCTAAGACTGTCTAGCCTCACGCTGTACACGGGTCCTGGATAAGAAGTGGAGAGAGAGGAATGAGAGAGAACGACAAAATGGAAAATGAACACTCACATTTCTTTTGGTCTCCATTTGCTCCCTTTTTCTCTTCCTCTTTTCTTCTCCGGTTTCTCTACTCAACCCCGCCGTAAGTATGTATCTTACCATTTTGTTTGCCTCCATTCGTTTGAACTTCATGGGTAAAATTGTGAGCTTGGTGTTCCTTTTCTTTTTCGTGGGATTTTTACTAATAATTATCAATTATTAAATTAATAAAATAAAAAAAGAAAAAATAATATTACGACAACTGACACTAAGGAAAAGAGAAGGGGCCTTTTTTGTACAATAGAGATAGACTATTGTATATAAAATTATATTATAAATATATTTTAAATATTAGTTATGACATTTTTAAAATTTAGAGAAAAGTTTTGTATGACTTAATTAAAATTATATTTGTATAATTTATATAAAAGTTGGTGATTTGAACCCAATTTATATTATGTAAACCAAATATTGGAATTAAAATAGTGATTTAATGAATCTAGTGAGGATATAGATTAAGATTAGGGTACAGTTGCGTGCTTGGTTTCTTCTCAAAAGAGGGGGCGGATCGGGTAGTGACCCGCCTGGACTGGTAAACAAACCAAACCAAACCTTGCAGGTCTCTCGTCAGAGGCATCCATTCCGTTCCCACAGCACTCACCACACTGTTACTCTTCTTCAATCCTTACTACAGACAGCAGTATCTTTTATTGGATTTATCTCACTCACTCACTGGCTTTGTTTTGCATCTTCTCTTGCCCAACTCCTCCAGGCCTTTCCGCCTACTCGCTGGCAGGTACTCACTTTGTATTTGTATTGTTTGTTTTCTTCATAAATGCTTTCATTCACAATATCTTTCGATCTGATGCTTTCAACTACATTATTCCGCTCGCGTCCTAACCTTTCGGTAGGGACCCAGCAACGTATCCGAATTCGTCTTCTTCGTTCAAACATCACACTCTTATATCTGATTTCTCCTGGATTCCAAACATTAGTGCTTTGCAAACTCAAATTCTCTATTTTCGTCCTCCCCCTTTTGATGCATAATGGATATCTGTTGTGTGCTGGCAGATTTCATTGATTTGTTTTGGATTGTAGGAACTGATGGGGAAGAAAGTCAGAAAGAAGACTCGAGGTTCTGCCAAGGAGATGGGGGTTGCTACCCATTTGCCAATCAAGGTTATTGAATCATCCAACCCGACTGTCGAGTCTTTTGATGAGGTTGCAAAAGAGACAAATTCTTGCCCTCATCTTGTAAAAGGGGTTAATTTTGACAGGTTGTCCACTAAGGTTGGCTCTTCTGGATCCATTAGGTGTGAAGATTGTAGGGAAGGTGCGACTAATAGAAGGAGCGGTAAAGGAAAAGGTAAACATGGGAAGAAGAAAGGTGGTGCATCATTAGATTCAAAATCTGAGTCAAAATCTATATGGGTTTGTTTGGAGTGTGGTCAATATACCTGTGGAGGCGTGGGGCTACCAATAACCCCTCACTGCCATGTGGTAGGGCATGCAAGGAAAAACCGGCACCCCTTGGTGGTTCATTTTGATAAGCCCCAACTGTGTTGGTGTTTTCCTTGCAACATGCTTATTCAAGTTGATAAAATTGAAAAAACTGATGAATCAGGTCATCTTCTATCTGATGTTGTGAAATTGTTGAAAGGACGATCACAAGAAAAATCTTCAGTGGATATTGAGGATGTTTCCGTTGGGGATGGCGGTAGTATTACTTCAGAAATTAACTCAAGGGCTCTGTTTGCAAATGATTCATATGGACAAGGTGGTTATGTAGTTAGAGGTATGATTAATCTTGGGAATACTTGCTTCTTCAATTCAATTATGCAAAATCTGCTGGCTATGAATAGATTGCGGGACAACTTTCTTAAGTTAGATGCTCCTGTTGGGCCACTTATTAGTTCCTTGAAGAAGCTTTTCACTGAAACAAACCCTGAATCAGGATTGAAAAATGTTATAAATCCTAGATCTTTTTTTGGCTGTGTCTGTTCTAAGTCTCCCCAATTTCGAGGATATCAGCAGCATGACAGTCACGAATTGCTCCGTTGTTTACTGGATGGGTTAAGTACTGAAGAACTAGCCGGAAGGAAACAGAATGGTTCTCCCAAAAGAGATGGAACCTCTTCCAATACTTTAGTTGATGCTTTATTCGGGGGTCTGATATCTAGTACTGTATGTTGCATAGAGTGTGGGCATTTCTCAACAGTGTATGAACCTTTCTTAGATCTTTCTCTGCCCGTTCCAACTAAGAAACCTCCACCTCGCAAGGCCCAACAAGAACCCCGAACCAAAAAAGCTAAACTTCCACCAAAAAAAGGTGGAAAGATTCGAGTCAGAGTTAACAGGGATACTGATTCCTTACCTGTTCAAACTCAATCAAACCAATTATCCAGCCCCGAATCATCTTGCCTTGATCAGTCCATTATATCAGTTGCTGGAGAGATGGGGACTTGTTCTGCTGATTCTACATTATTAGTTTCTGAAGAAATAAAAAGTGTAGCTGATAAAGAGGACTTGTCTTCACCTAATTTGGTTACTGCTGGAGAGTCTCAACATACACAAGTGATTGACAATGGTGCAATGAAAACATTAGACGAATTTTCATGGTTGGATTATGTGGAAGCTGGAGCAAATGAATGTGATTTCATTTCCCAAAAGGAGGATGCTCCAGAGGTACAGGATACTGAGAGCAAAGATGAATGTTTAAATGAATTGCATGGACAGGCCACCTGTGAATCTAGTGGTCCTGTTTGTTTCCTTAAGGAGGATCAAAACCTAAGTCCCACATTTTCTTCAGCAAATGGGTGGGAAGACGAGGTTCCATTACAAGTTCAAGGTTCAGAAGTCCTGTTACTTCCATACAAAGAAGAAAGTTCCTCTGCTGCTGAGATCATTGGAGGAGATGGTGAGGGCTCCTCATCTGTTTTGGGTGGTGGTCAAGAAGAATTGGAGTTTGATGGCTTTGGTGACTTATTCAATGAGCCTGAAGTTGTTGCTGGGCCTGCTCCTAGACCATCTTCATGTAGTGAGGTTATGGAAGCTGGTTTTATCATTGGAAGCAACAGTGAGTCTGATCCAGATGAAGTAGATGATACAGATTCTCCTGTCTCTGTAGAGAGTTGCTTGGCACATTTTATAAAACCCGAGCTTCTCTCGGATGAAAATGCCTGGCATTGTGAGAACTGTTCAAAAGTTCTCCAACATCAAAAGATGGAAGAAAAAAAGCAGGCAAGAGCTGTATCTGATAGAAATGAGACTGGAATTCATGATGAACCATGGCATGCAGTTAACTCTTGTTCTGTTAAAGTCAGAACCATTGGAAATGGGGACATAAAAAATGACCAAAACGTACAAAATTTGGTTGCATGTGATAAACACAAAACAAATCTTGAAAATGGTCAAAGAGATGAGCTTAGTTTAATTGTTAATGAAAAGGATAGTGGATCATTTGAAATGGAAGATACACATAATGATGAATTACAGTCTTCAAGTTTTCATAATACTTGCAATGAAGAAAGCTGTAGTCATTTAGCTGTTGATTCTTGTGTTACTGAAAATGTCCAAAGAAGAGATTCTCCGATGATAGGTAGTGATAACAATGACTCAGAAGAGGCTGACTCCAAAAGTGTGAAAGTGAAGAGGGATGCAACTAAGAGGGTCCTCATTTATAAAGCGCCTCCTGTCTTGACCATTCACTTGAAGAGATTCAGCCAAGATGCCCGTGGGCGCTTAAGTAAATTAAATGGCCATGTCAATTTCAGAGAAACAATGGATATTAGACCCTATATTGATCCCAGGTAATTTGCCACTTTGCTAGATCTTGTTTGAAGTTTGAACAATCTATAAAGCGTAGACACCCCTTCCCAATATCAGCTTGTCAGACACTATTTAGACATGCCTTGAACAATTTAATTTTGGCTCAGTTGCCTCTTGAACACTGGCCAAGAGAGTGAGCTGACGTCTATTATTGGCTAGACACATATCATTCACTCCTATCATACAGAAAAGATATTTTTTTAAAAGTCAACTAATATTAATATTATAAATATTAGAAATTTTTTTAAAACTGAATTCATTTAAAATATTATGAAGCACAGAACCTGTTCTTCCATTGAATGCAAACATCTTTGCAAACAAAACCCTGTTTTTGTCTTGGTTGTCAGTTGCCGCTCTACTCCAGTGTGGTGGTTGCCGGGTCAGTCACCATGGTTTTTGTTGTTGCCAGCTGCACCTTGGGCATCTGTGGTTGGGTGATGCTCCTCCAGCATCGTGGTTGCTAGACATCTATGTTTTTGTCCTTTGTCCTTGTTTTCAACCTTGTCTCATGTAGTCTTCGTCCATCTTTAGTACTGGTGCTCCATTTAAGGTTATGACACTGATTAAGAAATATTCAATTAATACAAATTTAGACAAAAATACTCTCAGCTTGTCAACTACTTTTGTCATGAATTATCTTACTATCTACCAATTATAAATACATTATGCTTTCCATTAACTTATTTTTATGACTGATGTCTCTTTTAAATGAAAGTATTAATTTATCTTCTTAATCATATCTAGGGGTATTGTTGGAAAAAATAGCTTTAAAAGCGTTAAAATACGACTATTTTGGAACAAAATCAAAATTGTAAAGGAGGGAGTATTCATTTTGTGATGGATATTATAATATGAAAATTGTAAAGCTTTAAAACTGTTTTTAGAAGGTAAATATATAAATCTTAATTCTCAATTTAGAATTTGGTCATATATATATATATATATATATATATAGTATCCCAGTGTCTTATATTTTGAACATTAGCCATCTCTATATCGGAGGTCGGTGTTTTATAGATGCTTCTACATGTTTGCTTTTATTTCATATATACCCCCTATAATCTTCAATTTAGCTTCTTTTCTTTTTTCAAGTGTTAAGGATTGTCTTTTTAGTTTTATTATGACAAGAAATATTTTGGACATAATTTCTCTTCATTGCAATTGCAAACAGTTTGGATTCGTAAATGCAGTCTTGATTGTAGATGTTTAGTTTTTTTTTCTTTTCTTCAGTACTTCACATTGATATACTGGAATGTAATTCACTCCCAATTATATCCAAGCAGGTGCATAAATGAAGAGAAGTATGCATACCACTTGGTTGGCTTAGTGGAGCACTCCGGAACTATGAGAGGGGGTCACTATGTTGCGTATGTGAGAGGGGGCCAGAGGAACTGTGGGAAGGGTGATAAAGAGAATGAGGGTTCCACATGGTATCAGGCAAGTGATGCATATGTGCGTGAAGTTTCCCTTGATGAAGTTCTTCGCTGTGAGGCATACATTTTATTCTACGAAAAAATTTGACTGGAACGTCCGTCTACTTTATACGTATTTATATTCGAGGTAGATATAGCGGTTTACTAAATTTATGAGATAAATCATTGCGGGTGCGTGTAAAAGCAATTACCGTATATTGTATACCATTTTTTCGACATGTGATGAGGTGTTGACTGTACAATGCGATGTCATACAATCAAAAGTCAAATTTTCTTTTGGTGCTAAAGCTTCGGCCGTTGCATTTAAAGTTAAATTACAAAAAGGTCCTAAGCAATTTTCAAAAAATCTAAAATTAACCTTCACTTGGGTATAAAACAGTGTCTCTTTCCCCCAAAATTCGGCTTGTGATAGGAATGGAAAATGCCCTAACATCATGAATATCTTTTTTGATGTTGCTTGTTTAGCAACAAAAATTTGGATACACAACTAATTTTTTAAAGCTTTGGATCATTTTATCAACATGCCTTTGCGGATTTAGGAAAGTGTAAGGAAAGTTACTGCGGTTATTGACCATTATAATAAATGAGTTATAATATTTGGACACCTATAAATTTTAAACGGTTCATCGGCACTCTTTATTCTTTCTCTATCTATCTCTTCCAATCACACTACATCACCAATAAAATTAATCACTTATCTCTCCTCTCTTTGTATCTCTCCCTTCCAATCACATTACATCTATAACTATATATAAATAGAATACATATTTTGGTGTACACATTCTTATATCCATTTTATTTCTATAACTGCATTTTTAAGTTATTATTTTATTTCTATAACTACATTCACAAACCATCTACTAACTTTTATCATCCTTCCTTTTATTTAAAACAAAACATGGAAAAACAATTTGACTGAGTGTTTGTTTTCTCCTAGTCACCAATAAAATTAATCCCTTAGCTCTTCTCTCTCAAGATGTAAGAAGTGTCTATGAAAATCATTTTTTCTAATAAAACAGTTTATAAATTTTTTACGAAAGATAATTACTTTCAAATCAGGACGTTCATAAATCATAATAAATAGATAGTTCTCCCAACAATCTTTTATACGATACCTTAATTTAAGAGGATAAAAAAGTATTAGAATTAGTCACTGGTTGATTTATCATATTGTTAGTATACTAAATCTATAAAGCTTTATACTGATAATTTAATTTTTACCGAATAAAGTTTGTTCTAATAACATAATCTACTATTAATTGTTAGTACGTAATTTAATATATATATATATATATATATATATATATATATATATATATATTATGAGTATTTTTTTATAAAATATTTTTGTGCGAGGGTATATATCGTCCTTGATAAAAGCGAAGGATTTAAGAGAATTAGAGAAACGCAGGGAGGTTGACGTGAATCAACTGATATGAAGAAGACCAATAATTTGCAAATTAGCATGGTTCGCACTAAGACTTGCTTTAAATTTTATAATCAATCTAAACTGTTACTTGTCTGTCGTCAAATTAAAGTTTCAACTAACATAACAATATTGTATTTAGATTTCTTTAAAAGGAAGAATTATTGCTTTACTTTTTCTTTCAAAGATTACTTTGTTATTTAACGTCATCACTAACTACTAACTTGGGTAGTTGGGTCCTTAAAGAAAATGAACAATCGAAAAGGTCCAGCAGGTGCTAGCACCAATGACAGAAGTAAACTTTGTGCGTTGTGGACCAATTTCTCAATGTCAGTGGTAAATCTTTGTTTCCCACCATTTGTAGTGTCGATGGCCAACAGTGATGATGTGTTGGCCGACACTGGCATTTCATTTCTAATCGTCGTTTGAAGAGTATATCTCCTTATGCATTGAAGATGAGAGGCAATTTTGTAAGGTAAGGTCGTAGTTTTGTTACTCTTTTCCACCATAGATGCGTGAATGATAATGTTGTGTTTGAATCCTTTTTTCTTTTTTGTATGGCATGCTAGAGATAATCATAGAACGTGTGTCTAATGTTGTTAATGAGCCATTAGTTGACAACATAAATGAATAGGTCCTTGATGGTGAGGATGTGGGTATAGATGAGTGTATTGGAGATGATATGCTAAATGAAATTGATAAGGTAGCAAAAAAATTGTTGCTTAGTGTAGAGATAATGATGGTGGTGTGGGTAATGTGTAAGAAGGAGATGTAGTGGCTGACAAATCTACACAGGTCGTTGTCCATTCTTTGTATGATATTTCACTTAATTATGGTGGTTTTAATGTAGAAAAAGGAGACATAGCAACTAAAGTAATGATTGATTTCTTTGGTGAAGTTGGGGATGATAAATAAGATACTGAGGAGAAAAATGAAGATGGGAAGAGGATAATGATGGAGGTTATGATGATGACGCTTAATAATCTTTTGATGATGAAATTGATCTAAATTTTATCATCAATATTTTAAGTGAGTGTCCACTTTTATAAATATTATGGATCATTTTGTCATTTAGTTACAAATGTTAGGGACCAATTTGTCGTTGCCTAACCTATTACAAAAAATTAAGAACAAACTCTTTAGCAAAACAATTGTTAGCTTCGTGAATTTAAAATTAACAGTTAAAAAAAGTATCACTAACAATTTAGTCCAAAACACTGTTGGTTGACGTGGCAAATCACTTGCATTCGTTGATTTGCCTTGTCTATAATGTGGAGTTCATTTTTGCTACATGGATTTGCCACATTGTCTTTCATGGGCCATGTAGCCAAAAAACGTTAACAAAAACAAAGATAACTTGATGGTTGGACTAAATTGTTGGTACATTTGCACTTTTGTAGACTAAATTGATCAGTTTCATAATAGTGACGAGGACATTGAAACTCAAGGACCGACACAAGGATTAGGAGGACCTATGACTAGAGCTAGAGTCAAAAAGCCAAAGGAGACCCTAAAACAAGTGGTAGCAACAATTCTTGAAGTTGCACTTGCGGTGAAGGACATTGAACCAAAATTATTTCAGTGCATGATTGTTATTAAAGACCCATGAGCTAGGTGTTGTAGCTGACTTTCTTCTTTTTTATAATTAAATAAAATTGTATTTCTTTTATTTTATTTTCATTTTTTTTATTTATTTTAGTGGCTAACAGCCTTGGTGTCTTTTCATTTGCACCACTAGGAATCAAAGTGCATTTAGAATAATTAAAGGTAGGCTGCCTTCATAATTGTTCATACTTGCAATTAATGGTATATTTAGAATAATTAAAGGTTGATTGCCTATGTGTACACAAAAATTACAATGGAATGGGACTTGAATTTAAAAAAAAAAAATACTTGCCTATTGTGAGAGTATTCTCTAGGTTTCATGTTGAACCTGTTTGGACTTATCAGGGCAACTCATCACCCTTATGGCATCTTCCTTTAGCTTATTTTCCATTGATGGAAGTGGCACCTTCCACCTGTCATCAACGATCCATAACTAGAATCATATCATCTGATATTAGAGCTTTGACTCTTGATACAGGTTCTATCTATCCTTTTCATTCGTTTATCTTTTTGTTTTTCGTTTTTCGCTATTCTATCGTTGTTGTTCAAGTCATCTCTTTGTTCGACTTGTTTCTGCTTGTTCTGTCTATTCATTTTTTTCGGTTTTGTTTTGGCATTCTTTTGTCTTTTGTCTCTATATTTTTGTGCTCTGGGTATATTATAAAAAACAAGTGTAGTACAAAAAAAAAACTTTTCTGTTTCAGTGTTCTAGTTCTACAAGCACAAATCAGAATTAAAAAAAAAAGTGCAATACAAAAAAATGCTTTTGTTTTAGTGTTCTAGTTCTACAAACACAGCAGAATTCAAATAAAAAAAAACATGAGTGCAATACATCTATTTTAAATCAAGAGCTGTTGGATTGTTCTTGATGTGTCCAATTTAGTTCTATCCAGAAACTCAAAAGGATACTAGAGTAGTAAAAGGCAAGAGTGCAGTACATCTGTTTTAATGGCCATATTGAGTGCAAAAACATGAGTGCAACCATTTGATCGAGTGTAAACACGTGAGTGAAGTGGTGAGGATCATTTCTATTAACCTTGATAATTTCTATTTGCTTTTCAAAATATGGCATGAGCCGGTGGTGATGACCCTCCTCATTTAGGTGGAGCTTAGAGGTTGTTACTTGATGCTATGAATGAATAGATGCAAAGGATGATGAGACAAAATAATGAGGAGCTCTATGGCAGGATTGAAGGAATAGAAAATCATTGAATCATGATGCTAGAGGTCCTAATGTTGCCTTCATAATTGTAGTTAATGTTCATAATTGTAGTTGATGGCGCATTTAGAATAATGAGAGGTTGGTTGCCTATATGTACACGAAAATTACAATGGAATGGGGACTTGAATTTTCAGAAAAATATTTGTGTATTGTGAGAGTATTCTCTAGATTTCAGTCTAAACCCATTCGGACTTATCAGGGGCTATCCATCACCCTTATGGTGTCTTCCTTTAACTTATCTTTCATTACTGGAAGTGACACCTTACACCTATCATCAAACGAGTCGTAACCAGAATCATATCGTATGGGGACAAAATTGTCATTGAATGCAAACTATAAGACCAAAGTGGCTATTTACCAAAAAAAAACATTAGTCAAACCAACATTATGTGACAGTGGACACAACTTTTTGAATCTTATTTCTTTTTTCAATTTTTAATGTTTAAATAATACTATCAACCTTAACATGAACCTGCCAAACTCCAATAACTTTAAAGATAAATTGTAATGGATGGAAAACTCATTGATAAAAACAAACAAAAAGGTTTTTCATAGTTTAATCATGAAAGTGAAAGCTAAAGAAGTTTTAGTTAAATTAGAGCTTAATCAAAGAATTGTCTCATTTCTATAATTTGAAAATAAATTCATGAAACTTAAAGACAACATTGTGAAGAACACAATGAACTCGATGCTTTATACTCAAGATACATATATGAGTTGGAGTTCATTTGGATGGATTAAATAGATTTTAGGTTGAATAATCAATTAATGCTTATTTTTTTTATTTTTCTACAAAATTTGACACTTAATTTTCATGTAATAAGTTCAAATGAATTTTGATATGTTTTAAGTCGATTCTTATGTTTTCTAGGCTTCCTAAGCCATTATAATAGTTAGTGGAATTTAATTTCTAGTGGAAATTTAATACTTAGTAAGAATTCATTTCCTAATGAAAAATCAAGGCTAGTGGATCATCATAGGGAAAAATTGCAAATGCATGATTGACATCAAGAAATAAAATATCAAATTCACAGGAACAACGCTTTTGGACTTAACAATTATCACAATAAAAATAGAAACTAAATAATTTGGAAAAAGATTAAAATTTGATTTTTAGAATATTTGATTAGAAATGAAAAAATTAGATAGAACATAAAGATAAAAGATAAAGAAGACTTGATTAAGATTAAATTCAAATTTGAAAATGGGATTTCACTCCAAGACTCTTTGTTCAATTAATCTAACAATTCAAGGTTCTTCCTAATTTTTCTTTAATGACTAATTAATCTAAGGTATTATCTGTTCTCTTTCAAGCAATGAAGATAAGTCTAATTGAATTTGCCCCCACTATCGTGGTATTCTATTCATTTATTTAAACCCTTTACGTTCTTTACTATAATTCATTTTACTCCCTATGACTAATTCTATTGTCGTGAATTAAAACTTAAACTCCCCTTTCATGGTTCCAACACAAAAGTTTACCTCTCATTTTATCCCTTAGCATTTAACATCATTCAAATGGTGATCAAACATCAACATGTATAAATTGATAAAAGAATAATTAAAAGGGAAGAATTAAAGAGAACCTCAAATAACATACATTAACATGAACAATTGTCAAGAGCTATGTCTCGAGGTAAAACAGGTGAAGATCAAGCTTTATGTGCACAAAAAAAATTATTTATTCTTAGTTTTTATAATTCAAAAAAGGCCTTCATGTTAGCAAAAAAGTTCACATATGTTATTAAAAAAGGCTCAACATATAGTTTTTGCTTTAGGTCTCACTTATAGTTTGTCAGTTTTATATGTCCCAATCTAGAATAAAAGAAATTGCTCACACATAATTATGAACAATCCCAAAGAAAACATAAAAAGAAGAATATATAGTATCAATTGAAGACGAGAAAAGTTAAGAAAATTCAAAGCTTTTGCTAAGTTGTCAATACTCGAGGTTCAGAACCTAATATAGAACATAAAGTTCCTATTTTAAGTAACCGGCCAAACATGATCTAACCCAGTCACTTAAAAAAAAATAAAAAAGCAATTAAATCTCGTTGGGGCAATGCACGGACGTGCGGATTTTTATATGCCTGTGCGAGTTTCGGCCAAATCCAAAACAACATAAATCAAAAGTGGCACGCTTGTGCAGATCTCTACCAACTTCAGAAAACTTCCTTCTTCAACTCAAACTGCCTCCGAATGCCACGATTAGGTCCCTAAAGTCTGATATATGCCAAAAAAAAAGCTCTTTTTGCACCTCAAAATCAAGTAAAAACAACTCCACATCCACAAGAGAAACACACAACGTGTAACAGGTTCAACAAAAAGCTAAAAACAAATAAAGAAAATGCAAAATTAAGACCTTAGCAACAAACTATGCAACTAATTTAAACTAAAATGACACTTAACAAATCGCTCAATTAGAGCTAATTTCCTAGTGGGAATTAATTGCTAAGTGGAATGTTTAAAGGGAAACTTAGCGTATAAATGGAGCTCACTTTATGGCTTTGAAGGGAGTTGAATTAAAATGAAGTATGAGTTTTCCTCTTTTGTGAAAGTTTCTCTTAGTTTTTTGATAAAAAAAAATTGAATTTGATCTTAATATATTACTCACTTTCTCATCTAACTATTTTTTTAATGTAATGTCAATATCCTTCTTTTAAGTGAAAACTAAAATTCGTTTCCTAAATCTGAATTCTTTTCATGGTGATCCTATTTTGTTTTTGTGTTCCTATTTATGTTAGCAATTTATCATTAACTTGACTGAGGCTAAATTTAATGCATAATAGAAAAGTTGCACTTAGCCGATGCTAGGTCTGGACTTTATTCTCAATCGATCGCACCCTCACTTTCTTTTATTCTCTCTCTAGTTCTCTCATTCTTTTTTATGACCCCACTGCGAAACCACCCCCCAACCATTCTTAATCTCTCTATACCGTTTAGTTGCTCTGTGAAGATTTACCGTCGTGCGAAGACTTCAATTGCCACTTTGAAGAGTTTGTGATCAGATAAAGACTAGCAAGCTGCCACTACGAACTAAGGCCGGTACTTCAAATTTTCATTATTATTTTGTGTGGAATGTGATTGTTTGCTTGATTCTTCTATGAAATATATATATATATATATATATATATATATATATATATATATATATATATATATATATATATATATATAGAGAGAGAGAGAGAGAGAGAGAGAGAGAGAGAGAGAGAGAGAGAGAGAGAGAGAGAGAGAGAGAGAGAGGCAATATATTATAGCATACTAATAATCATACATGAAGAGAGAGATCAAGAAAGTGTTCTTGAATTCATCCTTGAGTCCGTAATGCTTCAACTGACAAGAGAGACTTGTGTTCTTGTATTGAGATTAAATAGCCCACTTTCTATAGTGTTTTTCATGTGTATCAAAATGTGTAATGGGGTATCAGTTTTATAACTCGTAAGACATAAGCAACATGCATGTAGCTAGGGATTTCTGAACGGGCTATACAATAAATAAATGACCAAACTCATTACAAGGTTACTATTAAAATAAAGCCCAATATAATGTCCATCAATGATTTAGTGCCTATTACTAATTATTGATCATAATCATTTTGGCAAAAACAAACAACACAATTATTGAACATAATTAATATATTTATAATTAAAAAATATTCTAGTAACTGATTAATGTCAATCTACAAAATAGATTAATTATTTAAATAATCTAACATTCTTCCATTTAGATAATATTAGTTAATTACATATATGAATTTTTTAAAAAAATTATATTAGAATACCAATTACGGTTAAGGTATACACCAACCAATAGAACATAGAATACAAATTCTTAACAATGAAAAAAATAATCCAATAAGACATATATCGTACATGTTAAGAAGTTTATACTCACATAAAGAATATGGTGGATAAGAAAAATGCATCATATAACTAAATTAAGATAAATACGTTATTTCAAAAAAATGGTCCAAGCGCATATGAAAATATTATAAGAAGCATGATTCTAAAAATGATGTTATTTTATACATATATCATAATAATATGTTTTTGCACTTCCGATGATGAAAAACATCAAAACTTAACCAAACCATGCATAGAGTTACAACATTTTGATAACTCCAAAAGTGAAGTGTTTGATTTATTATTAGCTCTGCAAGCATGTTTTCTCTAACAATATATTTTATTTTAAGTCTGGAAATATAATCTACATATATACTTATAAATACTCATAATAATCTAATAACAAGAGTAATTACATATGCCAATAAATACTCTATAATATATTCGACATTAAATTAATCCGAGTTTCATACAATAGGTGATTATGCAAATCATTGATAACTCGATCCCTAGCTAATCTTTGCTTTATATAGAATTAACTCAGATGCTTATAGCTTTGCCCGTAAAATCAATGCTGCGGTGGTGCGTGCAGAGAAGAAAGAAATTAAATACAGTATGAATTAAAGATACAGAAATGAAATGCTTTCATTTTGTTACAACAAATTAACTTACACTGTTTTACACGAGCAAGATGGATCACACAATATGTTTTATTTTTGAGCAAAAATTATTTAATGCATTTTAGTGGCAAACTTGCAAGGGTAATTTTTGGTGGATATTTTAGTAGAAGCCATAATGACGGACTGCACAGCATGAATATAATTGGTTTGACAGTGTATGAGCTAAATCCTGCCATTTTGATGACATATTCCCACTCTTTAAGTGTGCGCTCTTTGCCGAAGTTAGTGTGCGCCATCATTATCATGTCCAGCATCAATCCTACATCCTTCAACCCGTTATGTTTCTCTCCTCCTTCTTCTTCAATCTTCTACATTCATTTTACAACACATTTAAGAATGATTTTGAATCAGCCGGTATGGTAAAAAAATCATACGAAAAGAAAAAGAGGGATACGAACTAACTATAATGGATATATTGGATGAACGTGAAGTGATTGATATTATACTTTCAAGATCAGAACTTCTTGTTTCAGAAGGTAAATCTATCAAACTTGATCGATCATTAACAAGTAATCCAAATATGAATGAATTTGGTCTGGGGATATAAAAATAGTACTTCAAGATTCGTATGTACTTCAAGATTCGTATGTTTATAACCACGGACATGAAAAGTCAAAATTCTTTATGACAATTCATAAAAAATCGTCTTAGAAAAACTATATTTTCTAAAACGATTTTCATGAAAATAATTACAAGAGGTTTAAAAAAATTAAAACAAATTTAGAATTTTAAGATAGATTTTCAAAAAATTATCTTAAAATATTTATAATTTAATAATTTTTTTAGAGAATTGTTTTAAAATATTTTTTTAAAAAAATTAAAATAATTTTAGGATTCTATGATTGCCTATGGTCATATTAACCCATTATCAATATTTTGAAGTAAAATGTTAAAATGGTAGAATAAATTATACAAAAAGTATAATGGTTAAAATAAACATTATAACATAAAATATAAAAAAAACAATAAAATCCTACTTATTCAAAAATGAGTAAATGTAAATCTAATAAATATTTTATGAGTAAGAAAGAATAAAATATAAAAAAAATAGAAATTAATACTACGGACTTTCACAATTTGAATTGAATGATTCTGAGGTAAAAAATTATCGATTCAATCTCTTTGGTTTTGACACTTAATCTTCTATTCAATTCTTTTTTTTATTTTTAATTTGATTCACTCCCTTCTAATCCAATTAATTAAAATCGATCTGGGTTTGATTAGTTTTCAGTTTTTTCAAAGAGCCAGTAAATATTTAAGCTAATGATGAAATTCATAGTAATATTACATTTAGAAAACCAAACGAATATAATAGTTGGAAAAGCACGTAAATGCTAAAGTAAATTATAAAATAATGGCTTAACTAGTAAACAATAAAACAAAATTGAAAGATGCAGGTCATTTCTTAATTTTTGCTAGTTAATGCCTAACGGAGCGTTCGGTGGAGGAAAAGCTTTTCATGCTCTGAAAACATTAATTTTTTAAAAATCTAGAAATTATGATTCATGGGAATATGTAAAATAGATTTTATTAGTTTTAATATATTTTTTTTAGAATTAAAGTTTCATGTAAAATAAAATTTTCCCTCCATTCGGAAAAGTTGTACTCCTAATCCCTTCCTTGAAAATGCTTTTATGGAAAAGTGAGTTAAAATTAATTAGGAATCATAATTTTCTGATAATCTTCTTTTATTAATTGCATGTCAAACATAAAAATTATAGTTTTCTACTCTAAAATTCATAGAAAAATAAAAATTGTTCGTCTAGTGAACATCTCCCTAGTGTCTTTGTACTAAAATCGTAATCGAGTATCGTGAATAAAAAAATTTATAGTATATAATATAAAAATAAGTTTGTACATCAAACAATATTAATATAATAAAGCGAACTTTTCATATTACGATAAGAAACTAGTTAATACCATATTCTATGTAATATTCATTAATAGTATATATAAATATGTCCAACCGATACAAGGCCGGGAGACTATATATGTAATTGTAATATATACCACCTGGGTAGTTGTACATTGAGGGCCAGGGGTAGGGCCATACAAAACGGCAGATTCTAAAGTTCAGCCAATAAAGGACAAATAAGCGAAGGATTGATTGTAACAAAAGAAATTAAAAATGGACAGGCCAAGGAAAGGGGTATATGAGTTCGAGAAGGCATCACCAGTGACTAAGATTCGTTACAAGGAACTGAACTAGAAGACACAATTGTAAGAGAAAATTTACAAGACAAAAGCAGCATCTTTGTAAGCCCCGTTCTTGCTCAAACCAAACTAATTAAATATAAATTATCAATATTCCAGAACTTTGTTTATTGCATTAACTAGGTGATTTCCATTGTTTCATTCGTTAGTAGTAAAAAATGAAATGCAATTTAAAGCATCAATCTTACATAAGAATATTCTATACTACCCCAAATTGCCATTGAAATGGTTGTTGGTGTTTACACCCTATTATACAACAACCATATCTAATTATATAGTTGATAGGCTCCTCCAGCCACATTAATTGAGTTAGCAGCAACATATATCCCAGTTAAGCTAAGCCTTGAGAATAGAAATAGTGGGATGATGAGTTTATCATTTTGTTCGCTGATAGCAAAGCCTTGTTCCATGATCAATGGGAGCAATAGGAAACCATGTTGTGGTCGTACAAGATTTGGTGTTATAATTAGGTCGGAAGTAAACGTGGCTCCCAAGCAAAGAGGAATTCCCCAATTGTCAAAACAAGGAGTTCCTCTTGCTGTACAAGAGGTTGTTCACAGGCAGTCTCAGATCATAAATCATTGTAGCAAGCCTAGGCCACTGTTCGAGCCCACTTTTCTTTATGATGCCTATGAAATGTGCAGAAATATTTGCGCCGAATATGCCAAGACCTTTTATCTAGGTAGGTACAAATCAAATCCACTCTTTTCTTAATTTGTGTTATCTGACTGACAGAACTTTTCTTCCCATTCTAAACAGGAACCTTGCTTATGACGGAAGAAAGACAGAAAGCTATATGGGCAATTTATGGTAAATGACACTATAATTGCAAAAAAGATGCATGATGGTAGCTTTGTATTTATAGTGAAACCTTTATTGAAACGCTAGCTTCTCTTCAGTTTGGTGCAGGAGGACGGATGAACTTGTTGATGGTCCTAACGCTGGGTATATGAGCTCTTCTGTTCTTGATAGGTGGGAAGATAGATTGCACGACATTTTCAATGGACAACCCTATGATATGCTTGATGCCGCTCTTACTGATACAGTCTCCAAGTTTCCCTTGGATATTAAGGTCATTAATTAATTACCAGAATTATTTATTTATCTGGATCGCTTAATTAATGAAGTACTTACTCTTGTATTTCATTAATCACAGCCTTTCAAGGACATGATACAAGGCATGAGAATGGATACAAGGAAAGCCCGATACAACAATTTCCAAGAGTTATATCTTTACTGCTACTATGTGGCGGGAACTGTGGGCTTAATGACTGTTCCAATAATGGGCATTGCCCAGGAGTCTGTCATCCCAGTTCAAAGTGTATATGATGCTGCACTATATCTGGGTGTAGGAAATCAACTCACAAACATTCTTAGAGATGTGGGGGAGGAGTAAGTTCTTTTTCTTCACTATATATATTAATTCTGCTTACTATATACATATATATGACCAGACTCTTTTAATTATTTAATTAATTAGTGCATTAAGAGGTAGAGTGTACCTTCCCCAAGACGAACTAGCCCAGTTTGGATTATGTGACAAGGATGTTTTTTCAAGAAACGTCAGTGAAAGATGGAGAAAGTTTATGAAATATCAGATCACAAGGGCAAGATTCTACTTCAACCGGGCAGAAGAAGGAGTTTCTCAGCTCCAAAAGGCCAGCCGTTGGCCGGTAAGGACATATTTATTATATTTTTAAAAATTTACTGAAAACATGCAGAACTATATAAATAAATAATAGAAATTTAAGTCCCAGAAAATAGCAAAGATCGTATCGATCAGGATATATATGGATCATGTCATGCTATGCTGGTGACTTGCAGAGGTTAACACTTTCCTTCTTTGTATGTCTGCAGGTTTGGTCATCATTAATATTGTATCGTAAGATCTTGGATGCAATTGAAGACAACGATTACGACAATTTGACTAAACGAGCTTACGTGGGACGAGCTAAGAAATTTTTAACGTTGCCTCTAGCTTACACTAGATCTCTCTCAAATCACAAAACGAAATTTCGTTCTTTAACAAGGCCTATCTAGCAAACTAGATAGTACCCGAAACTACGTACGGATCCAATGAAATGCATACTTGGATTCCTTGTAAAGATGATATATTCTCCGAAGATAATATGAATACTTGAGCTTGGTTTCGGTTTTCGCAGAAGGGAGAAAGACCCGGATGAAACCCCCAGGAATCTTACCACCTGCCATTTCCTTGGGGTTAAAATTGTGCAAATGTACCCCAAAAGATAAAAATTCCGAATGCATAAATTCATTTCTTTCTCTTTAAACCCACTCTCCCTACACCTTAATTAAGAAAGGGTCCTTTTGAACCAACGTGTGAATATTGTGTATGCGTATATTATATATACAAGTACAGATGCGGAGATCGAGAGATATTATAAAATTTTCGTTATTATATACTTGTAGTTGTTTAAATTTAACAAATATACAAACAATGAAATTAGTATATAATTATAATTCAAAAGTTTTTTTAAAACTATTATAATTGAACAGTTGACTTAATAAAAAAAAAACATGTAAGAATTCTTAATTATTGTAAAAAAGAAAATATTCAATTATGACCATTATATTAAGATTATCTATTCATATTACATAGTACTATTTAATCATAAATTCCATGAAATCTTTCAAAAATATAGCGTGATCTTTAATTATAAAGGAATTAAATTACATGATATTTGTAATTAAGGATATATTAGAAAAAATTAACTGAAAACTTATAACTTATAAGCTATTTAAAAGTTTATAAATTATAAGTTAAAAGTTAAAAAATTCATAAACTCCTCAAAAGTAGCTAATTCATATTGGTTAAAACTAATTCATATTTTGATGAGTTTATAAGATTTTGATTATAGTTTATAAGTTATTTTAATCAAAAGTTTATTTTAGTATATAAATTTATTTTAATATATAGCTTATTTAAATCAAAGTAGATTATAAACTACTCAAAATAACTTATAAACTCTCAAAAGTTTTACCAATATATGAATTAGTTTTAACCGCAGTAGCTTCTGATTGGAAAGAAAGTAATGAAATCAACGCTCAAAACCTGTATGAATATGTGTCCTTTGCACTAAAATAATTAGGTGCACTAAAATATGGTATTCACTGCTGTCAAAAAAACATATGCTATTCACTTTTTGATCCTGACACAAGGCACAATAAATAAGGAATATTATTTGTTTTTAATCTTTTCAAATGCATCTAGACTAAAGGATTTGTTGAAGTATGAAGTAATTTGCAGCAAGCTTTACCACAATTTGACGACTTGAGCTAATTTAGAACATCTGAAGCAAAGGGCAATGACATACCAATAGGCTGCTTCTTCTGCTACACAACCTGAAAGTGAAAGATGTTGCCTCAATTTCAAGAGTGACATTCCAAGTGTAACCACGGAATGGCCATTAGCATTTGTCAAGGTGTATATTATATTTCATTCACAATATTTTCTTTCGTAGCAAAATGGATTTAATTAAAAAAGTTAACATTATAATTTTAATAACCTCATGAATTTGATTATAATTAAATCATTAATTTTTAATTAATGATTATAATTGTATATTTTCTTTTAAAATATACTTTCTAAACAAAAAGCTAATTTCAGATAAGATATTCTTCAAGATAATTAAAAAATGACTACAGGCTTTTGTTTCTAAATAGGGTTCTTCTAGTAGGTTAAAGACATCCTACTTTAGAGTATAAAAGTGTATTTTGCTCTAATTATTAGGTGAGACGTGGGTTATATAGAATTTTCTAAATAAATATGGTAAGATATTTAATTATATCTTATCTCCATAAATCACGAAATTAAGATATAATTCAAGTAAGATATAATTAAGATAGAATAAAAGATGCATGATTAGATGTCAAAGGTTATAGAATCAGACGTTCATAATATATATGATTAAGAGGATTGACCCATTACTTAGTGAGTAGAGTAAGTCCTTCGGGTTCGACCCAATAGAGACTAGAGGGCACAGTCCCTCAAGCTTGAGTACACGAAGAATCTGAAGTATAAAGTCTATAATCTATTGAACTCGACCAATGACTTGATTCATTGGGATGGTCCAATGAACTCGCGGGTACATATTTATTTAGGTATTGCTTTATTAATATTTATAAAACAAAATAAAATGAATTAAACAAGTTTTCTTAGAAGATGAATTAAAGAGATAAAATAAATGTAATTTATATTATAAATTAAAATACTTTAAAACTCTTGAGGTTGAGAGTGGGATTTTGGGCCAAAACCGGGGGCCTTCCGCAACGAATGAAGCCCATGTTGCTGAGGAATGAGCAGTAGTAACAAGTATGAAGAGATAGATAATCCATAAGCATAACTGAAGATGTGCACGGTGGTTTCAAGTTCAATCCTTGTGGGATGGCTTTCTTCTTATCCCAAAACGAAAAGGAGCGTTGGCAATGGCATAAGCCATTTAAGCCCCGCTATATCCGTAGCAGCCACAGCTATGGCTAAAGATGTGTGGACCCGAACATCCTCTTCCAACACCAGTAGGCAACGTAGTAGAAGGCAGCAGTACTGGGACCGCAGCGTTGACATGGAAGAGCTATTAGCGGCAATTGGACAGACCCAGAACGAGGATGAACTGTATGCGGTTATGTCTCCCTACAACGGGAGGCAGTTATCCATGCGCTTCATGGTTTCCCTGCTGTCCCGCGAGCCCGATTGGCAACGTGCTCTTGCCCTTCTCGATTGGATCAACGACAAGGCCCTCTATTCTCCCTCCCTCTTCGCCTACAACGTCCTTCTCCGCAACGTCCTTCGGGCCAAGCAGTGGCACCTCGCACACGGCCTGTTCGATGAAATGCGCCAAAAGGGCCTCTCCCCAGATAGGTACACTTACTCCACCCTCATCACTTCTTTCGGCAAACACGGCTTGTTTGATTCTTCCCTCTTTTGGCTCCAGCAGATGGAGCAAGACAATGTCTCCGGCGACCTTGTCCTCTACAGTAACTTGATTGACCTTGCCCGCAAGTTGTCCGATTATTCCAAGGCCATTTCCATCTTCTCCAGATTGAAAGCCTCCACTATTTCCCCCGACCTCATTGCTTATAACTCCATGATCAATGTCTTTGGAAAAGCCAAGCTCTTCCGCGAGGCTCGCCTTCTTCTTCAAGAGATGAGAGACAATGCCGTTCAACCCGACACCGTCAGCTATTCCACCCTTCTTGCCATCTACGTTGACAACCAAAAGTTTGTTGAAGCACTTTCTTTATTCTTCGAAATGAATGAAGCCAAATGCCCTCTTGATCTCACCACTTGTAACATCATGATTGATGTTTATGGCCAGCTTCACATGCCCAAGGAAGCCGACCGCCTCTTCTGGAGTATGAGGAAAATGGGGATTCAACCCAACGTCGTTAGCTATAATACGCTCTTGAGGGTTTATGGAGAGGCTGACCTATTTGGGGAAGCCATCCATC
This sequence comes from Glycine max, assembly GCF_000004515.6. Taxonomy (NCBI): domain Eukaryota; kingdom Viridiplantae; phylum Streptophyta; class Magnoliopsida; order Fabales; family Fabaceae; genus Glycine; species Glycine max. The sequence continues at coordinate 104,530 of NC_038254.2, forward strand.
TGTTCCGTTTGATGCAAAGTAAGGATGTACAACAGAATGTCGTCACCTACAACACTATGATTAATATTTATGGCAAGACTCTTGAGCACGAGAAGGCTACCAATCTCATTCAAGAAATGAAGAAAAGGGGTATTGAACCCAATGCCATCACCTATTCCACCATAATTTCTATATGGGAGAAGGCAGGGAAACTGGACCGCGCTGCCATCTTGTTTCAGAAATTAAGGAGTTCAGGAGTTCGAATTGATGAGGTTCTTTACCAGACAATGATTGTAGCCTACGAGAGGGCAGGTTTAGTTGCTCATGCAAAGCGTCTACTTCATGAGCTCAAGCGACCAGATAACATTCCCAGGGACACTGCGATCGGAATTCTTGCCAGAGCTGGTAGAATTGAAGAGGCTACCTGGGTTTTCCGGCAGGCTTTTGATGCTCGAGAGGTCAAAGATATATCTGTGTTTGGTTGCATGATTAATCTTTTCTCTAAGAACAAAAAGTATGGCAATGTAGTTGAAGTGTTTGAGAAGATGAGAGTGGTGGGATATTTTCCTGATTCTGATGTTATTGCTCTTGTGTTGAATGCTTTTGGAAAGTTGCGTGAATTTGATAAAGCAGATGCTTTATATAGACAGATGCATGAAGAAGGGTGTGTTTTTCCAGATGAAGTTCATTTCCAGATGCTGAGTCTATATGGTGCAAGAAAAGATTTCGTGATGGTAGAGTCATTGTTTGAGAAGCTGGATTCCAATCCTAATATCAACAAGAAAGAGTTGCATCTTGTTGTTGCTAGCATTTATGAGAGAGCAGATAGACTTAATGATGCTTCCCGAATAATGAATAGGATGAATCAAAAAGCAAACAGAAGTCATTATCATGCTTAGCAGTGTGCATCTGCCTTTTTCCCTGTGTAACTTGTTGATGAACATTCTTTAGCCCTGTAATCAGAAAACCTCTCATTCCCAACTGAGTGTCATGTATATATGATACGATATTGAGCAACGATGCATATTCTGAATAGCAGCATCCTGATAATTAGTCATTACACTTCTATTCCCGACTTATGAGCAATCTTCTTTTATTACCTGCCCTGTCGGATTTCATTTTAGTGTTCCTGGGGGCTCTTCTTCCCAGAAAGTTGAGCCGCTCTTTCTGCCAATATATGACTGTGCTTGTTGTAAATCCGATGAGAATTTCAATTACAGATGTAACTGAAAACAATGAATGTCGTGTGCATTGTTGTGTTTCTCTGCGAAACTCAATACTGTGCTAAGGAAAACTCTACAATGTTATTAATGTTAGAATTCAATGGTTCTGTGAGTCAAACTACTCGCGATAATTTTGATTAATTGTGGATCGGGAGGCTTTTGTTCCTCAATACATGCCTATACGTGATGCCAAATTTAGTTGCTTGATTAGTATTTGTCTAAGTATAGTTTCATAATTGAATTGCCTACATGGTAAGTAAATTTTAAAAGGTTTAACTCTAATATACCAAATTGAACATTTTATTAATTAAGGGACCAAATTAAATGAATAAAATGGAAAGACAAAAAATAATTTAGCCAACAAGTTTTCATACACAATTTTTTGTGATGAAAATATTATTGCGATAAAAAAATTGTTGATTTTTTTTTGCATATTTACTGTTTCTAAATTAAAATACAAATGAATTATTTTTTAAACAAATAAATATTAAAAAGTATAGAGTTGCAGAATGATACTTATTTATAATCAGTGAATTCACTATTAAAAGTAAGAAACTTTACAATGTAGATTAGGAGTTTGAATTAGTAAAAATGAAAGGAGATTAGGGAAGGAACTAGGAAGAGAGGAGGAAAGTTGCGGGTTAACGAGAGTTTAGGCAATAATGAATTTAGGTTAATATTCAGGACAGGAGTTGAGATTTACGGCAGCCGCAACAGGCAGGACAACGCGTCTTAAATTGGCAGCAGAAACGGAAAGAGCCTTTTATTAAAAAAGAAGAAAAAAAAAGATATATATATATATATATATATATATATATAGAGAGAGAGAGAGAGAGAGAGAGGAGCGCATCCTAAGGCAGAAAAGATATTTTTGTATCCATCATCCCATCCAAGTTTGAAGGCGTGTTTGTTGTGTGGGTGGCGTTTAGGGTTTCTCGATCTTCGTCAATAATCGTCGTCTCCATTTCAGTCAGGGTTTTAGTCTTCCTCTCCTCCCAATACACACTGCATACAGGTTCCCTTGTCTCTCTATCTTGTTCTTTTTATCCATGGCCATGCTTGGAATTCAATTGATTGATTGTTTGAATTGTAGGGTGATCGCTTGGAAGCATGCGAACTTCATGGGCTGATTTGGCTGCCAATTCGGCGTCTGAAAATGCGGGAACCTCTAACTCCACAGCTCCTTCGCGGCCGGTTTATGTGCCTCCGCATCTGAGGAACCGTGGACCATCAGAATCCCTTGCTCCAGCACCTCCATCCAATAATAATAATAATGTGGGATCACGGTGGGGTGCTCTGCCACCCAGAAACGGATGGGGGAACAGAAGTGGTGGTTGGGATCGGCGCGAAGTGAATCCCTTCGGAGGTCAGGAGGATGCAGCAGCAGAAGAGGAGTTGGGAGGCGAGGAGCAGCAGGAGAGCACGGGAATTAACTTTGATGCGTATGAGGACATTCCGGTGGAGACGAGCGGTGAAAACGTGCCCCCGGCTGTGAATACTTTTGCGGAGATTGACTTAGGCAACGCGCTTAATCAGAACATTAGACGCTGCAAATATGTGAAGCCAACGCCGGTTCAGCGGCATGCCATACCGATATCCCTTGCGGGGCGGGATTTGATGGCTTGTGCGCAGACTGGTTCTGGAAAGACTGCCGCATTCTGTTTCCCAATCATCAGTGGGATTATGAGAGGCCAAGCCCAAGTCCTCCAGAGGCCGCCTCCTCGCGGTGTCCGCACAGTCTACCCACTTGCCCTTGTTCTCTCACCTACTAGGGAGCTATCCATGCAGATACATGAAGAGGCTAGGAAATTTTCTTACCAGACTGGGGTTAGGGTCGTTGTTGCTTATGGTGGAGCTCCGATAAACCAACAGGTCTTCTATCCTCTTGTTGCTTTTGTTTACTTTTTAATGTTTCTTTCTATTGATCCTAACTAATTTTCCAGCTCCGGGAACTTGAGAGAGGGGTGGATATCCTTGTTGCAACTCCGGGAAGACTGGTAGATTTACTGGAGAGAGCTAGAGTTTCATTGCAAATGATTAGGTATTTGGCCTTAGACGAGGCAGATAGAATGCTGGATATGGGTTTTGAGCCACAAATAAGGAAGATTGTAGAACAAATGGACATGCCTCCAGCAGCTGCCAGACAGACTATGCTGTTCAGTGCCACATTTCCAAAAGAGATACAGGTTTCATATTCTCTCTATTTTGGGATTGGGAGGATGTGCCTCACCTTACGTTGTTACTTGTAACCTGTAATTAATCTGAGGTCCATGTTTTTGTGCATAACTTATTTGCATTCAGGGAATCGCTCCTTCCACCTTCCTTCTTAGAAGGATTAACACACTACTATAATTAAATGATGGGCATTCCTAATTTGAATTGGGATGATAAGTGGCTTGAGAGGTCTAAAATATTTTTTGTTGGATATATAGCTTACTCATTTCATCCTTTAATTTTGTTGTGTTTTACTTAATATGCAGAGACTTGCCTCCGATTTCCTTTCAAATTATATTTTTCTGGCTGTTGGAAGAGTGGGCTCAAGTACTGATTTAATTGTCCAAAGAGTTGAGTATGTTCAAGAGTCTGACAAGAGAAGTCACCTCATGGATCTTCTTCATGCACAGAAGGCAAATGGTGTACAAGGAAAGGTATTCTCACAGTTCACTGAAAGTGTATTTTACTTGTATAAACTCAATAAATATATTTGTTTTTAGCAATTAAATGTAATGAAATACACATTTCCAAGGGCTTATTCAAGTTATTTTGGCCTCAATAAGCTGATGAATGCTGATCCATACATCCATTGGTCTTGGGAGGATGTTCCAGATCAATTGAAATGAGGGTTATGCTATGAATTCAATGATGCTTGGTATTCCTAAGTTGATTGATTATGGTTACAAGTTTTTTTTGCCTTTAATAATCTGTGACTCCTGTAGCAGTATTCTGGCAAACTGAAAAGGCTTTCAAAGTAAACTTGATGATTAGTATTGTCTCTGAGACAGTTGGACCTAATTTGGATGGGTTTTTCTGGATTATGCTGATCAACAACACTATAATTGTCTTGCTTGAACATAGTTAGGTCAATACATGATTACATGCATTCTGTTATCTCAAACCTCTTGGCATCTGTTTGTTTGTTTGTGGTAAATTTATAGCATGGATGTTGTGTTTTCTCATTGTATGATTATGTTCTTTCTCTCTGAAAGCAAACACTATTGCTAAATTATCTAAAGCCTATTTCATGGGTGATGTTGTACTCTGCAGCAAGCTTTGACTTTAGTTTTTGTGGAGACAAAGAAGGGAGCTGATGCTCTAGAGCACTGGTTGTGCCGTAATAATTTTCCAGCAACTACTATTCATGGTGACAGGACACAACAGGTTAGTATGTTGTACAACTATATTTGCCTTTGTATCTGTATGTGGATGTAGATGCAGAATAGGCCCCAACTATTCTCATTTTTTCTGCTGTGACAGTGTGTGATGATCCGGGAAAGCAGTGTTGAATGCTTAGTGGAAAGTAGGGATGACATCTGACTTTCCTATGACTTACATGTATAGAAATAAAAGGGGAGAAGAGGGAGTCAGTTAGGACAGTTGGATTGAAAAAGGTTGTTTGAGGAGAGTCCAAGTTCTCAAATACCTGGAATAAGGGAGTGTAATCGTAGTAGTCAATAGCACACTATACTGTAGTGGAGCGGTGTGGCCTTGGGCCTCTATGTGATTCAAATAGCAGAGTGTTTGTCTAGTATAAATTATTTATTTTGTATTGTAATATTTAGGCTTAATTGCATTTTTGGCCTCCTTACTATCGTCATTTGTCAAATTTGCCAAACCCCCCCCCCCCCCCTCCCCCCTTATTTTTTCACTAATTTGGTTCCCCTATTACTTTATTGTGCAATTTTTGGTCGTCTATTAACTTGACATCTAATATTTAACAAAATGTTGATGTGGTAGTATAATGTTGGTGTGGATGTGCAGTAGAGTGTATATAGGCTTATCTTTTTTACAATGCGTGCAGGAAAGAGAATTGGCATTAAGGTCATTTAAAAGTGGCAACACCCCCATATTGGTTGCAACTGATGTGGCTGCACGTGGTCTTGATATTCCTCATGTTGCCCATGTGGTTAACTTTGACCTTCCTAATGATATTGATGATTATGTACACCGAATTGGAAGGACAGGGCGGGCAGGAAAGAAAGGCCTTGCAACTGCGTTCTTTAATGACAACAATGCATCCCTGGCAAGGGCCTTAGCAGATCTGATGCAAGAAGCAAATCAAGAAGTACCTGATTGGCTCTCACGGTTTGCTGCTCGCTCTTCCTTTGGTGGGGGAAGGAACCGTCGATCAGGAGGAGGCCGTTTTGGTGGCCGTGACTTTCGAAGAGAGGGTTCTTTTAGTAGGGGTGGTTCTGATTACTACAGTGCAGGAAACAACAGTAGTGGATATGGCACTTCTGGTGGGTATGGTGGAGGATATGGTCCTGGGGTAACCAGTGCATGGGATTGATTTTCAACCTGATAGCATTATATACTGTCTTATTAGGTATTAGGTGCAGACATACACCTAGGGTGATTTTTCTCCCTTTTTTGTCTTCTTTTCAAGTTTATGGTCTTTAATTTACTCTTACCTTTCTAGTGTTTCAAGCCACAATATCATTTTGTACGGTTTACAATGCTAATCACCAAAGGGAGATGTGGGTGTGTATGTAGCATCATTTCCACATCAGTAAAGGTAGTGCAGTGTCAGTAGGTGTTGGCAATGGCGATTACTAACATATTAGGAGTTCTTTTTAACAACTTTCTGTACTCTTCATTTTGGGTGGTTATTTTGGTGGGAGAAAGGTTGTAGAATATGCGGTGGGAGAGGTGGAGGCATTTCTTTAAAGTCGGATCTTTTATCTCTTGATCATGTTTCTACCCAATGTATGTTGTCATCTTGACTTCCCCATTTTGATGGGCTAAGGCTTGTAATATTTTAGTGGTTGACTGAAATGAATGAAAAGTATTCTTGCCGGATGTTTGTATTGTGACATATTTGTGTGGAAATATCTGCTCATGGTGTTTCTTATATTGAGGATATGTTTGGTAAGACAAAAATGGGTAGGTGGATAATCACTGTATTAGAACTTTAGTAGTTTTAAAACACATTAGCAAGTATGGCCTTGGATAGGTTGTTGTACTTCCAATCCAAACGCACTTTAAAATTAAAATGCATTATTTTGTTTTAAAAAGTTGTATAATGTGTCACAATTTCTTGCATTATATAACAGTCTGGATAGTTTGTTTATGTAAGAATCTTAAGAATGAGTTCTTTTATAACTGATTTGTCTATTATTTTAGGAATTTACAATGTTTATCTTTATTTGCCTTTGTCTTTGTTTCCAGTGGTTGATCCCTTCTCAGCACCACTGGAAACTGAAGTTGAACTGGAACTGTTTGTTTTGCTGGATTTTTGGAATCCCTCAAACACCTTAGCATCAGGAGAGTTAGGTACTAAATGCAAAAGATCTGAATGATATGATATGATATGATATCAGCAAGCCAAGCCACAGTAGTATACTGGTATTTATAGATAAAGCAAATTAATAACATTTCATTACCTACACACTGAGTTATATTATTAGCAGGTGCGTGGCAAGCAGTGGGTAGTTGAATAGCGAGAGTGGCGTTGATCTTGATGCCAAGATTGGGGTCGTCGCGATCTTTGATGAGGATGCAGATGCATTTCTTGCTCTTCTCAAGGACCATTTTGAGACCACTGCAGCAATCTATGGTTGGGGTTTTGGCTTCACCACCAACGTAAGGAACACAGCTAGCTAAGCCCAATTAGTTTGTCTGCACATTCTTCTCTGTCCATGTTTAAATCTGACTTTGCAAAACCAACCAGCAATACCACAACTAGTAACATTAACATTAACATGGGATCCCTCAACCTTCTGCTGCTGCTCTTAGAAATCATTGTGTTGTGAATGAGAACTATCAATAATGTTGTTTATGCTTTGCTATGCTTGTGACTTGGGACTTCACTCCGCATTTTCAACATAACATAGTGGGGTGTGTGGGCCCTTCCCTAGCTATCCATCACATGTGAACCAACTTTGATCTCTACGCGGCCCTGTCCCATGATTCTATTGTACTTGTTATGTTTATTATCATCTGTATAACTTAAAAAAAAATAAATTGAACTGTTCAGTATAAAAATTTATATAATTTTCATTTCTGAACGAGAAACGGCTATCGGACACACTCAAATGAGTTTAAGTGTGTTTTTGTTTCCTTGTTTAAGGTGTGTTTGGGAAGAATTGGTGTGGCTTAACACTTTCCAGCATGAAATTGAGGAGTAAGACTTCGTTTTTTATGTTGAAAAGCGATTTACGCTATTTTAACTGATAACTATACACACACTTAATATATTGGCATTGGACGGATTTTAAACATAAAAACAAACACACTATAAATTGCAAGGTGCAAGATGATTTTCTTAAACATTTTAATAAACATATTTTAGCAAACCTAAAACTAAATTATTACAAAATTTAATCATTTACTTTCGTAAAAACCATCTAATGTTTATAATTCTTTTTATTATTATTTTGAAGTGGAGTCACCTTCACATTCCATCTCTTGAAGATACACAACAACAACAACAACAACGCCTTATCCCACTAGGTGGGGTCGGCTACATGGATCAACTTCCGCCATAATGTTCTATCAAGTACCATACTTCTATCCAAATCATTAAGTGCGAGATCCTTTTTTATAACCTCTCTTATAGTCTTTTTGGGTCTTCCTCTACCTCGAATTGTTTGTCTTCTCTCCATCTGGTCTACTCTCCTCACTACAGAGTCTACCGGTCTTCTCTCTACATGCCCAAACCACCTAAGTCTATTTTCCACCATCTTCTCTACAATAGGCGTTACTCCAACCCTCTCTCTAATAGCTTCGTTTCTAATTTTATCCTGTCGAGTCTTACCACACATCCACCGCAACATCCTCATCTCCGCTACACCTACTTTATTCTCATGTTGGCTCTTGACCGCCCAACATTCTGTTCCGTACAAAATCGCCGGTCTTACCGCAGTCCGATAAAACTTTCCCTTTAGCTTGATCGGTACCTTTGCATCACATAACACCCCCGATGCTTTTCTCCATTTCATCCATCCTGCTTGAATGCGATGATTCACATCCCCTTCAATTTCCCCATCATCCTGTATTACAGACCCAAGATATTTAAACCATGTGACTTGAGGGATAATATGGTCTCCTATTTTCACCTCTGAGTTAGAAACCCTCCTTCTTTTGTTGAACTTACATTCCATATACTCCGATTTGCTTCTGCTTAGGCGAAAGCCATGTGTTTCTAGAGCTCGTCTCCAAGTTTCCAACCTCTCATTCAACTCCTCCCTCGACTCTCCAAGGAGGACTATGTCATCTGCAAAAAGCATGCATCTCGGCACTATCTCTTGGATTTGTTCCGTGAGGACATCCAGAATTAAGGTAAAAAGGTAGGGGCTAAGGGTTGACCCTTGATGCAAACCAATTGTGATGGGAAAATCGTCTGACTCTCCACCCTGTGTCCTAACACTAGTCGATACCCTATCATACATATCTTGGATAGCTCGAATATATGCAACCCTAACCCCTTTCTTCTCTAGAGCTTTCCACAAAATCTCTCTAGGCACTCTATCATACGCTTTCTCCAAGTCAATAAAAATCAAGTGCAAGTCTTGTTGGGCCATGCGATATTGCTCCATCACCCGCCGTAATAAATAAATCGCTTCCATGGTCGACCTTCCCGGCATGAAACCAAATTGATTCTCAGTAACTTGAGTCTCCTTTCTTAATCTCCGTTCGATCACTCTTTCCCATAATTTCATGGTATGACTCATGAGTTTGATTCCCCTATAATTTGTACAATTTTGTATATCCCCCTTGTTCTTATAGATTGGCACTAACGTGCTTCTCCTCCATTCCTCCGGCATGCGTTTTGACCTCATAATTTCGTTAAAGAGTTCGGTGAGCCACTCAAGACCTCTATCTCCAAGAGTTTTTCACACTTCAATAGGTATGTTGTCTGGCCCCACCGCCTTACCGTTACTCATTCTTTTCAACGCTTCCTTTACTTCCTGTTTCTGAATCCGACGATAGTACTTATAGTTCCGGTCCTCTCCTCTTGTGTCTAGACTGCTAGAGTCATATCCATATCCATCATTAAATAAGTTGTGGAAATACGCCTTCCACCTTTCCTTGATATCTTTTTCATGCACTAAGACTTTGCCTTCTTCATCCTTAACACACTTTACTTGATCCAAATCTCTAGTCTTCCTCTCTCTACCCTTAGCAAGCCTATATATAGATCTTTCTTCGTCCCTGGTTCCTAGAGCTTGGTATAGTCCGTCAAAAGCTTGGGCTCTTGCCTCACTCACCGCCTTTTTGGTTTCATTTCTAGCTATCTTATACTTATCCCAAGTTTCAGAATTTCTACACCTAGACCACTCCTTGAAACACTCCTTTTTTACTCTAACTTTGCTCTGAACATTTTCATTCCACCACCACGATTCTTTACCCCTAGGTCCAAAACCTCTAGATTCACCCAACGTCTCTTTAGCCACTTTAATAATCTCTTGAGACATCTTGTTCCACATATCATTTGCACTTCCTTGTGATTGTCCACACCATCCCTCCCATATCTTTTGTTGGAAGATTCCTTGTTTCTCACCCTTCAAGTGCCACCATTTGATCCTTGGTGCTACCATAGGACTTCTTCTCTTTGCCCTATCTCTAATTCTTACATCCATAACCAAAACTCTATGTTGGGTAGTCAAGCTCTCTCCCGGGATAACTTTACAGTTCAAGCAATACTTCCTATCAGACTTCCTGATAAGGAAGAAATCTATCTGAGAACATGTCCCTCCACTTTTGTAAGTGATAAGATGTTCCTCTCTTGAAGATACAATACCACTTTTTTTTTGGCGTCCATCAGTTCTCATGTCTAATACTTTTTTCAGCATCTTGAGTTCGTCCTCCATTGCATTTATTTTTTTGGTCATTTTAGTTTCTTCATATCTTATAAGCTCCATGATAGCAACATTGTAACTTTGGTAAATAACATATGGTGGTCTAATTCCTTTGACAAATTCTTCGTCACGTCTTCATTTTTTCTCCTGAACATCGCGTCTTCCAACTGGCCACTAGCCAGTATGTGTTTGTTGCTAAATATGGGAATCGTTATGCTTTTTTAATATATAACAATTGGATAACAAGAAATTCATAATTTTAATGTTATTTATTTGAACATACGTAACATGAACCCGTGACAAATCGATGCATATATTCTTTAGGGTAACCCGTGATTATTTTGGATTTATCCGTGATTACCTATATTATTTGATTATAGTTATTGGACCCACAAAAACTTTCTCTAACGGTGAATAGGAAACCACTTCTGAATTTGGAAGTAGGGACTCGAGAGTTCAGAGCCACAAATTCATTTTCTTCTTTGACTTTGCATTTGCAATTAGTAAACGAAAAACTTGAACGAATACATCATTTTCGGCTCAATTCAATTCATATTATCCACTACGTTTGCGATTCTTTTCCCCTTGAGCTTATCTCATTTCTTTTCTCTTTTGGTTGAAATATATCTCCTTTCTTTCAAGTACTTCTAACTCTTGATACTAAAAGAAAAAGAGTTGAAAAAATTAAGACCTACTCTTAAAAGTCGTATATGTCCTACCATTCCTGATTGATTGACAAGATAAAAATCTTAAAACTGACAATACTTGAAAATTCAACTATTAGTAGTAGAAGTTACAATTGTCAACAAACAGTATCAATCATTGAAACCAAGCTTAAATGCAACTTGGTCGAAGTGAAAAATCCAAATGAAATGATGTGGTTACATGGAGGAGAGATGACCAAATTCCTGCAAAGATTGGTTCAACTCAATTCCTAATCAAGCATCAGTAATGGGCATTCTGAAAAGGAAGGCCCAAAAAACACTTAATACAATAGTCCTCAACTCAAACTTAGCGGTAAGAAATCATATATTATTTTGTAACATGGCCATTGTTAATCTATACAAATAGTATCGCGCCTGTTTGCCTAAAACTGTAGTCATGACTCCAGTTTTTCACTATCAGTTACGTATCTGTAGCCACATCCAATTCCCTCATTTTCCAGGATTACCTTTGTGTTGTGGAGGTGCAGAAGTGGGTGAAAAGGGATCATAAATTTGGTCTGTAGCATATGCAATCTTACCAGAAGCCATGGGGGGATTGCTGACAAACTTTTGATTCAGAGGCATTGAGATATCTGCCCATGCCATCTGAGTAGCATAGCTTTTTCGAATAGGCATGCCTCTTTGGGAACCAGCACTGGTCAAATTTGGAATTTGTGGGGCAGAAATGAAGTTCTTCATACCCATTTGTGCGGCTGATGATCTAGGTGCAGGTTGACCAGCATATGGAAACACACCATGTCTGGGTGGTGGAATTGAGTTCGAGATGGAACCTGATCTTCCCCCAAAGGCAACGGCTTGATCCACTTGACCAGGGAATTGTGTCCTTGGAAAGATTTGACGAGGCTGATCAGGCACAGCAAAACCAAATGGTGGAGGTCGTGGACCAGAAGGTGGTTCTTGTGTAGCACCTGATTGACTGTTTGGTCCAGAATAGACTTGACCATAGTCTGCATTGGGCAGATGTGATTGAAAAGTAAAATTTCCAGATTTTGATGTCCCCAAGACTGGTGGTTTTACATGGGTGTGATAAGGAGCAACTCCAAAAGCAAGATTAGGTATTCCTGCTTGCTGAGGCAATGGAAGTGAAGGGGATATTCCAGGTGAAGGAAATGAAACAGGTCCCAATAAATGGTTTGCAGATATTGGTACAGGCATTGGTCTCAAAGAAGATGGTTGTCCAGGGGATATTCCTACTTGATGTGGAGGAAAGGTGGCAGATCGTGGCATCATTGACATATTTGACTGTGGTGGCTTAAATGCAACATCTGGCTGTTGATGTAGAGAAACAGGTCTTGCAGGTGGAACCACTGGTGAAGCCATTGGCACCATATTGCTGGGACCAACAGACATTTTAACAGTGACAGGGGCTTCGTTCTGGCCAGAAGAGACCCCTAGATGGGTCAATGACTGGTTAGGTATTGATGACGATATACCAGACATAGGTAGATGCATTGAAGACACAGATGTCTGATGTTGTCCTATTGGCGTTGGTTGGCTTAAAGTAACAGGAAATGAAAGTGAAGCATTTGTTGGAGTTAACAAATTCTGTACAGGGTTTCTTGGGGGCCCAATGTGACCCAAAGGACTTGTCTGAGTCATATGTGAATACTGTAAAACCTGTCTTGGTGGTGGTGCTTGCACAGAAACATGTTGATTTGGAATAATCGGCTGAAATCCAGCAGGTCCAGGTTGAGCACCAAAAGGCGAAGTCATGTTTGAAGTGTGTGATGGAAAATGGGGAGTTCTAGCAAGACCTAATGGATTTGGGAGGGCTACACTGCCAGACGAAGCAAACACAGGGGAATGAGATGGAACCACTGAAAACCATGGACTAGAGTATTGGAAGTTATCACCATGCATTTGTGTAACAGCTACTGGTTGCAACACAGCCTGGTTTTCCAGAGATAGAGAATCTGCATGAGAAGGGGGGCATTCGTGGCTTTGACTCAGAACATTAGTGCTGTACCTAGAAACTGATATAGAGGGAGTAGAACCAGCAGCTAAATTCCCCTGAATAAAAGACACCAATAATTACAAGAACAATCAAAATAGAAAATACAGAAGGAATGGCATCATTACAAAAATAATAATAATAAAAAGTATTATAACATAACCGTAAATCATAAAAAAGTTCTATCATGTGAAATGACAAGACTCACAATTACAGAGGTAACTAGCAGTTCAATGATTGACATTGCAGCATCCACTTTTTCAAAACTATCAGCTGATAGGTTAACATGCATCTCTTTGTAATTGCACTGGATATCAGTTCCAGGTTTAATTTCACCCTGAAAATGTAACAGTTAAATAAATGGAAAACAGAAAGCAAATGCAAACAATTACATTTCTTTCCTCCCAAAATCAAGTTATAATATTTCAAAGTCATCGTGCAGAATAAAAGCCACATTATATTATCAAGTGAAGGAACTTACTTTCTCTCCTGTGTCTGCTTTGATTCCATGAATTTTTATCTTTGCACCAGTTTCCTGATATATGCATATATCAGAGATCAATTAAAAAAATAAACAAATTTAATATTGTGATCTCAATCAGCAGATACAGCTTACTGACTGCAGCTTACTGACTGCAGATAACCAATGAAGGATAGAATAGATATCAACACAATGATCTTACCTTTTCAAGTTGTTTTTGATTATCACCTTCAAGCCCATATATTAGACCAACAAAATTGTACCCAGGATATTCTTGGACCTGGAAAGATGGTATTACATATAAGAGTTTTCATTGTATTATAGAACTTCAGGTTTAGTTGAAGATATTTCATTTTTGAAAAAAGCAAAATATCATTCTTAAAATTAAGTTACAACAAAGAAATGCCAAACTTTAGCATTAACATATCAGAAGCAAAAGAGGTTGAGTCATTTTGCATTCTTACTCTGTAGAGCAATCGGTATAAAAGTAATATATTTTAATTGTAATCTAGGTTGGGCTGTTAGTGTGCCTCAATTCAATGATACATCTTATACTACAAGTTAGTTTTCAACTTTCCCTCAAGAATACAAGGAGTGAGCTTCAACAACAACATCAACCATCAGGAAAGCAGCCAAGGAAAATGGATGAGAAGATCATTTCTGGAAAATAAAAAGTCTGGAAATGACTTATCTGTTTCTGGTCAGTTAATTAACACTTGCCACATGCTCAAGTCAAACACCATGGACCTTAAAGTCAGACTCATAAAGAAATAATATAAGGCCTCAACCTAAAAATTGCCACCACCTTACAAGTTACAACATAAAAGAAATATTATAAGACCCACAAAACCTTAACTACACCCATAATAATTAATATTATAATTATTAACAGAATTAAAATATTATATTTTGACAAGGCATCAAATCATTAAATATATCAATACTTGTCAATAGAGGGTAAGTATCCACGCAATGGTAAGGTTACTACCTTGTGACCCACAAGTCATGGGTTCAAATCCTAGGAATAGCCCCTTGGTTTGTGGGGGTAGGACTGCAAAACATCTGTGATCCCCAGACCCTATTTGGTGGGAGACTCATGCACATGCTGGATGCATGCAAGTGGCAAAATACCATATATCTATAACCCAACCAATCAATCGAAAATTAAATCCGATGCAATCAATTCATTTCAGTAAACAAAAGTAAATGGATTGTATGGACTGGGTTATTGTGATTAATGGATGGATAATGATCTATCCATTTGTTTCTCAATTCATTGGATTATTAAATTACTGAAAATGGATCAAGTGGTTTTTCTTCCTATTGCTATTGAAAGTCCATTTTTCCTTTTTCCTGCAGCTTCTCCATCACTATGTGATCCATTGGCAATACTAACACAATTATGGAAAATGAAATTTAAAACATAACATGCTTTTAAACAGATTGGTTGGATATTCAACCATAAAAAAAATGATTAATGAATGGATGGATTGGATGGTTGGGTCATGAATTTTAATAGATTTTTTTTATCCATCCATTATAATTGGACTAAAAAATTATCCAAACCATCCAATTGACACTCGTATGGATGCACTAAAAAATGGTGTTGAACTCTAAATCCAGGAAATTTATCTTTTATTTGTCATAAATATAAGTTACTATGGAATTTAAATAGCATAGAATTACATCTAGCAGAATTTTAGAATCAATACTTACAGGCAAAGGAATGCTGGCTTCTTTTAACAATGGTTTAAAACCACGTGGAGGCTTGTAACTGGGATCTAATTTTAGTATTTCACCTGGATATGATTAAGATCAAGATTACAATGGAATACACAGCCTGTACGAAGTAAAGGGGAAGAATAAAAAGGAAAAATATACTTCAAGGAAAACAAACCTATTGCTTCCCGCTTTTCAAGTTCGAGCATTTCTGACTTCTTAAATCCATAAATCAACATCAGAAGTTTATTTAAGAATAAATTCATAGCATTTGGAAAATAACAAGTCATAAGAATTAAAAGGAACAGTGTCAATTGTTGTTAACCTTGCTGGTAATTCGAGGGCCAGATTTGCTTTGATCTGGATTCAAGTTCTGAGTGTCCCCAACTTCCAGTTTTTCTGATTCCAACTGCTTTGTAATTTGGTCCACTCGAATCTACAAAATGTGTACAATAACAGTATCAGTTATTGACATCACAGAAGCAAGAACCTATGCAAAATATCAGCAGAAGCACACACTACAGCACCCAACTAGCAAAAAATACTTCTTTACTATTGGCAATCTCATGATCTTCGTGTAAGTAAAATGTCTATTGTGTATCTCACAATATGCAATACTGAGGGTTTTAACCTGGCAAGGAAGCATTAGTGGGGAGGGGTACCGTGAGCAAGGAAATGATGATGGGAAAAAAAAAACCTAAAAGCAGTATAAATGTTAATGGAGTATTGTTTGAAAGGATTCCAGAAAACACCTGCAAAGCTAAAACTTTTCCCCTCCTGACAGCTGCATCTTGTGTGAGATCAGGTCCCCATTTTGATTTCCTCTCAATTTGTTTTGAACTTTCTTCATTGGTGGCACCAACAGTGACCCCATGCTTTTTAGCCCCTCGGAAAATAGGGACCAGTGACCCTGACAATTTGTTTTTAGGGATGACAAATCCAGATTTGGCAGAAAATATAGAGAGCTTTTGGCCAGACATTTTGTGAGGTTCAGGAGCACAAGTTGAATCAATCTCAGCACTCATTCTCTTATTGAACAACCCGGAAACTGTAATTGGTGTTCGTCTAATTCAACAACAAAAAGGCGTACGAGAATGAATATAGATTGCAGCATAAATTGAAACAAATAGAGATAGTATTATATTACATAAAACGAATTGAAAAACGAAAACGAACCTGTTTGTACGTAGTAGCTACAGATGAATCTGAAGTCAGAAATGAATTGCCTTTGGCACTCGCATTATAATTCACAACTCATTCCTTGTCGAAGCGCTTTGAAAGGAAAATCGAAGCAACTGCAAAACAATCTCCTTGCTAACATAACCTTATTTCTACTCGTTACACTGTTATGTTTTGTTACAAGTGAAACACGGAGGAATGAAATAAGAATGATAGAATTAGAGAACCAAAAAACAAAACAAAAGTTGCGTTGTGTTACTGTTTTTTTAGATGGATAAAAAAAAAAAATCAATCTATCTATTTATATGAGTGGAAAAGAAAATTTTAAAAAATTATAATAAATTTTAAAAAATTATAATAAATTTTAAAAACTAATTTAAAATGCATTTTTTTCTATCATTTTTCTTAATACAAAATTCGTTATTTTCTTAAAAATGATAATAAACAATATTTAACTTTAAAAGTTTCAAAGAAATTATAGTACAAATCAGCTCTAAATCACAACAAATGCTGAAATACTTTTAACTAGAACCTATATTAAAATATTTTTAATTTATCAATTTATTCTTCGCTCATTCGATAAAGATTTTGTTAAAATATATTGTTAAATTTAAAATATTAAATAGTAATTACCAATAGAAATTGTGGGATAAATATATTTATTACATTTATTGAATTTAAGAATTATATTTAATAAATTCAATGAATATAATTAATTACTAACATTACATTTGTTAAATTCAAAAAATATGTTAGATTAGTAAATATCATATTTCACAATTTATTAAAATTAATCATAAATGCTCGAATTTATCAGGAAAAAGGAATGCATATTGTTACGGTCAACATTTACTAATGCTTTTAATCCTTAAAAATCTCTCAATTTTCACTAGTCTTCGCGAAATTCAAACTTTGATTTTGTATCCTTAATTATTTTCTTGGTAAAGTTTAAAATTTTAAAAAACCTTAAACTTCTTTTTCATACATTTTCACATTCATCTCACTTGCATGATCACACAATATTGTTAAATTACTATTAGAGTTTAGGAGCAAAGATTAAAGTATAACCATGAATCCTACTTTGATGACAAAAGATAGTCCAAATTCAAATTGATTTGAACCTTCAAGACATGTTCTCTGAAATTCAAAAGGATGGTTTTCGGTGTTGTTATGGCAGCATATACTTTCTGTATTTTCGGCTTGTTAGGGTCACGTCTTGTGGCCTTGATTTGTGTGAATAAAATTGTGTTTGCCTCTTCAAAAAAATATTGTACTAAGGTATGCCACAATTACATTCTTATTTCTCATTTGCTAATCACGTTAACTGCCTCTAGTAGCAATTAAACATGGCATTGCAACACTAAATTAATAAAGGTATGCATAAAAAAGAAAAACAAAGGCAATAAAGTATATCAAAGATAAATAAATGCAACAGCAATAAAACATTAAGACTAAACCTTGAAAACTGAAAAACTCTCACCACACATAAATGACGCTATAGGCCAAATTAGGCCTTGTTATTAGAACAACTTAATCACTTGTCAAGGCACTATATATGTCAATTGCCACCATTCTATTACAGGGGGGAAAAAAGTTAAGAAAATGTGAGTCCAAGGCAATGGCCTTAACCACCTAGCCTTATACACGATCCAGTTAGCACGACCTATACTTAATTTATAATCATCTCAACATTTATTTCAAGTCAAATTAATAAATAGACTAAAAATATACAACTCAAAAATTTGGAACTCCAAATGGTACAATTACTGTACCATGAATATCTAAACGCCATCAAATTTTTTTAAAATAGCTTTTTATTTATGAACATTTAATGCTTTACGTCATGAGTACAATTCATTTTTTTTCAAGTTTAATCGTTATTTTTTTACAATTTTTTTCTATCGTTAACATCCAATTTCATATGCATCATATTTGAAAATAAATTACACATAAGTTTTTTAAAACAAATTGTAGTTACCTGTAACTGTAAATCAAAATATACAATTGCATGCCCCATTTTGATGACAAATGGGTGATCCAAATTCAAACTAGGTATTAGAAACTCTTAAACATGTTCTCTAACTTTCTTGAACAATTTAAGAAAATTCCAACACTTAAGATATAATTAAATAAATTCTGCAAACTATACTTGTGTAAATTTTGTCTTGAAAGTGTCCAGTATCCATATTAATACTGATTATATGATGTTTAAGGTTTTAGCATAAGTATTAAAGAATATAATTAATTTGTTAAATTTTAAATAAATATTAAGTAATTTTTTAATATATCATTTATTTCTCTAATTAATTAATGACACATTTACTTTTCTATATATTATTTTCACTAAGTATTGATTGGGATAATCTTAAAAGATATATTTAATTTAACACTAATTTTATAAAGCGACATATATTTTGAAACAAATTTTTCTCTAAAACATCATATAATCTGGAATAGAGGAAATATTTTATAACCATCTCTAACATTTTTTTCAAGTCAAATTAAAATTACATAGTTTAAAAATTTGGAACTCCAAATGGCACAATTGTTATACCATTAAGATTCAAATGTCATCAAATTGTTTATTTAATAGCTTCCCATTGATGAACTTTTAATGCCTTACGTCATGAGTTTAGTTCATTTAGTGCAAATTTAATGTATGTTACTTCGACTTTATTTTAATCACTAACATCCGAAATTCATGTGCATCATATTCGAAAACAAATCACACACACACAAAAAAAAAAAAAAAAAGATTTGAAAACAAATTGCGATTGCCTGTATTTTTAAATCAAAATATAGTACTTTGATGACAAATGGATGATCCAAATTCCAATTAGGTATTAGAGCCTCTAAAGCACATTCTCTAACATCCTTAAACAATTAAGGAAATTTCAACACTTGAGATATAATTCAACAAATTCTATAAAATTTACGAACACAAGAGATACGATCATGGAAATTTTGTATGGGAAGCCACCACAAAGCATTCGCTCCAACACTTTGTAGCCATCTAAACATCTCATTCAAGTGAAAATAGTAATAAATAGTCTAAAATTACAGTACCTAAAAAATTGAAACTCAAAATGACACAATTACCATGCGAAGTATATTTAAATGTCATTAAGTTGTTTATTTAATACTAGTAGCTTTTCATTGATGAGCATTTAATGCTTTATGCTACGAGTTCAATTCAATTTGTACAACTTTAATGGATTACTCTTGACAATTTTTTTTTTATCATCACTAGTATCTAAATTTCTTATCTAAGACTTTATAATTTGAAAATGTAATGTGAATAGCAAGAAACATGTAAATTGTGTGATTAACCCAGTAATTAAAGTTTTATAAGAGAATTAGAATAATATTTTTTTAAAATTTATTATTCGATTGAAAATTTTTCACATAAATTATATATATGTAAAATTTTATATTAATCTAAAATTAATTGTCACTTTATTCATATTGATTAAAATTAATGTAATATAAATATTTTAAAATATATTAAAATATGAATAATTTGTTTATTAGTATTTTTCAATTTTTACAAAATTTAACAGACAATTTTGATAATATGTAGATATAATTCAACGATTGAATTAATAAAAATCATATTGTATATCAAGTTAAAAATATAATAATTATCAAAATTATATTGATATAATTTGATTTCTCCTCTCAATGCATCAAAATTTAAATATCAAGTTATGGTTGTTTATATTTCCAAATGGTATGTAGATGAAAAAAATTATGGACAATAATATTTGTTTATTTATTTGGAGAAAAATAATAATTTAAAAATTAAGAAATTAAGAAAATTTAACTCAATTGATTAAGCGTAATGCATGAATTATTGTAAAACTCTTAATATTATATTCAATTCTCATGAATAAAAATAAAAAAATCAGTGTTGTGTTATTCACACAACAATTTATAAAACGTTGTGTTTCTCATGGATAAAAATAAACCAATCAGGGTTGTTTTTTTTAGATTTAAATTTATTTTTTTTCCTTTTTCTTAAAACAAAGGGTTAATGATCATTCATTCTAAAAATTTCACTTTGACTTCTCCCTTTGCCAATGGCTTTAGAAAAATTTACCAATTAATAATCATTTTATCGTTTATTACTTATTTCTTGATATTAAACTGTTATTATTTAATTTATATTTCGTCTTTTTGTGAATAAATTAAAAGTGTAGGATTGATGGTAAAGAAGATAAAGGATGAAAATAAGATAAGTGCAAACATTTATTTATGAAGGCATATACAATAAAGTACATGCCACAAGTATACAAATTTTATTGATGAAACGCAATAATGAAGTTGAATTAGGGGCACTTGGGTGTTCCTTTATTGGTTTTCCAATTGTTATAACATGGACATTCTTCCTTGTGACCATAGGTTCCCGATGGAACACACAAACATTTTGCACAGCACAAGTTACAGAAGTACAAACACGCCTTCCTAGCCCGAGCCTTTGAACAACGATAATCGCATGCCCCCGGACATTCTAAATTAATAATGTAACTAATGTTTCAATTCTCGACATCAAATTTACAACAACAAAAATATGAATAGAATCAGTACCTTGGGGCGTAAGTGATCCTTCTCCACCACCCTGAAGATGTAAAAGGAACAAAAGAATAAATAATCAGAAGTCTATTTATGTTGATGTAAATAAGAAGAAAAAAAACTATCTGATCACTAATCACTGCCTAGCAGGCTGGATCGAGTTTTCAATATATATTTATGGCTGCTGAGTATATAGGGAAAGAAACATCACTCACATAAGCAACTTGAGTCACAAAAGCCATGACAAATATGAGAAGAAGTGCACACACAAATTTAGTCATGACACTTTGATTGGCCTTACTCTTGGAACAAAGTCTAACTTAGTTAATTAGAAACGCTGTGAAGGTCAAGGAGTTATGTTTTTTGGCCGGAACCAACTTATATTTTTTTCTCTGCACCTACAATCTGCTGGGTCATGTTGCTTATTAAAAAAATATTATTAATTTAAATTTATTTATAAGTTTCTAAAATTTTATCAAATTTTTAATTAAATCTTTATTATTCTGAAACATATCGCTAAGTTATTATAATTTAAAAAAAACAAATAACAACTAAGGTCTTCAAAATAAACTTACACCTTTAAATTTCTATTACATGTTATTAACATAACATTTTCTATGTGATAATATTTTAACATTTTTCCTCATCAGTTTTTATATTATTTTTTTCATATTTATTCCTCAAAAGCATATGTCTAATTCACTAAAATCCTAGCTACCCCCCCCCCCCCCCCCCCCCCCCCCCTTGCTGAAGAATTCCTATATCCGTTTGCAGCAACATATTGTAACTATGCAAGCATCGAAGGTTCATTTATCAATTCCAAATTGAGGGGTTTTTTTTCACTGTGTTATTGTAAAATATCTACCTATAGTTTTATTAATTAACAACTAATCTTTAACAAAGAATTTGATTAACCATATTTATGATTTTTTTCTTTTAATCATTTTTTTATTCGCAACACTCAAGTTTAATATGAAATTACTTAAAAGATTCAAGTTCTCACAACTAACAACATATTTTGTAACTACATGTGTGTTTGAATGAATATTAACAAAATTAATTTTAAAATGATATAATTTATGTTTAAATATTTTTAATATAAAAAATATTTAGTAATAAAATTTAGTATAGATTTTTTTATTGAACATAAAAATTACATAAAATTTCTTCAACTCATAATATATTTTAGGTCTATATATAATAAATTTCTCGACATAAAATTAATCATATAAAAAATTACTCAAACTCATATTAATAGATATTTCAACGTAACTATAAAGAATCTAACAGCATTCAAACACTTTTTGAATTGTAAATATAAATATTGCATACAATTAATGATGAAATTGCGGTTTCTAGCTTTTTTTTAGAAAAAAACAATATTGAAATGAGCGTGTTGGGTTTGAAATTATTTTAGAGGTTTTTCCAACCGAAAGTAAAATGAAAAAGTTAAACAAATGATACTTACGGTAATACATTTTAACTTCTTTTTTTTCAGAAAAAAATCTTATAATATCATCCTCTTATCTTAAAATTCAATGTAGTTACAACTAGTGACGAGTGATACGAGACAACACCGCTAATTATAATCAACAATTGATAACGGATTCACCACGATACGATTAAGGTAGTATTTGATTTAGAAGCATGAAGTAAGAGTGAACGTGTTCATCATTTCAGTTGAAAAGGACTGAAAGTACATGAGTAGGATGTTTATTATGTACGAAAGGCAGCTGAAAGTTTTTTTTTTTTAAAAAAAAAAAAAGGGATTCACATGCTTTTAGTTTTATCTCAAAAAGAGAAGAAAGAGAATATTGAAAGACAGACATATTCACAAACAAGACTGTAAATACTTTGGTTGATTGGCAAATAGTTGGCACGACTATGTCTTTAGCTGATGGCCTCTGCTACATTGAAGCTCATGCTTCTACCAGCGCAACCGCATATCTTCTTAATTAATCTCTATTCAGATCGCCCGCATATCTCTC
Source organism: Glycine max (assembly GCF_000004515.6). NCBI lineage: Eukaryota > Viridiplantae > Streptophyta > Magnoliopsida > Fabales > Fabaceae > Glycine > Glycine max. The sequence goes on from NC_038254.2 coordinate 127,364, forward strand.
ATCTTCATCTTTACATGGATTCCCCCCACGCACGTACTGTACTTTTTTTGGGGCTCCTTGGCTGATCAAATTATTTAAATGATTGTTAGAATCAAATCTAAATTTATTTATTTTAATTAATTAGTTGAATTTAAGTACAAGATTATATGAATTATTTGAGCATATTTCCCAGCATTAAATATTGAAATAGTGGGAAGGGAATGAGTTCACGTGCATGTGCAGGCAGAGAGAGCGAGGCTTCAGGTGTCTCTTTACATGGCTGTCTCTTGTCTTTTCTGCCATCTCTATTCACCACCCACCTTGTGCTTCTCACCTTTGCTTAGACCATTCCATCCAACGATTCATTTTCATCTTCATCCTGCATTGTTTTCCACAAATCTAGGGATCAGTGGATGCTTCTCAATGCAAGCTCGTACAACAAAAATTATTACGGGCAATAATTTCTCCTGCACGCCTTGTCCAAAAGATAAAGGTTCTCCCTCCATCCTACGTACTCCCATGTTTAGTACAGCAAATAGGACAAAAATAAGATAAATATTTAGTAGAAGAGTAGAAACAAAAAATAGAAAAGAGATGAAAATAAATAAATCAGTAAAAATAAACAAGAATATTATAGAGAATTTCACTAATTTTAAATTATTTCTCCTGTGACTTGCACTTTCTGAACACTACCAACTCATTTTTATCTTCAAATTATGTTCATATTCTATAACAAACAAACCATACGTTTATTTGGGTGGTGCATGGGAATTATATTAAAAAACTCGATTTACTGTAAAAATACCATATTATGTTGAAGTATTGAAGTGATTCGAGAAAAAGAAATAAGACAAAGGGCGAGAAACTAATATAGTATTTTCTTTGGTTCAGTTTCAACAAGTCACTCTCTAACACTTTTTCGAATAAAGGAAAGAGAATCGAAAGGAAAGAAAAAAAAATTAAAATTTGAATTAGAAACAAAGTGGAAAGAAAAAAATTATTTTTTATTTCTATAAGTTTTTTATTTCTCTTAATTCAAATAAAAGAAAATATACCATTTCTGTGTTATATTTCTCTTTATTTTTTCCTTCTTATCAAACATACTAGAATTCTGGTCAAAAGTTAAATAAGAGTTAGATTCTTAAGTTACTTTTTCTAAATCCCAAATCACATTGTAACATTAAATTTAAGAACTTCATTAATTTTTTTCTTCAATAATGAATCCATTGAAAACTTAAATCGAGCTCTACTTGTTGTCTCACATGTTTATAACTTTATATTTATATTTTCACATGTTTATAACTTTATATTTATATTTTACTTCAAAATAATAATTTATATGTATTTTAATTTTCAACAATAAAAAAATAACGGTTTATTCTTCATTCTTAATTTGATTTGTTCATCTTTTAATTTTATTTCATATTGTTGATAAAAATATTTTCTCTGTCTTTTCTCTATTATTTTCGACAAATATTTTTTTTCGTAAGAACCCAATTCTTTTATAGATCAAAGAGTTCTTTCACAGTTCCACTTGACAAACTCCATATAAGAGTAGTGGGACAAACTCTTACTAATTAAGATGCTCTTAGAAGCTAATTCAAACACACTTTTTTTTTTATATCATTGATATAGCTAGATATATAATTGAGCAATGACATGTGAATACTATATCATTTCAAATATTATATATAATATTATTTTAGTTCTTTTTATCAAAACATATATATATATATATATATATGTATGTATTTATATTTTTTCTCTTTATCTCTCTAGGTTAAAAATATATTTGTGATATTCATAGATCATCTTGTATATTATTAGGTTTACCCTTGTTTATTTGGGTATAAGTAGGGTGGAAGAAAATTGAAAAGATAAAAATATTAAATTTTCAATGTTTGTTTGAAAAGTATAATAGGAAAAGTAAAAAAGAAGCTATGTTAGTGAGGCTAACTAAAAACTACTGTACTTTATTTCCAATTAGAATGAAATTGAGGAAAAATGCTTCTTCAAAAAAATATTTATAATATGTTTTTAAAAAATAATAAATAATATTTTGTTAAGAAAAATATTAAATTGAAAAATCACATTTTTAATTATTACAAAACATTTTTTATATAATCCATTTATTTTTTTCCAATCATCTGAAGAGAATTTTTATTTTATTTTTTAATCTATACAAATAACATTTTTTATGTTCTATTGTGCTTCTATTTTTATTCTTTTTCATTTCTTTCTTTATTATTTTAATCCAAACAAGACAGGATCCATTGGGTTAGACATTGCAAAATGCAAGTAACTAGAACACCCCGATCAGGATCACCCAGCGTTTAAAAAGAGTGCACAGTCATACAGTTTTAATCAAACGGTCAAAACATCTTTAACTTACATTTATTTTATAATAATTTAATGTATAAAATGTTTGATTGCATGCAGTTGAAATTTGAATAGTTGAAAATTAACTGTATAAAACCCTTATCCCTTAGGTACAGTATAACAGTAACCATGTTATTGCTACTTGCCATTAGTAACGACACCTTAATCTGCAAAGAAAAAAGAAAAGAGAGAAAAAAATTAGTTTTATTTTTTAAAGTCATTTTTTTTTTTGTCTTCAGTTAAAAAAAAGAAATGTGTGATTATCTGCAACTTTTTTTTTTGGTTATGCCTTGGCGAAGAAAGCAAATTGCTGATGCAAGCAGGTGACTAAAAGGAGGTCAAATGGTTCGAGTTCTTCAGTTAAATGAATGCACTACAGTACTGTAAAAATGAAATGGGTTATTATATTTGCTTACTTGGTTTCAATTCTTTATAATGACTGTGTATTACTGCTGGTGCTGGAGTTACAAATACAAATACAAATACAAATACAACAGTGACAACACCTACAGCGATGCCGAATGTGGCAGCACCTACCACAACAACTCCAATCCATGGCGGGGATGGTGCAGGAAATGGAATGAACCCTCCAATCCCTGAAAATTCTACATCATCACCTAATTCGAACACAATAACCACCTCATTTTTAGATTTCCTTCTCATTCTGCCCCTTATCCCTTAATTAGCTTGCCTGTGCCCGTGTCAGTTTGCGGTTGAGGTATATAACTACCTTTATATTTAAACCAACACCTCATTTTAGTTGTTCCCTGTGTTTCTCAGACACGACAATAATATCATTAGCGTTTTAACAACGAATTTCTTGCGTATCATTTTTTTTTTCCTTACTCCCTCATGCATATCTGATCGTCAAATAGAAAGAAAATCCTGACCGACTACTAAGGCGTTTAACAATATAAATACTGACTAAGCAGCAGAAAAACACAATTTTGCACCTGTATGACAATTGAGTTTGTGAATAAATAATACATTTTTCCAATTTGATAAAATTTTGAGACAACTTGCCTCATAATTTAGTTGGAGGCAAACTTTGATAGGATTCCAGTAATTCGAAGAAGAAAAAATGTTATCAAACTTCAAGAATACAAAATTTATACTGAGTAAAACGCAACGTGTTGTCAAGACACAATAGAGTACAGTATGCCTCTGAATCCAATTGCAGCACATGGTGACAGAAAACGCCGTACGATAATTTCAGTGCTCCACATTTTGAAAGTGTTGCTATGCTTAATGCATCTTGAAGTTAAATATTTTAGCACCCTCCTACAAAATTAAAGAAAACTTTCAGGTTAAAAAATAAATTTTGCTCATGATAATTACGAAACTGAATTACCAGCTGATGAATAATGATGATAAATACATAAGATTATGTACCTCTGGCTTGATTGGTGGGCAGTTTTGAGGTTCCCTAACAATGTAAATCTCATCTCCAGCACTGCCATAAAAGTCTTGATTGCGATGCCAAATCCACAGTGCATGGGTTTCATTTTTCACCTGCATATGATGTTACAAGTTAGTTTGCATGTTTTGTGTACCTTTAACATGCACGAACTTATAGCACGAGTTAATGTTTTAGAAATCTCCACCCATATATATAGAAGAGAAAGATGAGGTGTACCTCTAGAATGCCATGACCGAAGCTACTTTCTCTGAAAGCACTATAATCAGGCTGTCGGTCCCAACAGAAGTTACCTTCTGCTGGACCGGAAGTAAAATTAAAGGCACAGAAGCCACCCATATAGTCATCTGGTGTAGTTGATGGTTCTGGACACTGTCCAGGTTCATCAGCATGTGTGATTGCCATCTTTTCCCTGTTACCACCGTCTCCAACCGTGATATAAACAGGACCACAAGGATCCAATGTGTAGTTGTATACCCTGTTTGATCTCTCATACGCATGAACCTGTTCTCCCATAAGAAATTTCTAAGTACAAGCTATTACTAAATTAAAAATGCAGTTGTATATAAGCACTTATTGAATTTTGTCTGCTTATTTATGGATTATGGATCATATGCAATGAAAACGTACAGTAATATACTTACATGTCCATTGAAGACAATGTCAACGCCATATTTATATAATAAGTCTTCCATCTCCACCCTCATACACTCTGCTTCTCTATAATGAGCCTTGTAGGTGCTATACCAAGGTGCATGCCATGTAGCTATCAACCACGGAGTTACTTCCCTGTCAACAGAAGCCAAGTCTCTCTCCAACCACTTGTACTGGTCCCCTGCAATTTAAAACTAGTAGTGATCAGTAGCATGAATGTAAATAGTTAAACAGGAATGTTTTCTGAAGACTAAACCATGCATGTTAGTAACATGAAGAATATCAATCATGTAGTGTAGGAAGCAAGACTTAACCTGATTTGTCATAGGATATGTAGGCCCCCAGCATTATAAAATGTATCCCCCCAGCATTGAAAGAATAATAGAAAGTGGATGATGATCCACTCTCTTCTGATGGGAATGCAAATCGAGAACTATAAGCAACAAATGTCTGGTTTTCAGCTTGTTCTTCTATCTCATGATTCCCTTCTATTACCATTATTGGGACACTAGAAATCAGAGGCTGCATGTACCTGAATCAATTATAACAAGCTAAGTTGCAACCAAAATCAACAAGACCATTTATCTAAGATTCCTAAGGAAGAGAGTGAAGAAAATGTTACCTTCCCCAATAATCCCAACGAGGCTGATAGGTTTCATGGATGGGAGTGTTAGGAAATGAGCAAGAGTAGCAGTCTGCCCCAGTGCCATTAGTAAGATAGAGGTTGGCACAGCTAACATCTCCAACCAACAGAATAAGATCAGGATGGTTACTGGTCATATGATTAACAGTGGATGTGGTATTGTATGTAAGACCCAAGTCTCCAACCACTGCTATTCTGCTAGGGTAGCTCTTGGGGCCTGAAGCTGGCATAGTCCTGAAATAATGAACGTCACTCATTCCTGACAAAGAAGGATCTCCACATTTATATTGATATAGTGTGTTGGGTCTCAATCCTGCGTGCACCAAATACAATACAATTCTAAATAATTAATTACATGCCATGCAAATAAAAACTTGAGTTCTAGGCAATTAATAATAGAAGGGAAGCTAGCTTGTACAAAGTGTTATTATACCTGTGAGACGAACATGATGTATAATTCCAGAGGTGTAGTTCTGAAGGCCTTCAAAAGGATAAAGTTGACTGTAAACGAGGGAATAACCCGTTGCTTGGTGTCTCATGGACCTTCCGAACCTTCCATATTGAACTATGCTAGCAACAGTTTCAGGATCTAAGGGTTCTATATTGTCCCCAATTTGGAATTCCCCTGCAACAATGTGTGATACGTACTTCATGCCACATGCGTTTTATAGACAAGCACTAGTTAGCTAGTTATATAGTAAAAGTAAACTTATAGCCACTTAAGAGTTATGGTAGAAGCACAAGCACAAATCAGAATGTGCCTTGGAACAAAAAATAATTCAACTGCCTCAAATTGTGTATTTTTGGCTGCTTTGAGTATGTTTGGTTTTGTGAACTGTGGAATGAAGATAAAAGAAAAAAAACTATAAGCACCTAGAGAGTGAGTGTGCTTCCTGTAGCAACACGGGTTTTCATTCAATGCTAAGTAACATGAATTGCATTAGGATAAAACAAAGAGCAAAAGGCATTTTGTCTGCATACCGTGATGGCAGGAATTATATAAAAGTTACAAGTTCACGTGAACGACTGAAGCAAAAAAACAAGAAAAGTGATGACTGCATTCATTTGTGAACTGAAAGTAGCAATGAAGATGAGTACCTGTAATCCAAGAAATCCAAACAGAATCATGAGAAGCAGAGAGTGAGAGAGAGATTTGTTCTGGCTGGAACCCTTCAACGGTTCTTTGAACCAGAGGATCTGTATCTGTCAGGTCCACGGCGTTTCCTCGGAAGCTCTGATCAAGAGGAACGGTCACAGGCTTGAAGGGTCCATCCAGAGTTGTTGGAACTCCGCCATCAACAATGACACAACTTAGAGAAAACAACATACACACTATAACCCAACCCATTTCAGGAGTGCAATGACAGCTAGCAAAATGAGTTGAGATGCTTAAATGCATTGGGATAAAGGAAAAAAAAAAGGCAAAAGTCAAAGATTTCATGCCTTATTATAAAATGGAGAACGTTTTTCGTGGAGCAAATCAAGAAGTTTTTATTTTATTTTATTTCATGGGAGGCTGAAAAGGACCTCAAAGAAACAATAGATGAAATGATCACTCAAATGGTGATGGAGCGAATGCTATTACATACTAGTCAGAAAGAATGAATGGAGGCTGTTTTGTTTGGACCAATCTAACTACTACTGACAAGAACCCTGGATAAGTTACATTTCCATGGTTCATATTTATAAACGTCAATATTTCCAACCCTCCGGTCTCTATGTTTTAGCTGCGCATACCGGGTAATGTGTGATGATTAAAAAAAATGTTAATAAGTGTTTTAAGAATATTAATTGAGAAATTTAGAGTAGAAATGTTTTTAAGGTTAAAAATGATGTTATTCAAATCTTTTTTAAGTTCTTTTATAATTTACGTAATAAATATTTATAATTTTTAATTAATTTCTTAAAAATACCGATTAATAATATTAAAAAAGTAATGTAGGATGATATTTAATAGATTTATTTGTTTATAAGGGTTGTATAGGATAAGTTAAAAATATAATTAGACAGTAATAATTATGATGAATGGGGGGAGAGTAGGGTTAGAGGTAGCTGCGAAGTAGAGGCGTAAAGGGGAAAGAGAAGAGAAGGGGGGATGGATTTGGTTGAATTGGAGGCGGTGGAAGGGCTCCGATGGGCGTGGAATTCGTGGGCGGCGGATGGGACAAATATGATAATCCCACTGAGCATAATGTGCACACCCTTGATGTTGTTGAACAGTGAGGTCCCTCTTCTCCCTTACGACCCTCTCCTCTGCTCCCGATGCGGCGCCGTTTTGAACCCCTACGCACGCCTCGACTACCAGTCCCGCATCTGGCACTGCCCCTTCTGCTCCCTACGCAACCCCTTCCCCCGCCCCATCGCCGACACCAACCTCCCCGCCGAACTCTTCCCCACCTACAGCACCGTCGAGTACTCGTCTCCCTCTCCCTCTCCCCCTCCCCCTCCCCCTGCCTTCGTCTTTCTCCTCGATCTCTCCACTCCCCAAGACGAACTTCCTCCCCTCAAGAACCAGCTCCTCCACCTCCTCCACCACTTGCCCGACCACTCCCTCGTCTCTCTCATCACCTTCGACTCCATGGTCTATCTCCACCATCTCTCTTCTTCCCACTTTTCCTCTCTCCTCGTCTTTCACGGCAACCGCCATCTCTCCTCCAATCAGATCCGCCACTTCCTTAACCCCCACCGCCACCAGGCTTTTCTTTTGCCTATTTCCGAATGCCAATTCTCCATCACTACTGCCATTGAAGAGATCCATTCTACATCCAACTCCACCATCTCCGCCTCTCGCCCTCCCAGGTGCACCGGCTCTGCAATCTCCGTCGCCCTTGGTCTTTTGGAGTCTTGCCCCATCAATACAGGCTCCAGGATCTTGGTCTTCACCTCTGGACCTGCTACTCTGGGACCCGGAATCGTTGTCGATTCTGATCGCCGCCAACCCATCAGAACCCACCATCACATCTTCAACGCCCAAGCAACACACTATGCTAAGTCTTCCGCTTTCTATAATCAACTCTCCAAGAGGCTATCCGGTGCATCTGTTGTTCTCGATCTCTTTGCCTGTTCCCTTGATCAAGTTGGGGCAGCCGAGCTCCGAGGACCCGTTGAGCACTCCGGTGGATTCATCGTTCTCTCTGAGTCTTTTGATTCCGATCAGTTCAAGAATTGTCTGAGGCAGATGTTCAGATGTGATGACCAGGGCCACTTGAGAATGAATTTTGATGCGACTATTGAAATAGTCACCACCAAAGACGTGAAAATCTGTGGAGCGCTTGGTCCTTGTGTGTCCCTTGAGAGAAACAACTGTTTGGTGAGCGAGGCTGAGGTTGGAGAAGGTGGCACCTCTGTCTGGAAGTTAAACACGCTCACCCACAAAACTTGCATTGCGTTTTTCTTCCAAGTGAATCAGGAGCAGAAAATGAAAATTCAACCGGGCTCTGCATTTTTAATCCAGTTTATAACGCGATACAGGCAGGGAAACATGATCCGGAAAAGAGTGACGACTGCTGCAAGGCGATGGGTTGCAAGCCATTCGGCAGATATTGGTGCCGGGTTTGATCAAGAAGCCGCAGCTGCAGTCATGGCAAGACTTGCCATTCTCCGGGCAGAAACATGCCATGCCCGTGATGTCATTAGATGGCTGGATGACACGCTTATACGTTTCACTTCCAAGTTTGGGGACTATGTCCCTGAAGATCCATCCTCTTTCCGCCTATCCTCCAACTTCTCCCTTTATCCCCAGTTTATGTACCACCTGAGGCGATCTCAATTCATTGATGTCTCTAACACTACTCCGGATGAAACTGCATTCTTCCGCCTCGTGCTCAATCGCGAGGGAGTAGTAGGATCCCTTATAATGATTCAACCCACACTTTTCCAATATTCGTTTGATGGCCCACCGGTGCCAGTGCTGCTAGATATTCGTTCCATTTCTCCAGATTTTATCTTGCTCTTTGATTCTTTCTTCTGTGTGGTGATTCATTATGGGTCCAAGATTGCCCAGTGGAGGAAGCTGGGTTATGATAAGGACCCCAATCACGAAAGCTTGAGAAAGCTGTTGGAAGCCCCAGAACTGGATGCAGAGCAATTGGTTGCTGACCGCCTTCCAGTGCCAAGGATTATAAGATGTGACCAGCATAGTAGTCAGGCTAGATTTCTTCTTGCCAAGTTGAATCCATCTGTTACTCAAAATTCAACCTACACAGAGGGTTCCGACATTATATTTACCGATGACCTCAGCTTGGAAGTTTTTCTGGATCAGTTGCAGGTGCTGGCAGTGCAAAGCTAATAAAGACCAACTTTAATTTTGAATTTTGTAACTAGTTTTCAAACAAGAGGTTCCATGTTTTCGGAAGATTGTTTTTCTTTGTTTACTTACGGAGTTGTAAGTTATCTGATAACTGTGATTAGAATATGGTTTGGTCTATTAGACTAGTTTTGAAGATGATGTATGGTTACTATTACTACTCTGACTAGAAACTGTATTATTCCCCCAGCTTCTTGCATGTACTGTAAATAACACAATGTTATGACAGATTAAAGCTATGCATTGCTCGGTTTCATTTATGTTTTTTTTTTCCCCTTTATGGTGCAAGGAAGTCGTCTTATGTTTACCACCAGGGGTCATTGTTCAGACGCATACTACTGCTTCCTCTATCGCTGTCAGCTGATCTTGAACATGGTTTCGTAAACTGGATGGTGAGGCATACAAAAGAATCCCCCTCATATACACGATGTTATGGATGTAGTTATAGTTGACATCTTAGAAATTGCAGACTACCGAACCTACGTTAATCACTCGGTATCAAATGTTGAATACAATTGGGAAGAGAATCATAAACTTGGTTACAAGTAAAAAATCTTGATGCCCTAACAAGAAAAACGAACAACATGATTAACTTATCTCATAACAAAACTCACTCACCCTAGAATTTAGGATTTGTGAAAAAATTGCTCTACATTTGTCAAGGATAACATGCAAGTTAGCTACACCATTTGCAACATGATTAAAAGCCTCTACCACAGTCTGTCAGTCACTTTCAAACATAACATCATTGAAACCGAACTGCGTGATCCATTGAATAGCACAGTGTAAGGTCCAGCTTTAAGCTTCTGTTGATGTTGGGATACCTTTTAAAAAGTGTTGTCTTTGCTTTGATGAAGTTGTCTTGTTCACCTCTGACGCATACTCCCACTCTAAAGGAATTCAACTCGTTGAAAATTGCAGCATCCAAATTGCATTTGAGGAAGCCATTCGGTAGGGGCTTCCAGCTTCTGGCGTGATGTTCCATGGGTGATGGCTGCATTTCCGCCATGTTTCTTCTAGGTGCTCTCCAATCTGTTAAATATTGATAGCTGAGGTTGACTGATATGGAGGGATCAATGTCAACTTTATTTCAGACCTTATCATTACGGTTTTTTCCAGATGGACCAAAGAACCACGGGAAGTTTTGCTTTTGGAGCTGGTTGAAAATTCTGAAGAAGATCAAGGAGTAGAGAATTATGGTATACTTTTATAATATAACTTAAGTTAATAATACAAGTTTATTGAAATAAATTACGACCGTTCTGATAATGAGTTTTTTTTTTTTCAACCATCCGTATCGTGAAAAAAAAAATCCTGATTTATCCGGGATTTGATAGAAAATAAATAAAATTTGATAAAAATTATATTTTTCAAAGATAAACTCTGGGTACTAAATGAATCATTCGACTTCACAAATTAATTATTTATTTCCCTCACTTGATTATTTCCGGCTAAAATGAGTTAGAAGAGTGAGTTAAAAGTGAAATGCTTTTATTAAAATGCATAATGCAATATGTGCTATGATTTTAATATCTATTTATTTGTTAATTATTTTGATGATTTCGAATTGAGTCACTTTTAGAGAATTGTAATTTTTTTTATAAAATATATTCAATCATCACTTAACTTAAAAAAAGTGTTGATAAACTGTGTCAATCCAATGCAAAATGAAGAAATTGTTATACGAATGGAGTGGCAATGTTTGGGGGAGTTGTGTTGTGGTGGCATTTTCTGGACGGGCCATGTGTATAGAATGTGTGGCCCACTGAAATTAGAGGAGAGGTGTTAATGCAAAATTGCAAGTGCATGTCATTGAATTTGATTGAGTATAGGATTCCAATCTCAATTTCAGCTTCTTCTAGACTAGAATAGAATAGTAGAGTATAAACAATTCTCGAAGGAAACCCTAGAAAGAAGGATGAAGAAAAAGAAGCAGGTGCCGGAGTGGATGAACAGTTCTCTGTGGTCCACCCCCTCCGACCCTCCTGCTTCTGTTTCTGTTAGAGAAGAACCCCCGACAATCCCAACCAATCAGAATGCCTCTCCTCCTCTTTCTTCTTCTTCATCCGTTTCTTCTCCTACTGCTACTGCCGATGACATCTCCCGGCATGCTCAGGCTCAGGTTCAGTTGTTGGCCGAGGTTAGCTTCCTCACTCACTCATTCACTTGTCTTGAATTGCTAAGTTAGTTGTTCGTTTTAGTTGTCTAGGAAGGTGATAGACATGCGCGAGTTGAGGAGAGTCGTCGCTTCTCAAGGAATATCTGATGCTGGTGCTTTGCGCCCCACGCTCTGGAAGGTACCTTTGCAGATTAATTTATCCTTTCCAATTAAACACAAACAATACAATTTCACCTTTGCAGCTTTTGCTTGGATATCTTCCGCCCGATCGTTCCCTTTGGTCCTCTGAATTAGCCAAAAAGAGGTCCCAGTACAAAAATTTCAAAGACGACCTCCTCACGAATCCTGTAACTTTCTTACTTCATACTTACTTACTTTTTGCTTCTCCATCCACACACATCTGAATGTTTCTGTACCTAGTCAGTCAGAAATCACGAGGAGGATGTACAACTCCAACTCTGCTGCTCTTGGTATCGATGATGCAAAATCTCATACTCAGACTAGGCTCTTGCTTTCTAGATCACGTATCACTCATCAGGACCACCCTTTGAGTCTTGTCAAGACCAGCATATGGAATCAGTTCTTCCAGGTACTACTATCTCTATTATGCTATCACCTACTTACAACACACACTTTATGCCTCTCTTTCTTTCTTTGTCTTAGGACACAGAGATCATAGACCAGATTGACCGAGATGTCAATCGTACTCATCCAGATATACACTTCTTCTCTGGTGATTCTCTTTTTGCAAAATCTAATCAGGTTCTTCCTCTATTTATTTTTATTTTCGAATTCATGCCAACTCGGTCCTTTTTCTTGCCATTTTGACTTTCAACTTTTCCGGATTTTGCAGGAGGCTTTAAAGACCATATTAATTGTTTTTGCAAAGTTGAACTCGGGTATAAGATATTTTCAAGGGATGAATGAAGTATTGGCTCCTCTCTTCTATGTGTTCAAAAATGACCCTGACGAGGAAAATGAAGTAAGTACATCCTTGCAAACTCTCTCCCACCCCTCTTTCTCTTTCAGTTTCAAAATGCTTACTGAGGGCCATATGTTGATACAATGGTTCCATCTACATAAAAGAAAATTTAAAAAACAAAATGTGAAACATGGGTATGCTGATAAGGTTTTTGTTTCCAAAAAGTTGCTCAGATAGCAGTGACTAAGTAATGTAGTTTCATTTTGCTCGTGTTATATGATTTTAAATTTTTTCAGCTGTTGCCACATACTAAATGCAGGCCTTTGCTGAAGCAGACACATTCTTTTGTTTTGTTGAGCTGTTGAGTAGGTTCCAAGATAATTTTTGTCAACAACTTGACAATAGTATTGTTGGAATCCGTTCCACTATTACAAGATTGTCCCAGCTTTTAAAAGAACATGATGAAGAACTGTGGCGTCATCTTGAGGTCACCACTAAGGTAACATGCAATTTTAAGTACGTGCTCTATCTAATAATAAAAATCTTTTCAACAATTTGAGAATGGAATAAGGGTTGTGACTTGTGAGGGAGAACTTTTCCTTAGAACAATGGTGATTAACTCATTTTGTTTGGCACATAAAATACAAAGATTGAGGAATAAAGACAATGTCCTCTCACCTCTGCTCTGTTTAATTAAATTTGTTAAAAAAGAATTTCATCATTCGAATATTATATTAGTAAAACTAAATAATAAATGATCTAGAAAGTGTGTTTCTTTTTTCTTTTTTTTGGAAAAGGCAAAATAGGTATGTATTGATATAAAATAATAGGCGCAAGGTATCCAGCATAAGGCAAAATAGAAAGTGTTTCTTACCTGCTTCACTGTTTCAGTGATGTGTTCTTCTCTATGTTACACTTTTTTTCTCCCTGTTTTATGTTCCTCTATTAGTTAAGTGGCACTTTTGGTCTTTACTTAGCAAGTATATCTTGAGTGTCAATTTGCCAGATGATTTGACGCGTTTGACTTGATTATTGAGCAGTTGATCAGAAAAATCTCACATTTCTGGTTCTAATTCCATGTCAGGTTAATCCCCAATTCTATGCATTTAGGTGGATTATTCTCCTATTGACACAGGAATTTAATTTTGCCGACATCCTTCATATTTGGGACGTCATTTTAAGTGATCCAGAGGGTCCACAGGTACAGTTTTGTTCCTATTTATCTTGTACTACCTTAAACTTTTCCCTCAAAAAAAAAAAATTAATGGACTGACATTTAACCTTATGTTCCACCACCACTTAGTAATGCCAATGGTAAGAAATGGTGATGGATTTGAAATTGTGGAGAGTTATTTTTAGGTATTGTTCAGTTGGAGTAAAAGAAAAGAGATTGAAATGTGAGGAATGAAAAGGAAAAAAAAGAGAGATGAAAGTGTACTTGTTAGGTAGAAAGGAAAGAAAGATTTGAATTAAAGTGATTTAATAGGTAATAAAATAATAAAATTAAAATTAAGTATTTTTATAATTTCAATTTTATCCTTGTATTTGTTCTTTTTGCCAGCAAAAAAATATTTTCTATCAAATTTTTATCAAGTTTATCAAATACTAAAATATTTTATTTCTTTTTTTAAGAAAAATTGATGTGTGTCTTTTAAGTTTTAATCTAACAGATCAGTTTGACAGACTTAAAATACTTTTTTTTAAAGCTTAAACCTGACCTTTTTATTTAAATAAGTTTTTAAAAAAATATAAATTTGATCTTTATAATAAACAAGTCCAGGTCACACTAAAAGTTCCTTATAGGCAGCGTGACTCATTTTCATCCCTAATGAGAATGTCCACAACAATCATCCCTAATGAGAATGTCCACAACAAGCTGCAGCAGGACTTAAGTGCTTCCACATGTTGTGTCTTTACACCAAGAAATGCATATCTTCGTGCCTCAAATCCAGCTGAGTTCCTTTTGATTTTGCATGTCCTGTGCATTCATGACAGCAACAGTATACCCATTGTGCTCATCCATTTTATACACTGGACCCTGTGTCCCATGATAGCCATCTTCTAGCCAGCATCATAACACACGCATACTCTCATTAAGTTTTGGTAGCTTATGTCAAATGGCTTTGATAGTCCTTTGCCAGCTATTATGTCCAGTGGAAGGACCTGAGATTCTTGCTGCTGTCCCCTAGATATGGTGTTGGAAAAGGTGTGAATTTGTTCTAATAATTAAAAACTGAAAGTCAAAACTCTTTTTTTGTTTTAAAAACTAAGTTTACAGTGTTTCAAAATTAAGTTAAAAATTAAACTAGTCATTTTATTGAATGTTTGGTTAAATTATTCATTTGATTTTTATAAGTATCTTTATTTTAACTTTTAGTTCCTAAGAAGTGGTTTGGTTGAGGGAGAGAAGTTACTATTCAAGGGTAAATTTTAAAAAAATAGTGAAGGTTCCTCATCCCATTTTTTTTTATTTTAATTCAAATATTTCTTCCTCATTTGATTCGGTGGACTAATAACCTAATGGTACATTCTGAACCATTTGGGTATTGCCGGTTACCTTTGTATTTTTATTTTTTTAACTGAATATATAATTACCATGAAATGCCCTTTTGACCCTAATAGCAGAACATGACATTTCGACTTCACTTCCTGCTGGGCAACAATGACTATCTCTAATCTAAATTAACCTTGCTTGCCATTCAAATAAATCACGACTAATCTAACAAAATTGCCAAGCAAAAATCAACCCCCAACTGTACATTTAGACTCCTACTGCTGCGTGCAGTCCGACAACACCATCTCAACGAATACCCATATTTTAAAATCCAATACCACTAATCCACTATGAAAGCAATAATCAAATTTAACACCCATAATGTCTTCATCGAAATTGAACGGAAAACTGAAAACTAAGACAAACTCAAATCTCGTGCCTGCCGCAGCTTCTTACGAAGACAACAAAAAACACCCAATGGCTAATCCAACTTAAAACACAATCATAATCAAAGGGCAAATCAGTTAATTTCATCAACTGCCTATAAAAAATAAATTCATAAATATTACATTCAACTACTAAAACCTATTGCCAGTTCAAATCACGCACGATGAATAAAATACTATTATATCCAACGGACACTATAAACTCGTTCAAAATACTTAATGGTCCATGGTAGCCTGGGTATACAAGTTAAGTTTGAGTCCCTACACATGTATACAAGTTAAGTTTTGGTCCCTGTTGAGAATACTAGAGAAAAAATTTTATTAGATAAAACTGCCACGTAAACTTTCTTAAGATGATAAACTGCCACAAAAAATTGTATAGCAACTGGAACTTCAACTGTTTTTTTGCATAGGGACAAAAATGAGAAATATAGGGACTAAGTGAATAGTTTCACCAATATGTTTTGCAATTTATATTGGCAAACCAAACTGAATACCTAATAAAAAAACCTATAAGACATCATTAATAATAGTTCTCTCCTTACTATACTTTGTAACGCACGCTCTATTTACTCCCCACTTGTAAGTTTAACCTGCAGTGGTGGATTCAGATTTTTTCTTTAGTGAGAACAAGAAAATAGTTTATAATATTTTCACAGAAAAATATTATAAATTTTTATAAATACATAATTCCATGATAAAAAGAATTCAAAATACTTTTAAGTTCCTATAAATTATAATTGTCTAATATGTATTTTCAAATTCATATTTTGAAAATGTTATATGAGTTTTTCATTGTCAATATTATCCAAAACATTTCTCTAGATATGTAAAACAATTATTCAAGATTCAACTATTCATCTTTCTCTTTTATCTCTTATAACTTTCTACATTCATTTTAAAAAAAAATTGTCTAATGAAGGCAATACCTATTTTTTTTTATGGGAGCAGACAAACATTTACTATTTTGTGGGGGCAATTTCCCCCATGGTGCTGTACATGAATCCGCCCATGCTTGCATTTTATGGGATCCCATTGGAAAGGAAATATGATTAGAACAAAATCAAAGTTACTCCCTTCTGTGTTGTGCTGGAGTGTTAGAGTATATTACAACTAACAAGTCATGTGCTTTCCTTGACTGTAAGCAACAATAAATTCCTTTTGCTTGTCAAATTGTGCATAGAACTGATAATGGTTTATCAGGAGGTTATGGAGCATGGGATTATGTGTTGATTTTCTTTTTCCTCAAAATATCTAGTAATTCTTCCACTCAGTGAAAAAATAGAAAAAGCAGGAAAATTAACTGATGCAATACTGTGTAGGAGACACTTCTCAGAATATGCTGTGCAATGCTAATTCTCGTTCGTAGACGCCTTCTAGCGGGTGATTTCACTTCTAACCTCAAGATGCTGCAAAGTTATCCCTCTACAAACATTAGTCATTTGCTCCAAGTAGCAGATAAGTTACATGTACAGTCAGTCTAAAAATGGTTTTCACCGCGGATTATTTTGCATTGTGTTTTTGTCTCTAACATAGTGTTTAATTTTATAATTGTAAATTACTCTGTAATTGTAAATGTTGGTTCAGATTTCAGAGCAGCAACGGGTATTTTTTATGCCTTGGTTTTGTCATTTTATTTTTTTAATGGTAAGCCCACATTACTATGATCTTGGTGGAATTCGCCTCTATTCACATTTAGTTATTCACCTCCCGTACACCCTCCAAAGAACAATATATTGTTGAAGCTTTAAGACGTACCATTTGCCCTTGTTGGCTGTTGATTTTCAATGTTTTATGGCTGCATCCCACTCGCTCGATTACTTTCTTCTCTCATTTTGCATTCTAAGGCTGTTAGAGCAAAATCAAAGCAATGAAATTGAAAATGTGGCAAATTGAGAGAAAAAGTTTAGTTTCCATGAGGTAGCAAAGTTGGGACCAACATAAATATATAGGTTCTAAACATTGACTTCTAATACGTATTTAAAAGAAGAAAGGAAAATAATTGAAGATGTTCTTTTATTATATTCTTTCGAAATTAAGTTCCATTGGATAACTTCTTCCCAGTATGTACCATTTCGGAAAGTATGTTACTGCGAAACTACGCTTGTCAAAGGCATGCAACAAATTTTGAGCTTCATTAACAGTTCATATTTAGTCTCTATAAAATTGAAATGATAATCACCGTTTTGAAGTTAGGTTTGAATTAACTACGCTTAGCTTCGAGTTAATTATATTTTACAGGGACTAAAAACATTAAAATTTGAAGACCAAAGTTTTGCTCAACGATTCTATTCACCATTCAACTTGCATTTTGGATATAACACGTCATCCATGGTCCTATTCATGGCACACGATGCTTTTCATTATTAATATTTTGTTAATTGAAATCTTGAAATTTTGGCATAAAAGCCAACCTTGGCTCAGTTGGTAGAGCGGAGGACTGTAGTTGGTTTGTTTTCTGCAGACAATCGTTAGGTTGCTGGTTCGAATCCGGCAGGTTGGAATTTATTTTTCTTTTTTAAGGAAATTTCTTTATTTTTCTTTTTTAAGGAAATTTCTTTCTTTTTCCTTTTTAAGGAAATTTCTACACCATATTATCAATGTTAAATACCACATGGTACATTGCATACATATAAATTGTGGGGACATTAATTCATAGTCATCACCTAAGCCGTTAAAGTTTAAAAATTATATATACTTGTACGATTTATGTTTTTAAGATAATATATATTTTTACAATGTTGGTCATATTCTTGTCAGAATCACATTTTTTTAATTGGAAATACATGAGACAATGACTTTTGTTTCTTCTGGAAAATAATCATAGCATTTTATTATAAAGAAATTGTTCAAACACAAGGAATTACATGATTAAAAATATAGATACTAAAAAATAATGGAGTCGTCCTAACTAGCTCACGAGTAATTTTACTGGCTTAATGAGACAATAACTTATATTATGTTTGATTTAGCAGATAAAAATAAAAGAATCTTTTTAATTAAAGTAAAGTATAAAAAATAAAATCTTACATGAGATCCATCGAATTTCTCTCCTATTTCACTCCCCCCTCCCTAAATCAAACACAACATTAGTTCAAAATTAGTCATGAATATTTTTGGTTGTATATTTCTTCATTAAGTCTCTTAATATGTGTTGCTAAATAAGGAGTACATCTAATTTTCGCTTCATTGTGTTGCTGGGTTGGTTGCATAGAGATAGGCCGTGGGTGGCGCTCAGAAGGAAAACAAGTAGGATTGGTGGACATTAAATAGACATAAACTTGATATATATACTCATTCTACTTTACCTAATTACCTTAATGACGATTTAGATAAAGGTTTCAACTCTAAAGGAACATATATTTCACGGGATAATTTTACATTTTTATAATCACATTCCTGAAAATATTATACTCAGGAATGTTATTCACATAGACATGATCGGTATATAGAATTATAGAAAAATTTAAAATTTATTTAATTAAAAAATATAAACAATTAAAAGTAAAAAAGAAAAAAGAGATATAGTTGAATGTGGTGGGAATAAATAACATTAACTTGAAATATCATATACTCTTCCTTCTTCATGAGAATAAAATTAACTTGAAATATGAATATATAACATTACTCAAAATACAACTTATCAGAAAATAATTTATCATAATCTTCTAACAAACATAGGTGTATATGTTTTTAACCTCATATTTTCGGAATAGAAGAACATAAGGTTAAACAAGTGTTCCCTAAATAATCATTGTTCTTTTTTTTAGACTAAATTGTAATTGTGACTCTTATAATTCTTAATCCACTATTTTGGTCACTTTGTTTTTATTTTTGTAATTTTGGTTTCCTATTTTTAAAAAATCACAATTTTGGTTTAATCTTCAACTTTTCATACACTTATTTCTTTTGTTTTTTATATTTTGATTAATTAAATTCTTTTTTCTGATATTTTAAGTGAATATATTAGGTCTAAGATTCAATTGGACTAAAATAAAAGGAAAAAATATATATGCAGAATTGAAGATTGAATTAAAATTGTAGATTAAAAAAAAACTAAAATTGCAAAATTAAAAATAAGGAAATAAAATTTGTGAATAAAAAATTAGAAAAAGATAAAAATTATAATTTAGCTTTCTTTTTATTATGACAAAGGATATTGTTCTTTCAAAGATTCAGTTATTCATATAGTCATGAAAAAGAAAATATAAGGCTTAAATAATTGTAATTTTAGTCACTTGATTGTGATTAATATGCAATTTTAATCTTCCGATATTATTTTTTTTTTCGAATTTAGTCTTAATTTTAATTATTACAATCAAGACATTATTTTTTAAAATTTTTTACAATCAATTCTTTCCATTAGTTTTTTATTTAAAACCCACAAATTTCCATTTTTGGATTTTATATAAATATAAAATAATGGAATGACTTAATTGTAATAATAAAAAACATGAGGGAGTAAATTAGAATAAAAAATGTTGAGTAACTAAAATCATACATAGTCGTAATGGAGAGAAAAAAATTATTCAAGATAAATTACAAACAATAAACTTGTGTTTCTGCCTAATTCAAAAAACTTGTTACTATTTTTTATTTGTTTCTTTGTCCCCCTCTTAATTAAAAAAATGGAAAATGATTAAAAAAATAGTAATTAAAAAAGAATATTATATTTTAAACACGATTGGCGTGACCTTAGTCAAGGAATGGGATAATTTTAATACGTGGAGAGGTATCTAATTGTTTGTTAAAACCAATAAAGGAGACATTTTCCACCCTAATTGTCTAATTATAATAAAATGGTTGAAATTAAGGAGATTAGACAACTGTATGCAGGTGTAAATATAGAATGATATGTTCTCAAGTTGTAAAATGCATGTTCTGTTAAACAGGTATAATGAAATTAGGAACAACCTTGAACATTTACTTATGAGATGGCAAGCTATTGTTTCCTACACTAGGGTCAAACTTTACATAATTAAGTATCAATTACACCGAAGCAAAAAGTAGCTAGCAAGCCCCCCGTGACCAATATAAATGATATGATATGACATCTAGCTCTTTCAAACTCTCTGATTAATTACATGCGATTGAGTAATTAATCATCGATCAAAATGAATTCGAACCCAAATGAAACCATGTTCCTTTCAATTACACCAGTGGATGAGGCGACGCACAGGTACACTGTATGCCTTGCTGCGCCACCCCATATTGTGTCAGATGGGTTATGGGGTAGTGCTGCAGCAAATAGGAAACCAATGAAATCTTTTCTCCCATTGTTTGAGTTACAGGTCCTTTTAATATTTGCCATCACCCAAATCTGTCGTCTCCTCCTCAATCCCTTGGGCCTCCCTATATTTATTTCACAGATGTTGGCTGGCCTCATTCTTCAAGCTTGTTTTGCGTTGGATCCATTTGCCTCATACATGAGGCTCTTGTTTCCGTATGGAACTCACGACACCATTACCACAATATCATCTATTGGTTTTGTTCTCTTCATTTTTATAAACGGTGTACAAATGGATTTTGGTTTGATAACAAGGATGGGTAAGAGGGCATGGACCATTGCCATATCCGGATTGCTAGTACCCATATTTTGTGCCATTTCCATACTAAGCTTATTTCCATTTGGCCACTCTGGAAACTACGATGATTTGGTTGTTGCATTGGTCTCCCACACCGTAATTTCATTTGCGGTCATTTCTTCCTTTCTTAATGAACTTCAAATCCAAAACTCCGAACTTGGGAAATTGGCATTATCTTCAGCATTGATCAGTGACGTATTGTGCACAATCGTTACCTCCACCGGCACTGCTGTTATGGTTACTGAGGATTCTAATGTCAAAGAGGTTACAAGAAACATCTTGTCTTTGATATGCATGGGTATCTTAATCCCATTAGTGTGTCGCCCAGCAATGTTATGGATCATCAAACATACCCCGGAAGGGAGAGCTGTGAAGGATGGTTACGTTTATGTTATCATCGTACTGCTCTTCATTTTAGGTTGGCTTTCCGTTAAAATAAATCAAGAATTCGTGCTTGGAGCTTTCATTTTGGGATTGTCTGTTCCAGAAGGACCTCCACTAGGATCTGCATTGGTTAAGAAGCTTAATTTCTTTGGTACCACCTTCCTTTTGCCAATCTTCGTCTCTATCAGTGTGTTGAAAGCAGATTTTTCCGCCACTCATTCATCCACATCAGTTATGACTATGACTTTCGTCGTCATCTTCACTCATTTGGTTAAAATCATAGCATGCCTTGTACCTTCCCTCTATTGCAACATGCCGTGGCGTGATGCTCTCTCTCTTGCCCTCATTTTGAACACCAAAGGCGTTGTGGAAATTGGCCTCTTCTGCTTCTTATACGACACCAAGGTAATTGATGGGCTAGGATTCGGAGTAATGATTTTGAGCATAATGGTGGTAGCATGCATTGTGCAATGGTCTGTCAAGTTTTTGTATGACCCTTCAAGAAAATTCGCTGGATACCAGAAAAGGAACATGATGAATTTAAAACCGTGGTCTGAGCTGAGGATGCTGGTGTGCATTCATAAACCAAGTCACATATCGTCAATGATAGATGTGCTTGACCTGTGTTGTCCAACAACAGAAAGTCCAATCATTGTGGAAGTATTGCATCTAATAGAGCTAGTTGGACGCGCCCTACCCATTTTTATTCCCCATCGCCTTCGAAGGCAAGCATCAGGATTGCAACACAAGTCATACTCTGATGATGTCATTCTTACTTTTGACATTTATGAGCATGACAACCCACATGCTGTATCTGCATACCCTTGCACAGCAATAGCTCCACCCAACCTCATGCATGAAGATGTTTGCAACCTTGCCTTTGACAAAGTTGCTTCCATCATAATTCTTCCATTTCATCAAAGATGGTCTAGTGATGGGGAAGTTCAATTTGATGACAAGAACATAAGGACACTAAATAATAGGGTCCTAGAAATATCTCCATGCTCGGTTGGAATACTTGTGACTCGTGCCTCTCACCAAATTAGAGGTTCAACCACTCGATTAGCACTAATTTATTTGGGCGGACATGATGATGAAGAGGCATTGTGCATAGCTAGGAGAGCAATTAGGAACCCAGAGGTGAACCTTGTTGTTTACCACCTTGTTTTTAAAGAAGATGATGAGTGGGGACAAGAAGTGGATGATGAGCTAGAAGATGTGAAGCATGCACATGAACATAATATAAGGTATCAACAAATCATAGCAAAAGAAGGGGCCCAGACAGCTGCTTTTCTTAGTGACATAGTGAAAGAGCATGACTTCTTTCTAGTTGGGAGGCGCCATGGGATTGAGTCCCCTCAAACTGATGGACTTACAGACTGGAGCGAATTCCCAGAATTAGGTGTCATTGGTGATTTTCTTGCTTCACCAGATTTGGAGAGTCGTGCATCAATTTTGGTCGTGCAACAACAACTCTCATCAAAGGCACATTCTGGCTGGTTATTTTAGTTCTCTAGTCAAAACAACAACACAAATGCATTTTTCTTTTTTTTGAGAAATTCCATGACATTCTTCAAACTTTAAGAGTTTTGCTATTGTTATTTATAATTTTTCTCACTCTTTCTCTCTCTTAGTATATGTAAACTCATCCAATTATTTAATTTAAGAAATATATCAAAACTCTTTTATTTGTCTTCATAACATATCAATTCTTTCTCTTTCTCTCGCTCTGTTTTTTTTTTTACATTATATTTTTAGGATAGCTAAAAATCCATACACTCTATTCTGGGTTGTGTTTTTTTTCTTCTGAAAATTCATACATTCTCGTACTTTTTTTAATACAAGGTTTTATAAATAGTATTGTCGGTATATATTTGTGTTTTTTTTGTTTATTACATAAATAGTATAATATTTTATGAATATTGATTTTAAAAAATATCAATTAATATTTTTGAGTTTGGATATTTTTTAATTTTTTTAAAACTTAAAAGTGGTGATAAGTTTTAATGGTCCAATTTGATGACCAACTCAATTCAACTAAAGTTAAATTGGGTTGAAAATAAAAAGTACAACTCAACCTAAATAAGTTTAATTTGATTGAATTAAAAAGTAAATAAAACTCAACGCAACTCAAATCACTTACTTCCTAATTTATTCATTTAATCCTACTCATTTATTAATTTTATTTTTATAAATCATTTTCCAAACCTGAAGACATTATAAAACTTAAGAAATAAAAAAAATTATGATTTTTATTTATTTTATTTTTCTAAGTTCTTGTTTTTATTATATTTTAATATTTGAAGAAATGAATTGTAACAAAAGAAGAAAATAATAATGAATTATTGATATTTAAGATAAATAATTTAACTCTAACATCAGAAAATTAAAAGAACTATTTGTAAAAAGGATAAATTTTAAGAATCAATTAGAATGCAATTAAAGTGTCTATTTGTGAAGGGATAAAAGTTAAGAATCAATTAGGACTAAATTAAAATTTAAGGTATCTATTTTTTTTAAAAAAAGTTTTAAGAGATTTATTTTCCTAAAAAGAATATAACTCTAACTCGGTCCAATTTCTCATTTACTTTCATCATGCGCGTGTATATATGTGTGTGTGTGTGTGTGTGTGTGTGTGTGTGTGTGTGTGTGTGTGTGTGTGTGTGTGTGTGTGTGTGTGTGTGTGTGTGTGTGTGTGTGTGTGTGTGTGTGTGTGTGTGTGTGTGTGTGTGTGTGTGTGTGTGTGTGTGTGTGTGTGTGTGTGTGTGTAAAAGAATAAAAATATAACCAAGTCATCGATCCGATGATGACTTTGACATGGATGTGAAGGAGTGCATGCAATACTCCATTATACCTAATAAAACAAGACATGTTTGAATATAAAAAAATCTCCAAATAATTATGATTACAGGACACAGCTGAAGGCATTGATTCCCCTATGGTGGCAGATGATTGTCTAAATTTGACCGGTGCAAATCTAGACAATAAGAGGTGTTGTTCACAACCCATGCTACTTGTTATTTATTTTCTTCTTGGGAAGTTGGGCATTCAATTGAATTAGTTTCAAAGACACGCATTCTGGTTTTTTTATAGCCACCTAATCATTTCGGTGGTTCTTTATTATAATTTGCTTATAAAGATTAAAGGGTATACTTTTTCGTTCTTATGTTGCAGCAATTCGAACTTGATAATAAGATTGATGAAATGAAGTTGGTTCTAAAGTCTCTACAGAATCTTCAGTTTACAGTCAAATGGTAAGTTCAACTACTTTCACTCACTTCAAATACTTACTCATCATGTTCCCTTGTTCAGGTTTGAAGTTGTAGAGCAGATTGAGTATGCATTCATGGAGCTAAAAGTGCTTGCATTCGGTGAGAATTGCATTAGGTTGTCGTTGCAGACTTATATGCCAACATTTGTGGGCATTTCCTACCTACCGAGAGTTGAAGCTACCGTTGATACAGCTGAACTGAATCATGAGTTATTAATTGAAGTTTTTGAGGGAACTATGAGGTCAAAGAATGTTCAGGTATCAAAACAGATCATTATCTTAATTTGACTTGCTTACGAGGAATCTATTTCTAATTTTCTATTCATGGTACTGTTTCATATTTTGAATGTGATCCTGGTATAACACAGCAACGTATTTGCCTTTTTCTTTCTTAATCTCCTTTAACTTAAGTTTGTATTGTTGGACGTTTTTATAGGCTACCATTTCTTTATGCCTTAACGGCATATAAAAAACTTTAATTTGTTAATTTAATTTAGCAGTTTTACAATCCTTGCTATCTTTAGATGATTTATTATTATGTTTTTGGTATTATTTTTAGGTTTTTCCAAATGATATATATGTGAACGACATTGTTGATACTGCAAAGTTTGTCAGGTTTGCCATGTCCTCATTTTTTTTCTTAACCATGGGTCCCAGATTCCTTGTGGCCACAACTCATGCCCTGACATTCATTTTCCGTACAGCAAGTCTTCATTGCAGTGGTTTATACAGAAAGTGCAAGATAGAATTATACTAAGCACACTTAGGCATCTTGTAGTAAAGGATGCTAATAAATCAAGGTGAGACTGTTTCGCTTTGATGTTCTTAAATTTGGATTATCTTTTAGTGTTCTCTTTAAATTTTTGTCTCAAATCAGATATTCGCTTGAATACTTGGACAAAGATAAGACTATTGTGGTTCATATGGCTGGAGGAATCGATGCGTACATAAAATTGTCACTTGGTTGGCCTATATTTGTTTCTCCATTGAAACTGATATGTATAAAGGGATCAGATGATTTGAAGAGAACTTCTCTAAGTTTTCGTTGCAAAGTTGAGGTGAGAGAATTTCAATATGTATCAGCTATAAAATTTCTATCAACATTTTTCCTTGTGGTTTATGGATATGTACAGGCATTCTCAGTGTGGCATCAGGGTTTTAAGCTCAAAAATGTTCATACTTAATTGTTTGCTGAAAACCTATTGAAATTCCAGAGTAGCTTAGTCCTACATGTATTCTTCATTTCTTTTGACAATAACAATAAAATTAATTCAGTGGCATAGCCAATGTTAGTCTGAATGCTGTAATTTTTCTCCTAAAGTGTCTATATAATAAGACAGCTACCAACTAAGAAGTAACATAAAAGGCCATTGGGCCTATTATCTAACACCATTGATGTTTAACTTATTAATAAAAGAAACCCGAAATGGGTGACTGTCTCCTACATACAATTATCTGTACTGCAAATGCAATCATGTCCCGAACATTTGGGGATAACTGCAATTTAATGAGGTCCTGTTCGAATATTATGGAGAGCAAATTTTTGTATGTCCACAATGTTTCAAAAATATGATAATCAGTGTTTACAAAATTGATAAGACAGCTACCAGCTAGTATCAGTTTCCTCCCAGGAGTTTACAAAATGGTACTTGAATCCTTTAATCAGTGTCAACTTTGCAGTCTGCACTTCGTACCTTACAATTTGGAACACTAGATTCCTAGGTCTTTAAATTCTTGTATTTAAGTTGTATTTTTAGTATTACATTCTGAAAATTATAGGGTATATGAATTCTGATTTAATGTGATGTTAGGGAACGTGTTTTTGAAATACTTAATGAGCGGTCTTTCACATGCACCTCCCTGATAGATCTTTGACAGGCCATTGTTTGGTGGTGTCTTTTTTAAAATTTTCCAATGATGATGCACTTAATCACTTGTATCATGAATTACAGCGGTTTGGCACCGAAGATATTTTCTCCTCATCCCATGTCTTCATTTTGCATTGAAGTGTTATTCTGATCATGACCTGATTTGACAGTATATATGATAGGAAGATTTCCATGCTGACTTTCAATATTGGGCTATTGATTTTTCAGAAGTTGGCCAATTCTTTAGATACCCATATTCGGCAGAATATATCAAGTTTCGTCGATGCAGTTGAAGAAGTACTTATGGAACAATTGCAGCTTGATCTTCGGGTCGGTGATAATTCAGGTTAAGGATATCATCATATTTATGATGCTAATTGTAGATATACCTCTAGAACCTTTATCTGTGGTTGAAATATTGCTTCATGTGCTGAAACTCGTATTCTACTGGATGGAACAAATGTTATTAATGTCTTCTAAAGAAGATTTTATGCAATTTAGACATGAAAGTCATGCCAAATAGGTATATATAGCTTCATGTGGAGCAGAAGGGTCTCAACAGTGAGTCCAGGTCCCCATAGGAGTCCCTCACCTCGCAATATTATATTTCTGGCTTTAAGCCTAGTTTGGCCTCCACCCTCTTCTGTCAAGTGACCATTGACTTTTCACCTGATCATCAATTATATTATTTATATGCACTTTAGTCTAAGGGATCCATGTGTTGTGTTGTGTACACATGCGCTTGAATTTTTCTTTGAGCTCGGTCGTGTTGTGGTCGCTGTTTGTGATACGGAAATAGGTACTCTGGTCCACACAACGACAGAGACCATCGTGAGTGTGGATATATATTTTATTAACGGAAGAAGAGAAAGTGGGTAGATGGAGCTCACATACTTGACTTCACTATTCTGAGAGTCACAAATTGGTTAAATTGAAGAGTAATTCTCAATTATGCCATTTATTAGATCTTGAATCTTGATGAACTTTTTTTTTTAAGCGATTCATCAAAAAATAAAATTAATAGTTCTAACAACCATGTGTGGTCAAGTTGGCAACTGGCCATGTCTGTGAATTTCATTTTTATCTGCAGCATAGTGGTTCGGATTTCAATAGAAATACATATTTTTTGGAATACATTAGACGCCAAATGGGGATTAAACCACATGACAACTAAAAGGTTTTTTTCTTCTGAAAAAGACTTATTTCATTTCACATAAAATACCAGAAAAAATAAAAGAAGGGATACTAACAAAATTAAAAGTTTAGCTGACGAGTTCAATTTCATTCCTTTTCTGACTGTCCCTTTCATCGTCTCAATAACGACTGTTCTATTTTTTCTTAATTATCTTTGATTTAAACTTGATATTAAACACAAATCTTCTATTAAATGAAAAATATTTTGAACATAATTTTATTAAATAAAACAAAAATAGTTAAATATTTACTTATATTTAAAAAAATGAGTTTTTTTCTTATAAAAGAAAACGGAGGAAGTATATAATAAATAGTTGACAATTAGGCAACTAAAAGAAAAAGTAAAGTTTGCTTCTCTTCTATCAACTACAGTAACATATTGCCAAACTCGTAATTAAAGTATATATTTTCCCCCATCTTCACACATACATTTTATATCTATTAAATTCAATTGCAATTAGTTGTCTTTCAAAAGTATCTACAAAAGCTCGTTTTCCATAAACAAAATTTGTTATTTGTCCCTTATTTTCCACTGCGGTGCTCCGGTGGCAAACGGATCATACTATATCATAGAAGACCAAACCATCAATGAGTTTATTGAAGGATTAGTTTGCAATACTATAAGTTGAACCACCACAAATTTTTGGTACAAATTGCATCACGCAAATACATTCTTATTATTTTGACAGTGGAAATTGTACCGAGCACTTTTGGCGTGGCATGCATGCAACAAAATCAAACATAATCATCCTCATGAAATATTTCTTCTTCTTTTTCTATATATTCAAAACGCCTACAGGCAGGGCAGAGTCCGTGGCAGCAGTGTTTGGATAATGTCAACTTCCAAACTTTCAATCATGGAAGTTAAATTTGCTGTGACCATATTAATCTCTCTTCTAATTTTCATGTTAGCACATGACAATCTGGAATGACTCATACATTCTGATTGAGAGGAACTGTCGGTTCAGGTACTGGATCTTGGTTACCTTCACTATCGGATGGTTGGGATTCATGTTTGGCAGCAGCCTGCAACACCCGGTTCTGAACATCTGATGATGATGGTGATGTAGGTAATCCTAAGCCATTTGATTCTAATTTTCCAGCAGCCCATGAAAATGCTTGAGCTCCAAGTCTAACAGGAGAAAGCAACAACCTTTGAAGGACAAAATAAGACAATCAGGTCAAATTTTGTAATAGATGACAGAGTAAAATTAGTTGACATTATTGTTAGCTGGTATTTTTTGTTAGCTGCTATTTCCTAATCTAAACCACATCTTTCTAGACAGAAGATTGATTATTTATTAAAAAAATTTGTTTTCCATTCTTCTGGGAGAGAATTATATTATAGATGTAATAATATCAGACTGATCTCTTCTCCCCTAATTTTTTAACATGCTTGAGTTGGGCACTGGTATATAGCAGTTTAAAGGTATTTGGAACAAACACCAGCCAGATTGTAACTCTATCCTAGTTACAAGTTTCAAAGTGTATTATTCATATTTATGCACAAGTCACGTTTAATATCTTATTTATCAGGACACAATAAAAATTTCTTCCATGTATACTATGTTCCAATAAAAATTTTCTAGGTATTAGCAAGCAAAGATATTTGTCATTCTCAACAAAAATAAAAGAAACAGTCATGCCTAAAGAGTTGGTTTAGCTACACGAATTCCAAAATGAATAGTGTTTAAATATATATGTGTCTCATGCTCTATGTTCATGTATACTGTCTAGGGGGGCATATGAACACATTTTCTGATCCTTTCACATGTCTAAAATCATGGCTTTTGTGTCTGTGCAATAGTTAACATGAAAAAGACGATTGTGACAGACCTTCCATGAATGTTAAGATAACTTGCGCAAAACTGAAAATATATGACATGGTCATAAGATAATATTTAAATTACTAAAAGGCTGTCTACCTTCATGATTATATGACCAAAATATCCATCATGAAGTATACTTACCTCACATCTTGTTTTAGATCTTCTGACTTTTCATATGAAGAAACCCGCAAATAGATGGTCTGGTATACAGTGAACCATTGGTAAGGAAATGAAAAATCTCTGATGTTATTGACCAAGAGATCATAAAACATGACAGAACATGAGAATTTCCCAGCACACAAATATTATGAGCCGGCCATGTGATTTCCAACATAAGTGGATATATAAACTAAACTCTCACTGAAACTTTTCAAAGAAACAATTTGATTGAAAAGCACTTGCTGAAAGGAAAATAAACATACCAAACCGAGGCCAAAAGCACCAATCAACTGTAATGTCTTCTCCCATTCTGAGACAAATTGATTGTGCTTTGTCAGATCAGGAAAAATAAAAAAGCCTCATCCCACTTGAGGATGATGAACAATAAAGTGATGGAAGTCTTTAGGTTTTCATTAAAAAGAAATCATAGACATTGAGTCACTCATGCATGATGTTTGATGGATTTAGAGCTTCAGTTTAAGCCACTGAACCAAAATGAATTTGCATATACGATATAACCCCTTAATATAGTGTGAGAAAAAGTAGACCAGTCACTAATCAGCTTCACAAAAAATCTATGTTTGTAGGCATATACACGCAGAGGCACCTATCAAAATGAAAATAAAATTCTACAACCGCTGGCTACCGCCATAGAATTTGGATGTAACCCAAAAATTTAAGTTTCAAATTCTTAGGTCTTAACAAATTGATAGTTTATGAAAGGTTATCAAAGAACACGCACGCACCTAGTAATGCATAAAGCCCTGCAATAAGTACCTGAGTCAAAAGTAGTTGCATTATTAGCAGATAATAAAATTGAAAGCAATCATGTAACTATTTCCAAATCACATAAAAATATGAAAGAAAAGATTCCTTCATGATATCAAGGAAGTAGACAAAATATTTATTTAAGATTATATTGTCTATTACACGGGAATATTTAGTTACATACATATTCAAGAAGCAATAAGTAAATTACTGAAAATGTTAGAACAATGGAATAAATCAAATAACTAGAAACCCATTATCAAATTCTCCCCCCCCCCCCCCCCTACTCAACCCAAATTGCTCCACTGAATATTGTTTTCTACCCTATAGTGGTGTTATACATATCATGTTATAAACACACGAACCTTATTAAATTGACTTAATAGCTAACATAGAGAAATCCAACCAAATTGACAAATAACAGTTGGAAAATCATGAAGATGCCATTCAAGTAACTTGACACTTACTGTACCATAACCTAAAAGTTGCCCAGGAGAAGGACTAACATCCTCCAGAATTGCTTCAGCTTCCTGTATATGTACCGAAATGCATGTGCATCAATGAAAACCCAACATATATAATCAAGTTAAAGTTTCTCTTTTAACCTTTTATATGTCTTCAAAATAAAAGCATAAACACAGAAACAGATGGGACCCAGGACACAATAAAGAAAGAAACCAACAAAAAGCAGTTAGAGTAGTTACAGAATTAGTTAGGTAATAAAGAGTAGTGAAAGAATTGGTTAGGTAGCTGGCTTGAATAGTAGGAGGGGGTAAAAGGGGACTCCTGGAATTTTAATATTGGAGAAACCCGCACTAGCTCGGTTGTAAAGGGAAAAACCTTGGAAGGAGTATTCTCTTTTTTCTCTGCTTGTCATTCGATCCATCATCACAGATGCATTCTTTAACTTTCTCTCTTCTCAGTTTTCTAACCTCTCTTAAATTTCAGGTTCTGTTTTCGGGTTTGTAACTGACACACACACAGAGGAAGCCTTACAAGAATAAATAGAAAGAAGGCTGGCATAAATCTTAATTATTCAATACAATGTCAGAGATAAGCATCTACTGGATTAGAAAATTATAGTTTCACATCTGTCCTAAAAGAAGATTTATAAAGCAACTGCATTCTTAATAAAGTCCTAAATAAATGCAATGGGGCTACTTTAAAGTTTACTAAAATGAAATGCAGAATCATACATGGTTGCAACTTTTGTGTTAATTTTCAAAAGACAGACAACGAAACTGGAAGACAAAGGAAGCAAGCCAATGGCTTACTGTAGAAATCAATTTGGGGATTTTAGGCTTTTAGCCAAATGATTAATTTACAACAAGGAGCTTAAAGTCATGGCTGAAGCACCTAAGTAGCAGCACCATTACCTAACCTAGAGTTTTCATCCCATTATTTTTGGATACTCAAGCTAACAAAATTGGTAAAAATACAGATAAACAACAGTAGTTCGACGAATACCTCATTGAGTATGGAAAGTGCTGTCTCAGGTTTGAGTTCCTTGATGCGGAGACCTTGTTGCATCCAAGACTGAAAGCCACCTTGAACCAAGTATGGATTCTGTAATATCATACACAGGTTGTTAATTTTCTGATACTCCATTATATGGATTTGATTTCAAAGTTGGTGATTAAGTGGATTGTGCAGAATGTATCTGTTAGTCAACCTGGGCAATACAAACCACCACTAAGGCACAGACACTTGAATTAAAAGAAGCTGTCTTTATGTCTATGACATATCTGACAATCGGCATTTGTGTTGACTAGGAAGGACTAAGTGTTAGTTTGAACATATACAAGTTAGGGCATCTGGAATTCAATCAAATTCTTTTATTTTTTATTTTTCTCATTTACAGTTTCAAGCAATCAAAGACTCATGTCCTTTGCTGGAGTATCATGAACTAGCTCATAAATCATCATATTATAACCTCACAGTATGAGTTCAATCCATTTTCATTCAGAACTATCCAGTTATATTTGATATTGATGATAAAGACACCGCTAAGGTTGAAATCAAGCAGAAACTAACAGAGAGTAGAGTTATGTGGAATAGTAGGAGTACATTTGCCAGAAATTTTCTCAATTATCTTACTTTTCCTCCATGGCAGCAAGGACAGGTCTAGAGGGGGCTCGGGATTTTTCGTATATATACATATATATTTTTAAATTAGTTAGTATAAAATTATGTAAAATTAATTGTGCATGTTATTATAATAATAATGGTTAAGGTTAGTTAATGTAAAACTGTATAAAATTAATTGTGCATATTCTTATTGTAATAACGATTAAGGTTAGTTAATGTAAAACTAGTTGTATTTGTTGTTATTATTGCAATAGTTAAAGTGATAACTAGTGTCAAATTGTGTAAAACTAGTTGTATGTTTGTTGTTATTATGATAATGGTTAAGGTTATTATCATTTAAAATAAAAATGTTTTAATTTTATATGTAAAAATAGTAAATTATTAGAAATTAGACATTTAAACAATTATAAAGGAAGGAAAAAGAAATTCAACCCCCCTTAATAGGTTTCTAGATCCGTCCCTACAAGACAGAGCTCTTCAACCCCAACCTTTAAATACAAAAGTTAATTTCGAGGATTCTATATCAGATATGGAAGCGGCATAAACTGTTCTGTGTTACCTAGATCCCAAATTTCGTTGTACAAAGCTAAACTGAGCCAAGAATTTTATGTAATATATCAGTAGTTTTGCAGAAAATATCTCAGCAGGTATTGAAAGACTTGCCTTGAGCCCAATTTTCCTCAAGGATCTTGCAATGCCTTTAGAACGAGTACCATCAGCATCCAACACTATAACCCTGGAACTGTCCTATTGGCCAAAGAAAATAAGATTTTGAGACATCATTTCTCATGCCAATTCCTAATCACATTTAAAAAGTATTTGGCTATTGGCACACAAAC
Organism: Glycine max; assembly: GCF_000004515.6. NCBI lineage: Eukaryota > Viridiplantae > Streptophyta > Magnoliopsida > Fabales > Fabaceae > Glycine > Glycine max. The sequence continues at coordinate 160,708 of NC_038254.2, forward strand.
TCAACGCATTGAATATGTGACTATCTCTTACCGTGAACTTTTACCTATTGTGAAAGATGCAACATATCTAGGCACAAGCACTTTAAAAGCCCCATTTAATGTCCTAGAAAAAATTAAAATGATGAAACTGCCAAAAGACAACGCTTATTTTATAAATACCATATAACTTTAGCAAGTAGTTATTGATATCCCTTTTAAGGTTCAATACTTTCACACCATAATATTAAAATAGAGAGAGAAATTGAAGGGCATGTATAAAATACTGCTTTGCAAAGAATGTCATGTAGAAGAAAATCTCAAAAGAGGAAAAGTTTCTGGGGTTATTCCAGGAACTTTCACGTAATTTTATTCAGAACAATAGACCCTATTCCAAGATACAAAGATAAACACCTTAACCATCTTCAAATTTCGAATAATAGCAGCAATCAAGGAATCATCAAGTTCTCTACCACTCTTCAACAACTTGCGTATGGAGCCATCAACCTGAGAATTGCATAATATGTTATATTAGCAGTAGACAGATTATAAATTAATTGTTAATCCATCTAACAAGCAACCAAGAATCAGGATTTGATCCATTTAACAAACTTAAGGTGTACCACAATTATCCCAGTCACATCTTCTAAACATTAGTGTGCTTTAAACCAACCTCAAGAGGAGTTATACTTGCATAACGAAACCTAGCAGCCCGTCGGAGATCAGGAATGCCATATTTTTCTCGCATTTCCTGCCAAAAAAGAGCAGTAATTCCATTGGTCAATTTTGATATCAAAATAGTTAGCCAAACAAATGTAAAAAGATAGGAAAACTTCCAAAACATGAGGAGACCATAGTTCGAGTTTGGAAGAAGTGTTGAACAAAAATAGAATGGGTATCAAAACACAGGGATAGTCAGACTTTACCTTCATAAATTATACAAATGTTTTTCCTGCTATGAATAAAATCCAGAAAAATTAATCATAACTTGCCTCAGAACGGACATCAATAAGTGCAGCATTTGCATCCTCGGCCAAAAGCTCAAAAGCTGATTTAGGGGACAAATCTCCTGAGTAACCTCCATATGTCCACAACCAATAAAAGGCCCTGCATATCTATGCAATCTATTACAGAGAGCATTTGTGATTGCAAATTTTATTCTTTAATAGACAAATAACAAAATTTTACTTTTGAGGAAGGAGAAATTCACATACCATAATGTGGCTGAAGAGCCTAAAAGAACAACAAATGGAATGATTGGGTCATTTGGATCCAAGCCAAGACTCTTCTCCAATGAATAGACAGCCATGTATAACTGCCGATGGAGCATAAATTGTCACAATACGTAAATAGACTAGAAACAGCTAACAAATTTAAAATGTTTGTGAAATAAAACAGCAAATTGAGAGCATGGATTCAGAATATTTCAACCACCAATAAGAGCAAAGAACTTCTTAAGCAAAGCTGATGAAAAATCACCCATGAAGAAAATGATTTGACTCAACTTATTTGATAATTCAAGTCAAGTTCAAACAAACATTAACCAATATGAGATTTCAAGGGAAGTTAAGACTTAGAATCAGGTAAAGTTGAGAGTAAAGTATCTTATTGAAACGTCTATGTTTCTGTAAAATGTTACCCTTTGAGTTGCAGACCCAACTGGCCTCAAGATTTCTGTTGCTTTATCTTCATATACATTGACTGTATCCCTAATTCCTGCTGGAAGGAGCTCCTTTGCTGAGCCATATAGGTAGACAACATATGAAGCCCCACTTGTTAGAGAACTCTCTACAACTATAATTGTGCGGCGCAACACATCAATAGCCACAGCAGGTGCTTTATTTGTGACTCCAGTCAGCTCACTTGAAAAGCTGGTTAACTTCTTATTTGTTAATTCCCCTGTTTGATCAACAGAAGAAAATGCCTTACTAAAAGCATTATCTACAGATTTAGTAGCAGTTTTAACAATAGAATCTACAAAAGAAGTAGCTGTATCCAGTGAGCTTCGTAAAGCATTTTCTCCCTTATTGATTGAGGCACTGAATGATTCATTGATTCCGGCAACAAGGTCTCCAACACTTGCTTTTGTACTGACTAATGATTCATTGTCCACATTAATTGAACTAGGACTTGGTGCAAAGTTCTCTGGCATTATATCAGCAGTCGATAGTGTTTCTGGTTGTGCTGGTGTCACTAATGTGTTAGATCCTTCAGTTACCTGTTCTGCAAAATCTGCAAATTCATCAGGCACAGTAGATAGATGATAATATTCCATGTGTCTGACTTCCCCATCACTCAGAGAATGATGCCCATCTGTTGTCACTGGTAAATAATCCCACGTGCTTGTAAGGTATCCCGGTTCACTTGTAGAAGAAAAACTACCCAATACTGTCTTTGTAGCTTGCACTGCAAATGAATTTCTCAGTGAATGAGTTCCATATTGTGAAGCCAAATGCACACCTTCTTCAGCCACACATCTGCTCTCAAGATCCTTTCGAATGGGGTGCAATCCCCCAAACAAGGGAATCTGCAGGAACAAGATCAAATTGCCTCAAGAAAACAAAAACTAACAAACAGTGATAGATAAATAAAACTAAAGTATTTCCATCTCAGAGATTTTTCATTGATGGGTATGATGATTGATGAACAAAGCAGAAGCACAGAACATCGATAGAAGACTGAAGAAATTGACCTGGGAAGATGTGGAATAACGTGGGGTGGCTGAGCAAACAGGCAACATTCTCATATTGATGATCACTGAACACATCAATCAAACATAACCCGCAATCATCCTCTTCCTCTGCATAAAATCAACACATGAATTTGTTATTTTACAAATTGGAGTAACGAGAACCATGATTTTCAAAACAAAATGTCATTGTATCAAAATCCGATATCAATTTTGAGTTTCAGAATAACAAGCATCCAATCCAAATTAATACAATGTGTAAAAATGGAAGGCACTGACCTTAGCTCCTTTGCGTTTGCGTGTTCTTATTGTTAATTTGTTGTTTGAAATTTGATTGAGCTTAAGGTTTATTTAAAAAATATCTGTGGAATATTTTGGTAGATTATCCAAATGGAAAGGGAGGATATGGTGGAACACGCCCGGCTCATCCTATTTGCTTTCTCGTTTTGTCTCTTATGCACCATAGACACCACAGAAACTCACGTCACACATGGATCACTCGTTTTGATGCCAAACAATTTTACTAGCTGGATTATTTTGGTATGCTTTAGAATTTCAATAACGTTTTATGTTTAATATATTTTTAAGGATCGTTATTAGTAGTGGCAATCAAGTTCCAAATCCTGAACTATTTCTCCTATAAAATTTTGTGTTTGTTGTGAAATATAATTGTTAAGGGACCAAAATTCCATTTTATCGTTGAAAGTTGTAACTTAATTTTAAAAAATTATCCAAACTTTAAGGGGAATTTAGTAAGAGACATATAAATCAAGATGTCTACTCTCTAGTTACGGTTTATAGGTTTTATGTTAGTCACTAAATTTTTAACCATATACCCAATTGTATTCTTGTTTCTATGTTGATCAAAATGCTATAAGTATTTTACTTTCAAAAAATAAAGTGATGAGTGATACTATCATAAATGATCTCAAATTTGACACAATATTTAATTTTTTAAAATTATGTTTTTAATCTTTTATTTTTTACAAAATTCATTTTTAGTTGATCATCTTTTCACAAAATTTACTTTTGGTCTCTTGATTTTTAGACCAATCTTTATCTCTCAACTATGTTCATTATTATTTTTAGTCCTTACCATCAAATATCATTATATTAAGAATGATGTGATAGTCACATGACTTATTATTTGGACTACTAATTTAACTAACAATCACATTATAAAATGTTATTGGTTTAAAATATTTTCTAACAATTTTATGGAACTACAAATTTTTTGACCGTGCAAAACTGCCAGAAAATAATTTGAAACCTTGAAGAAGAAAAAAATAAAGATGTAGTAAGTAAAATCAACAACCTAAAATACACAAATTTACAAACACTTAAAACTTGCAACACTGAAACTTGTCATTATTGTCTGGCTTTCTTGTCACCATCATCACCTCATGTTCACAATTTTTGCACAGCGTTATACCAAGAGTAAAAGAGTTCGTGGAAGCAAGATTAAAATGAAGAGAGTTTAATGTTTGTTTTACAAGTGAGTTAGGATATTAGGGTTTAGAAGTGTTCAAAGTTGGGGAGGTTTGAATTTTGGTGCTTAGGGTTTTGAATCATGAGTTCAATGATTTGTGATAAGAGTAGCAATGTGAGTTAGGCATGACAAACTAGCCTACCAGCTCACCATAAATTTGACAAGCAGGATAGAGTCTTCAGTCCACTAACTCATCAGCCTGCTACTAATTTTTTTAAAAAAAATAATATCAACATGAGTACATTAGGGTTTTCAAAATTAAAATATTCAAATTACAATTTCGCGTGTGACTATCTCTTGTTCAAGTATGAATGTAATTGATGTTATAATAGACTTAAGCTATCAAGTCAAATTTTGTTTCAAAGATTGGTGGGAAGTTGACACTGACAATGAATATCATAAATCTTTGCTACAGGGTATATCACTGTATATACAATATCACAAATTGCTTTATTTGTTGCTGGGCTTCTAGAACAGGTTAATTACTTTCCATTTTTGTTTCTTTTAATGAAAAAATTATTGAAATGGTGTGTAGATCGGATAGCTATTAACTTGAATCCCATAAGCGTCAGAAATAATTTAAAGAAATTAAGTTCGTGTCAATCGAATTGATATAGTAATATTCAACATCCTCCCCCATTTAATTAAATTTACTAATCAACCCTAAACATGTATTTTGTATCCAAATGAATAAATAAATATTTGAATTGATATTGACTAAATAATTAGGATATTCATCTGTACAGATATGAAAGTAAACTCTGTTAGCTAGTTGAGAAACAAGTCAATCATATCTTTGGTTGTATGATAACCCTTGTAATAGTTTTTAACTCAACACTGCCCATTGAAAGCAAGGACTTGCAAAATGATGAAATAACCAAGAAAATTTACAGGAAACCGAATAAATGAATCCGACTACCAAGACCCTTTCCCCCCTCTCTATCATACATATTCTAGTAAATAGGATTTCTATGTTACAAAACAAAATTGTGGTCTAGTTCTCTTACATTCTCATTCTCAACTAGAAAGAACTAGCTAGCTGCCCAGGAAAAGATCTAGGCAAAAATTATTTAAAAAAAAAAAAAAGTTGCACGAGCTTGCACGTCTCTTCCCCACAACCTGCGGCTGCCTTTCTTTATGAAGTCTAATCTGTAAACGAATTACTATGTCGTCGCGTGAAGTGAGAACTACTGCCCCAATCAAGCCTCCGCCAATACACCAAACATGTAAACACTTATGACAGATGCTTCCCTCCAACCAACTCAAAATCAAGACAAACATTATTTGTTGCTAGTGTGCAACTAACAAAAGAATGCATCAGAAAATAAGAATCAATTCATGGCTCCAGATGCTGTAGTTCCTCTCAAATAGAGGGTTCCTTGAGCAGATCAGGTATTTTTGAAGTATCATGTGCCACCTAAACAATCAGTCAGTATGGAATGACAAATGGCAGAGCAAAAATATCTGCTGGCTTTATATGCACAGCTTCTGCCCATACCTGTAGTGTATCCTCAACCTCTGAAGATTTCACTGCAGGTGTTCTTCCTTGCCAATGGCTGCTGCCAAACAACCACTCTTGGTCATCAAAATCAGACCACTCATCTACTTTGGGCACGGAATATACCTGACTTATGTATTTGCTATCTGGATGAGGTGGTTTTGCAGATGCTTCACTGACTGGAGCTGGCATGGTAGCAATGGGAGTGGGAGTTTTTGAGGAAACTGTGGATGGTAGAGCTTCGATGATGCCATTTATCTTGCGTTCTTTGTTATCAACCTTGATATTAGAGGCTGCTGCTAGCCTATCAGATGTATTCTGAAGGGAAATTTGGCAGGGTTCCAATATCCTCCCATTTTCAGTGAGATGAGAGAGAGATGGAGAGGGCTTTGGCAACTTACTGGGCCAACTGTCATTTGCTGTCAGAAAATTCAGAAATGAGTGTCAACCAACAACAAAATACATTATAATAGAAAAAATATATTAACCATTAAAATATGAAAATAATTATGTAGCAACATCAGAAATCTAACAAAATCTCATAGGATGGAGAAGTGTAGATATCAGCTATTAGGTCAATGAAATAATATTTTAAATCTAACAAGAGACATTCTAGTTTATCTAATTACAACCAGATGGGACCATTGAACAACAATAAGAAAATGATGATTCATCATGTATGACACTCACCATGCATAATTCCATTTGATTCAATGTCCTTCCGTTTCTTGAGATTTTCCCCAACAGCAGATTTCTCACAGCTGTGCCTGGAAACCTGTGTGAAAGAATTTGAACCTATTGTACCAGCTTTGCTGCTTTCTTTTAATTTATTCTGCTGCTCTCTGTTTTCATGTTCAACATTCTCCTTTGCTTTCTCCTCCTTTTTCTTCTCTTTACTCCTGTCTTTGTCCTTCCCATGTCCTTTTTTCCCCTTCTCTTTATTTTTCTTTTTATCTCCATGTTTATCATCTTTTTTCCCCTTAACCCTCCTCTCTTTTCCTTCAACTGTTGCTTCCAAAGGTTTGTAAATATTATTTTCCAAAGATTTGGGCATTTCATCAACCCTGGGATGAAATTTTCCAGCATTATTCTGAACTGTTGCATTTCCAACTGGTCGGGACTCACCCCAGATTCCTCTCCTATCAACCTTTCTAGTATCAATGCCCTTATCCTGAAGCCTTTCCTTACCATCAGGCCAGGTGTCACTACCCTTAGTAACCAATCTAACAGCCCCATCATTCTTTCTGTGTCCTGCAGTTGTAAACTTTTGAGCCAATTGATTCTCAGCTCCTCCATCATTATCCCTAATCCTCTTGTCCAACTCCAGGAGGAATTTAGAATCCTTGTTTTCCTCAGCCAAATGATTATTCTCTCTAACCTTCTCTCCATTGTTACTGGCAAACTGTTTGGTGAGTTTATCCTCAAGTAAAATAGCCTTCTTATCATTTGGTTTGATTTCCTTTTGATGTAATTTACCTGCATTGGGACCCTGAGCTTGTCCTGGAAAGTCTTTCTCAATTGCAGCACTGGTTTTGCTCTTATCTTTATCTCTGTCCTTGTCCTTATCTTTCTTTTTTTCTCTGTGTTTTTCTTTTTTGTCCCTCTTTTCCTTATGCTTTCCATCCCTTCCTTCTTTGTCTCTCTTTTCCTTACTTTCCTTCTTCTCTTTGTCCCTCTTCTCTTTTTTATGCTTTTTTTCTCTGTGCTTTTCCTGCAAGTTGTATGGAGAAAATAGATATTAAGACTAATAATCAAATGAGGAAACAAGCAAAATGACTTCACATCTCCATTCCACCCTGAAAAGAAATACAAAAGAGAATAATATCCATAGAAGAACCATAACAACATGGTCCTAGAAGATCCAGCTAAGAAAAGAACAAGACCATTAAATGCTCACTGTTCTACATGCAAAATACACAGCAACTAATCATTAATTTAGCCCTTTATAACCAAAGAAGAGATACAAAAAACAAAAACAAAGACAAAAATAAAAATCATTATTAAGCACAAGAAAAAAATTCAAAGCAGGAGACAAAAAGTATCTCTAAAGTGCTTGCAATATCTACAGATATAACATCTTACCTCGTGGTTGTTCTAAATGAAAAGGCATCAAGCCCAAAAGTCATTGTTTTACATCAAAATCATGTTTTCTCCAACATTCCACATATTTATCATACAAAAAGTAACAGTACACCAAAACCATCCAATAATAGACATGCTTTAATTCTCCACACTATCTCAGCTCAATAACATACGTCCAACTTTCCCACAATTTGTCATCTATTACTTTTCCCATCTGAAGGACTAATAAGTTGATGACAATGACAAGTTGTTTATTCAATTCTAATAACAGATTATGTTTTGACCCCTTCCCCTACTCCACATCAAACACATACAGCACCACAAAATCAGCAAAAACAAAAAATCCAAAACAAAAGCATTATTTTACAATGTATGACAGACAAAGTGGGTTTCACTAATATTTTTGCTTTTGCCCGGGAGTAATAAATATTATAGATGATTTAAAATAAATGATAAATCAGTACTCCTGGCATGAAAGTACAAATCAAATTCAGTTGAGAGAATAAACTTCCACAAAGGCAGTAGAATGATAAGGATTTGGTAAAAGATATTACTCTTAATGGTTTAACAAACAATTTGATGGTCCATTCACAAAGAAGCATCTTATATTATCAATGCACATTTAACACCTATACAGCTGACAAGAAAATTCATTTTTGCATCCCAAATCTTGATAATGAAACAAAATGCATATTGTGAATATAAGGAAAGTACGTTAACCTTTGTCAGTACATCCACGTCCTGTGCTGTAGCCTTCTTTTCATATCCTGGTGGTGGAAAAGGAAAGCAGCGCGACATTGCACAAAGTCCAGATATGTCCGGTGTATCTTCCTTGTAAAATTGAGAATTTTTTAATTAGTTTCCAGTAGCACTGTTCCAGAAAGGGAACCAACCAGCAACTATGCTCTTGTCCATGCACCATGTCACCGCATTCATTTCCAGCTTCAATATTCCTCCATAAGCTTCTTATTGACTATAAACACAAATTATGGGGAGCACCAAGGATTACTTTACTTGCCTTGACCAAATATGCAATCGGCGGAAACTAATATCATCAGAAATGAAGGAATGAAATGAACATGGAACACTGAAGCTGACAAACAGGATTCCTAGTACAGTGGTAAATGGTTGAGCTAAAACCCAATAAGTATATGCTTAGGTGTTGGGGCAGAGCTGCAATCAGATCCTCGGTAACAAGAAGTGAACAGTTTTGCCTTTGAGTGAAAAAGGAAGAGCCAGCCTGCGACTGAGTAAAGAATGAATTAATATAGACAATCCTCTTCCATGCTCATGTGAAACTTAAGAATGAGAAATCTCCAAGTAGAAATGCTGAAGCACAAAATTGGAAGGTATGAAGAGATCAGAGCTCATGCTCATTTCATGCAATCCCCCGAGAGGGTACGATCCAAGGAAACCCTAGAAAATCAAGTAAAAGAAAGAAGCTGAGTAGATAGCGGGAAACGGGAATAGCCAGAGAGAGAAAGAAAACCCTAATTCCAATCGAGCGAATAAAAACTTTTTGGGGTACCTAAGCAAGAATAATAAATAATAAGAATAGGAATCGATGAAAAGGGGCAGGGGTGAGATTGAAAGAGAGAGTTATTGGAATGGGCATTGTAGGAAGAGGAGATAAGATCTCTCTTTCTCTTCGGGGACAAAAGAAAAGAATCGTCTTGTCGAGATTCTGGGTTTTCTATTCTCCCTTCCCCTTACTACTGCTGCTGCTTCTTCTTCTTCTTCTGATGTGTTTTTGTTATAATGCTCCTTTCTTTGCGTTCTGCGTCTATCTATTCCCTTTTTTCAGGATTATTATTATTTCAAACAAATACACCTACAAAAATACGCCCTTAATAATAATATACCAATTTAAATTCTAATTCTACCGTTATTCATAAGGCTTCTACACACTTGCACTTTAATGCCATCAATTCAATGATTTCTTTCTCCTTTTATCTTTTCACAAAACTAACCTCATTATTTTGCCCACGGTTCGGATGGGCAATAGAATTAAAAATAGGCATATATGATTATGAATTTTAATTCATTTAAACTTTTAAATTTTAATTTTATCTTAGCTCAAAGGTAAATGAGTAAGATGATTATGGTCACTAAAATTGTCCATACAAATATTTAATTCAGGACTGAAATCTGAAATCACTGTTAAATTGAAATAACTTCACATCAATTTATTCATATCATTAATAGGAAATCCAATTTAATTTAAATATCCTAAAGATATTTTACAACATGTTTATTTGTGTTTTTTTTTATCTCTTGTTCACTTTTCCTTCACTACTTTTGACTAGTATTTTAGTATGTCCTTTACAAAAAAATTAATGTTTACTTTGTATAACTAAAGGTTATAATAAATAAATACTTCTAAATATATAAAGGGTTTTGCTATCCAAAGTGAGTCTAAGGAATTAAAATGGCAAAGTCTTTATTGAAATCCATAATAGACTGGTCTACGGGTTAAGTAATAAAAAATATAAACTTTGAATTTTTTGAAAAAATAATTATTTGAAAATGATTGACAAATCTAGAAAATTAAATTGTTTGGCTAAAATATATTTATGATTCTTCTAAATGTTTTGAAGTTTGGTTTTAGCCGCTCTAATTTTGTCTTGTTTTTCATTCCTCTAATTTTGGAATTCAGGGTCCTCAAAATAGTTTAGATAATCCTTTAATAACATGACAAAAAGTGTTTTGGATGGTGTTAAGGACCAAAAATGGCACACTTCAAAATGTTTTAATTACTATTTTGGTCTTCTAGCTAACATTTTGGCTAAAATTTAATTTTGGTTTCCTATTTTCAGATATTGGTAATTTTAGATCCTTTATTTTTCAAAAGTTTGCTATTTTGATCATTCCATCTAAAATGAAGATGTTGACCATCGAGTTTGGTTATGTTGACCAACATATGACAGAAACTGATTAGATAAATGATAGGTGAGTTGGATTTTTTTTATTATTACTTGAAAAATTGACATTGAAAAAAAAGAAATTTTAAAAAAATGCTTGAGGAAGGAATCAAAATGTTGATTCTCAAACCTTAACAGCTAAAATTTCCCAATCCTAATCCATATAAGAGGCGCATGAGGAAGAGCGAAGATTCGGCTCGGGAAAAAAAATCAGCATAGTACTACAAATCCCTTTTTACTCTAACCAAAGGTTGCAACTTTACATAACTAGTATAGGTGTAGCTAAAAAAACACAATAAACTATAAAAAGAAAAAAGAGGTGAAAGCGGCGTTGCTAACAGTTTCATGAAGGGAGAGGCTCAAAGTGAGAGGGTTATTCGATCTTAGGACTGTTCATGGTTAGTTTTTTTTAATAACTTAACAATAACTACTTAATAACCAATATGTCAAGTGGTTAGTATAATCAAGCCATAATCACTCATATAAACGCTTATATAATTGGGTATATATCATAATTGATTATGGATACAAACGATTGTCGATATATAGCTGGTTTAAAATTCCTTTTTTTTAGAGATTTAATGTTTGTTTTTACTCGAGATTTTGTGGATTTACTATTGCCGATGTGCATAGCTTCGTATTGCACAAAATTTAGTCACTATGTTTCTAATTTTTCATTGGAGAACTATTAGCAAGCATTTTCGGTCGGAAGCACAAAAGCCAAAATGAATATATTAAACCTCGGTGATTTTTAGTCAAATCCTACTCTATCATATGCATAAATTCAATTGCTAAACTGAGGTATGGTGTGAGACTATGATTATTTGAATTGGATTTCAAGAAATATGTTTCATTTGTTTAATTATGCCACTAAATTGAAGTTTTTTAAGTTAATAAGTTACCCAGTTATATGAGCAGTTTGCGTAAGTTTATTTTTTTAAAATAAGCAATTTCATGGTTTCCTAATGTATTTTTTCAAATTATTTTTATTTTAAATAAGCAGTTTTGTTTTTTTTTCAAGAAGTAAATTCTATGTATTTATTAAAAAAACGCTTATATAAATATCACTTATTTTAAAATTTAAATAACCTCACCCTATATTTATATTTAATTGAATTTTATTATATTGGGATAAGATTCAACGTATAGGTTCAAAAGGTTTGTAAGTGTTTTTATTGGGTAATGATATTGAAAATTTATTAACACTTCCTGTATACACTCATAAAATATAAATTTCATTCTTAAAAAAAAAGAAGATGTATTCTTAAACTTTTTAATAATTGAAGAATCTAATTAATTTTTTAAATAATTAAAATATTAAATTATATTTTATAATAATTAAAAACAAATTAAATTTTTAATTATAATTAAAGGACCAATAAAAATATAGAGAGACATGAAAATAAAAGAAGATAAGAACGATGACTCGTCCAAAAGAGGTTTGTTAAATTAGCGGATTGATCGTGTGCAGCGTAAGTAAGATAGTCCCGAAGATAAAGCCGTAAGTGTTGAAAGTCAACGAAGAAAAAGTTGAAGCAAACCAATAGGCAGCATACAACAGTAGCGGTTGTAATTTTAAAAATATAGACCTACTTGCACAAGATTTCATCGCACACTCTATAAAGCGGAAGATATTTACTACGCCTGCGCCTGCAAGTGTGAGTGATATTTGAGCTTAAACCCTAGCCGCTCTTCTCTTCATTCTTCACTTTGGTAATTTTCTTCTCTTCTTCATCCTTCTCCTATGACCTTGATGCATTTACCTGTTTGTTTTTGCTGTTCTTTTCTTATTTCTGCATTTGTTTTTGGCTCGAGGTGCAAATCTGCTTATCTGAAATGTGGGTTTAGGGTTTAGGTACAACTAATCATGCTACTGGGTTGGTGAGAAGGATAATGCTTTGAGCTTTGTGATGATTGAGTGCTTTTGTTGAGATTGCTTTAGGATTTCCTTACTTTGTGTGTTTTTATGTCTTCCAAATGGCGAGTACGATGTCTTGAAAGTTTTTTTTTTTTTTTTTGTGAAGTGAAGCATGTGACCTTTTTAGAATTTGTCATTCAGTTGTTATGGCTATCCCGATGATGTGTTTTTATTCTATTGATCCTTTCATTTTGTGTATCAGGAAACAATCATAATGGCGTTCTGTAATAAGGTTGGAAATGTCTTGAGGCAGGGTGCTGCTCGCAGCACACATGCCCCTGTTGCGTCCATGCTTAATTACATCCGCTGCATGTCTTCAAGCAAGCTTTTCATTGGAGGTATTCACTTCTGTTGGAAAAATAGTTGTGGATATAAACCACATACTTGGTCGCCTATTTTCTTATGGTTTTATTATTTTGGACTTTGCTATCTTAGGCCTTTCATATGGAGTTGATGACCAGTCTCTTAAGGATGCATTTTCTGGCTTTGGAGATGTGGTTGATGGTAAGTTCAGCCTGCTTTCATTGTTGTCATATGCTGTCCAATTTCAGTCCCCCGTTAGCCTCACTTTACCATATGTTCTTCGGTTTCCTTTGATGTCATTATAATATTGCCATGACATTGTGTAAATCCTTCTTCTGCCATTGCGACTCCTTTGTGGTGCAACTTCTGTGAAAACAGCTGTTGCAGTTGCAATGTGTGTCACGGTTTCAATTGGCTTCACATTTTTGTGACAGTGTGGGACTACTCACAACCTCCCTCCGTTCATAGTGTCTGACTCCCCCTCCCCCCGCTCCTTTAAATGTTTTCATAGGTATTTTGTCTTGAGTAATTGAAGTTTGCAGTTAATATTAATTTTAAAATAGCTGCTTATTCTTACTTGCTTATAGATTAATTTTTTATGCACATATTAATTGAGATTTTATTTCAACTGCTATGTAACTTGTTATTTGCCTGCAATACCATCTCTGCTATAAGTGGAATTTTGGCCCCCATCCTGCTGTTGGAATTTGTGTGCAAATTACCATTTTTTGTCTGGTTATTTCCACATGTGAATATTACTCAGAATCACAGCAAGCATAGCATTTTGTATCTTATTGTTAAATTGTGCTGGTGTATTCAAGGGAAAATTTCTTGGTTTATTATTGACAAAACTGGAATAAACATTAGAAGTGACTGGTGAGATTTCACAGCTGCTTTAAAAAATGACTGCCTGGTTTGGGTCTGTTTCACAGCAAAAGTTATAACTGATAGAGACAGTGGAAGATCAAGGGGATTTGGATTTGTCAACTTCTCCAATGATGAGTCTGCAAGTTCGGCACTCTCTGCAATGGACGGGAAGGTCAGAGTGCTTTTCTGTTTATATTGAACTTTTTTATTATAGTCATCATTATTGACATGATATAGTTCTGTAGGATCTAAATGGGCGAAGCATTCGGGTATCCTATGCAAATGATAAACCATCTGCACCTCGACCTGGTGGCGGTGGCGGTTATCGTGGCGGGGATTATGATGGTGATTTTGCTTCTCGTAGTGGTGGTTGGTGATCAAATTTTTGTTTGTTGCGCCTTCTGCTTAGTTGAGATTTTATGTTTATGCCTAGCACTTCGATTAAGGTGGTCACTCAAGTGGTAAAGTAGTAATTATTGGAATTTTATGTTTTTCCCCGTTACATTTCTTGGTTATGTTATTCTGTGATTTTAATGGAGCATTTGTTTCCATCTATTATGGTCAATGTGCATGTTAGGTTGTATTTCGAATTACTTTTCTTGGTTCGGTGTTTATTTTTTCAACCACTAAAATAAAGTAGGTGTTTTCAATATATTTTGTCATTATGACTTGAGAAAATGGCCTGGCACTACCACCTTTTATGGTGACAGTAAGTATGCCAGGAATTTTATTTTTTATCAAATGCTTCCATGATCAGATTTCAGAGAAACTAGTTTGAATTGTTTATAGGGTGTTCTGCCCTTAAATTGACACGATTACTCTTGGGCCTGTGGATTCTTCTGAAGTCTTCGGTTGTTCTAAATATGGGTTTGTTATATTTGGGCCTATGAAATCTAAAAGCCACGAAAGGAGATTAATAACTTGGACAATCAGTTTGATTACACGGGCCTGTTGTGTACCGTTTGTTAAGTATTTTTATTTAGATTTATCATATTCACAATTTTGTAGGTAACTATCTATTCTCTTATTGTAATTCTCTTTAACAACCCGTCATTTAATTTAAATAAAAATTAAATAAGTTTTAATTACGAAATCCAATAAATGCGTTGTTTTTTCAAACAGCAATAATAAAATTAATAATAAGAGACTTCTGTCGTGCGGTTTTGCAATTTCGTATATTTTTTGGAACCCCGAAGCCTGCAGTCCATGTATGGGACGAATAAATTGTGAGGAAATAAAAGTAGAGAGAAATTTGATATGGTTGATAGGCTTGAAATGATTTTTAAATTTCACATTTAGTTGCGAATAGACCATTATGTTTTTATTCTGGGTTTACTGCTCATTTATTTTCCTACTGCCATTGAGAAAAACTAATCGAAGCAATCCTATTGCCAAAAACAATGGACTTCTGAACAAATGCAAGGTCAATGCTGCTGAGAAGGGTAGAAGACAATGTTGAAAATATATTTCCTTTGTTTTCACTATTCTTTGGAGTTTTCTAATACATAATTATTACCCTCACTCCCCGTTTTCTCTCTCAATATTCATTATTCTTTCTCACTTTTGTACATAGCTTTATAAAATTATTATAATAAATCTTAGAAATGTCATCTCATCTCCCGCTCTAATGTTCTACCTCTTCGAGCTATAACAAAAAAATCAGGTTCATGGAAGAAATTTCAATGGCTGGTTCTTGTGATATAACTATTATACTGAACGAGTGACTTAAGCAATAGATCATCTAGAGTCAATATTACCTTAAGTATTTGTAGTTAAGATTTCAGGAGCGAGGGATGGAAGGACTAAAGCAAGCGAGGTCTAAAAGGCAAGGTCAAGAAAAAGCGGGTGCGCAGTTATAATTCTTTTAATCAGTTTTAATAAATGTATAAACTTGGACAAGTTCTTTCAAATGTAGTTTTCTTGGATTGGAATGCCTACTCAGTGTCGGTGAGCAGTCTTAAGTTTCTTAAATGGGTCAAACAGTATGGCATATCTTGTCAAGAGTTTCGAAGTGATATGTCACCCTAATGTGAGGGCATGTGCTTATGTCCTTATTATCAAGTGTGAACAAAAGCCATCATTACATCAAGTTTTTCACTGAGATTGAACTTGCTGCACAACGTGATTGGTGGAACGTCTTTGTCCCTCTCATTTCCCAAATTTGTATTTGTCCATGTATATCAACATCACAAATTTGTCCATGTATATTACGGTGTATTTGGAAATTAGTTCGGAAAAACGCAACGTAAAATAATTGTTACTAAGATTTTAGTAACAATTAGTTGAAATTTGTCCACGTATGATTAACTTATTTATATTATAATTTAAAAATTGTGACCCGAGTTCTTTTAGTAACAATTATTTTTTATCTACTGATCATAGAGCTAAGAGAGACATTTTCATTGTTATTCATAGAAAATATACTACCTAGATCATGCATGCATATAGCAGCAGAGTTTGGTATCTTTGCAAATTTTCAAACTTCATTCAGTATAAATGAAGATATAAGCTGACTCCTTTGCTAATTGGTTCTCTAACATTAAAATAAGAAGAAAAAGAAATCCAACAAGATTAAAAAAAAACTTGCGTTGACATTAACTGTATACACCAGCTTATATCATCTCTCTCGCACACACAAAAATAAAGATATAATTTTAAGATAATGGTTGAGAAGGAGGATTGAAGGGGGGAAAAGAGAGGCTCTGGGTTCAAATAATTAACATTCTTACAATAATTAATAACTAATATTTTATTGATAAAAAAAAACCTATACATACTTTTGACATCCTAGTATGTTATATATTATGTCTAAGTATGCTTTAGTCAAGTTTTCCCTCCAATAAACCTAAATTATTTATTAATATTATTGTCAATCATGGGTGTTTTTGAAGAATATAATCCAAAACTATTTTCAAAATATATAAAGTCTCAGACTACTACCTATTAATTTTTTTTACGAGATCCGTTAAGTTATGTCACTTCATCATCTAAGCAATGATGTAACAGACTGAAAGAGCGTCAAGCATCTCAACCGGTAAAAATGCGACCCATGGATGAGCAGATGTGCTTACTAACAGCAAGGTAACTCAATTTGCCTAAACTGCAATCCTGATTTTATTTTTAAAAAAAAGTTAATCAATTTACCCACAAATTATGCAAATCACATTTAATCAAATTGTATAAAAAAATGACCGCTGATCGCAAATCTTCCACACAGTTAACAATTACACCTTCTGCATTCACCAAGAATATGCTGCATGAGGAATTACAACACAGCAGCCATGCCTAAAAGAATGTCAGAGAGAACCTGCTTGAAATCAGTCTTACTCATTTTTCATCTGGAATTGCAGTCAATTATAATTTGAAACGAGATTACCAATTGCAGTCTGCAGAACGTCCATGGTTGCTTTTTGGCACAGTAATGGCAGAGGATGTTATCGATCATCTGTTGCACAATTTGCGGCTTTAAATTTTAGATTTCTGATTAAACAAAGCTGATATGGTAGTCTTTGGATCAGGTAAATCGGTCACTATGACACACGCATATCACAATCAGTGAGAGATTAAAACGAGGGTATAAAATTACTATTAGTTATGTTGATTATTGTGTCGTCATGAATATAAATTTAATGTGAAATTGAATCAGATTCATTGATCAAGTGATGAAATTAAGAAGTAGTCTGATGATTTCCACGTCGAAAGAAAGTCAACATAGTGAAGGTTTATAGGCACTAAATTTCAATGTGAATGACAAAGGTATAGAGTCACATCTAGATCTAGAGGAAGAGGACTGGTGTTCCCAATACTAATACTTAATTGTACAGCTCCAGCCTGTCGTTGAGCATCCGACTAGTGAAGAATATTTATATTGCAGTCCACGCGTCTTACTACATTCAAATTGTCATCCACAAAACCAAACCAAACACATGCCAACATCTTTCTTCCATTTGGTCAAAGTTTGTGCCTTACTAATGCAATAGGAGTGGCCCTGTTTCGGTCTATAGGGCATTACTATCTTGCTTTGGTTGTGTACATACATTGACTATAATAATATACCCCTCTTTCCTCACACGCACATTGCAAGAAAGAAGGATCCATTGACTTACTTGCCTATACCTAGTTATTTTTATATTAATTGATCCAGCTGAACATAATATACAATTACCCTTATGTTTGTTGGTTTGTTTCAGTAATAACTGCAAGTAATTAATATGATGGATCCCTTCCTTAATTAAAATCTTTTTCATTGCCGATGCAGATGGAATTTAGGTGTTTCATTTCTCAATAGGCAATGTCCATGTGATGATCATATATTCACGATAAAAAAAAGTTCTACTAGACAAGAAGCTTGTGACACACACACACATATATATATATATATGCAGCATGTCCCGGGACTTGTCTTTACTCTTTACTGTGCTAGTCGTGGAAAAATTGTACATGTGAATAAATTACTTTTACTTTTTTTAGGTTTGGGATAAAGCCTCACGAACTTCACTTATATATATATATATATATGAGAGGATATTTTCAAACAATAATTTATAATAATAAATTTGACAGCAATGAAAATATAAGATGTGATGAGTGATAAATAACACGACAGGGAGAAATAATATTGTTGTATATACAAGAAAAGGAAACAGGGAATCACAATTATTTATTTAATCGGATTCTGAAAATCTTGACTTAGTGCGCATAGACAACTAAGAGGTTTTGAGAGTTTGCAATAATAATGCTCTTTTTTGAACACGCTAGTCTTTAACTTCAACCCTGTCTGCTACCCGGAACTTCCAAGGGACTCTGTGTCTTTTTGTTGTAAGTGTAAGCAACTGGCTGAATCTTGTCCATTCTTACAGTGATGATCACGTACAATTTTACACAACAACAAAATTCTCTCTTCTATTATTGTTGTTGTTGATTAAGGAAATGATGGTTTCTCTTATTTACGGAGAAATAAAGAAAGAAGTGAATGTCCTTGCTGCTCATTCCTCCCACAATGCCTCTTTCGATTGGGACCGACAGGGAATAAAGAATTTTAAAACTTTACAGGGCACTTGAGAATGACAAGTGTAATAATTTCTTATCATTAAAAAATACGTATTAGAAAGCCATAACGAACAAACTCCCAAATACTTAACTGTTTATAATACTCCATTATGTATAAAAATGGGTAAGTAATTACCTGTCTGGGTCTCTCGTGTTGGTTTAAATTATTATAATTGTAGTAAATGTAGCTAAACATATTTATCTTGTAGGAAGAACACTTTATCCTTTTATACGAATAAAAAAGAGATATAGGAATTTAAATGTACCTTGTGAAAGAGATAATTAAAGTTTTGATATGAGTTGTGTTGTGTGTAAGTTATTGCATTTGCGTTAATTGGCAAGATGTTTAAGCCAATGAATTTTGACACTAGGGATGTCATTATTTTGGTAACCACCACTTTGTGTCGTTTCCTTGCTGGTATATATAGTTGCCCTTACTTACCCCAATCCAAGTCAATTCAATTCGTTTTGTTTTGGTGAGTGAGTGCCACAGTTAGTAATGGTAGTATTTTCAAGAGAAAGAGTCATGAATCTCCAAAAACCAAAGCAATGAATAATGGTGAACCAAGGGAAAAGCAAAACTGTAACAGTAAATGATAAAAATAAAGTGATGAAAAGGAAAGATAATTTGTTGAATAACAAAAAACAGAAACAGTGTGAAATGAAGAAAATATTATATGGATAAAAGAAGGGGAGAGATCAGCAACCTTTGTGGCAGACCCCACACACAGCATTATTACAGATCGATCTACATTACAATTACATACACTTGTTTCTGTTTGTTTCCATGACATTTATATATATGCATGTCCTTCATCTATACCAGATATTTATATGATGTATAATTGCTACACCACCACAACAATAACAATAATAATAATAATAATGATTCAACAAAAACAAGAAAAATGATCCATGAGCAAGGGGAAGGTTTTTTTGTTTTTTTTTTCTTGCCGTAAAAAGAACAAAATAGAGGAGAGATAATTATAGAAATGGTCATTCAATATTGTGAAGGTGATTATCCTTTTTCAGGCTTGGCTGGAGGCCGTAATAACCGAGGTACCACTTGACGAACTTGCTGAGACCGGTGGAGAGATCGGTGGTGGGTTTGTAGGCGAAATCCCTGAAGGCCAAGCTGACGTTGGCGTGAGTGAAGGGAACGTCGCCGTTAGATGGCATCTTAATGACGTGCTTCTTGGCCTTGGTTTTCAGCAAACCTTCTAGAATGGACACCAAGGTCCCCACCGGCACCGGTGACGTGTTCCCTAGATTGTACACTCTGAGCTGGGCAGGGCCCCGCTTCTTGCCGCCGCTCCCGGTGCTCTTCTGGGCGGAGTCGAGGGCGCCGAGGCAACCCTTGACGATGTCGTCGATGTAGGTAAAGTCACGCGCCACCTGCTTCCCCTCCGGCGTCTGGTAGACGTCGATGGTCTTCCCATGGAGGATGTCTTTGGTGAAGAAGAAGTAAGCCATGTCGGGTCTTCCCCAGGGGCCGTAGACGGTGAAGAAACGGAGTCCGGTGAGGGAGAGGCCGTAAATGTGGTTGTAGGTGTGGGCGATTTCCTCGCCGGCCTTCTTGGTGGCGGCGTAGAGGCTGGCGGGCTGGTCGGTGCGGTGGAGCTCGGAGAAAGGGTTTTGGGTGTTGAGGCCGTAGACGGAGCTGGACGAAGCCCAGACAATGGCGGGTTGGGGGTTGGCGGATTTGGCAGCCTCGAGAAGGTTGACGAAGCCAGCGATGTTGGCGGTGACGTAGGATTGGGGGTTCTGCATGGCGTAGCGGACGCCGGCCTGTGCGGCCAGGTGGAGGATGTGGGTGAAGGGGACGAGGTCGAAGAGCTTCTGGAGCAAGGGGGTGTCGTTGAGGTCACCTTCCACGATGAACACTTGGTGTTTCCAGAGCATTGCCTGCCGGGCGCGTTTAAGGGAAGGGTCGTAGTAGTTGTTGAAGTTGTCAAGCCCCAGGACACCGTCGCCGCGCTTCTTCAGGGCCAGGGAGCAGTGGCTGCCCACGAAGCCCGCAGCCCCAGTGACAAGGACGGTGAGGCCGTTGGGGCGGCGGGGGGAGGCGGAGTGGCGGACCTGCTTCTCCCAGGCGCCGAAGGAGGAGGAGGAGAGGAAGTAGTGGGAGTGGGCGTGGAGGTGGCGGTGGGTGGAGTCGGTGGCGGAGAGGGGAGGGTAGTTGAAGGTGAAGAGGAAGACGAGGATGAGTGCGACCAAGAGAGTGGCGCGGAAGAGGAGTTTGGAGGAGGCGTTGAGGAGCTTGGTGCTGTTGAGTCTCCGGATGTAGCTGTTGTATCGCTCTAGCTTTATGCTCTTGCTAGTGTCCGGAGGGGAAGAAGAACCCATATTCATATTCATTCAATTATGAGCTTCTTCCAGCCCTCTCAAAACACTAATATAGAGAGAGATATTCTCAATAATCATCTCATGAATTTCCCCATGTGCTCTTCACGTGCCAGCTAACCTATATGTCAACTCTTTTTGGTCCATTTCCCTAAATTAAACCTCCATGCCATGCTCTGGTAGCCTAACACCAACACAACTCAACTTTCTCTTTCTTTTTTACTCCCCATTCTATTGTTTGTTTTTAGACCACTCTCTTATGGAGGATTACCAATTCCACACAAATGGATTCTATATTGTAGCTACTATTTTAACAAAATTCAAATCATCTCATCATATCATTTCATTTTTTATTTATTTAAACTCATCCAAATAGAACTGCAATTTATTTTTATGCTCGTCCTCATATGATTTTGTTCCTAAAATTCTATTTAAACTCAGTCAAAAACTTGTCTAACAACATTCAGTGATCTATGATAAAGTTATACGTCGAGGAGGAGGACGAGGATATTGTACGTCGATCGATAAAATGCTACTAGCTAATTGACATGTACGTTAATTAATTTATAGATTAATAAGAACTGGGTATATAATTAACTTAGAAGGTAATTGTCTAAACTGCAAGTAATTTTACTCAACCCTAACTATTCAACTAAACCCTAATGCTAAGGAATGGATCATGCTGACTAGAGTTTTCTTCTGAATTGACTACTCTAATTTGTTAAACGCTGTTAGTTGATATATTATATATTTTTAAGGTTCGAAAAAGAGTGGCCATTAATTGGGCACCGACAATGTTAGACTACGTACCGTTTTCATATTTGTCATTATAGGACTAGTATTTTATTATATACTGATCGAGTAGTATATGTCAAAATTTTGTTAGCATCTTTCATGTTCATTTAACAGTTTGCAGTCATCACGTTAAATCAAGCTGATAATAAATTGCTGGTTTATCATAATATTGGCTATCTAATCGATGTTAATAAGTATATATAGTTGAAATTTTAGTTAATTTATGTTACTATTATATAGTAGTACTACAGTAGTAGTAATCTTCTGACTCGGAATTTTATGTAAATTAAGGATCAGAACGGCCTTTGTCGGCTCTTTAAATAATCCTTAATTTCTGAATGACCCCAAACTTGCACCGAATCAAATTTATACCAAAAATTTTCTATCCATTGCTGCACGCAAATTTTTGCTTGTACTTGTACAACGCCACCGAATGGAAGAACTTAAAAATTTATATGAATCCTTATCCCACGACTTCCCTTTGATTCCTCTTTCCGAAATTCACTCCCTCCAATAGGCAATAGCTGGGAATTGCAATGGATTCTGATTCGATGCATCAGGTCGTCATAAACCATGTCTAATAAATTGGCTATATATGGAGCCCCACTTGTATTAAATATTTTTATGTGATTTGATCAACTTATACAACATTTACATTCTATTAAAGATAGAAAATTACTTATCGTAATACGTATAATTAATAAGTGATGTAATTAAGTTTACGTATAATTATGTCAGCAAAAAAGTTACGTTTAATTAATATAATGCATATAATTATGTACAATTGTAATGATCATAATCATAATGTTGTAGAAACGGGACAGCTGATAATAAGCAGCACATATATTTGGGTCATTTTAAAAGCAAGCGTTATACATTGTTATCATTTACAGTTAAAGTCTTTATTAGAAATAATTACATGATGGCAGAAGAAAAATCAAGAAATTAAGATTTTAAGAAAAGCTTTTTTTGTTAAAGTATCGTAGCATCTCCCGTTGGCCTAGCTAGGTACATTTTACGCTATAAGAATTTAATTCATTGTAATCTAAAAAACCTCACTGTAAAGTGTAAATCATAATTACCAACAAGTTAGAACAGACTACTCATTCCTCTATAAAAAAAAAAAATCCATTGGTATTTTATCGATCACCACGAAAAGTCTTCGATAATTTAATGAACTTAACTCATTATAACCCGAGAGTTGATACAATAGATTTTTACATACAAAACCTTGAATAGGTTTTATTTATTTTTGTTTCATGAATCCTTTGTACCATTCTCGGGGCGGGATGGGGCCAAAAATGTTAAAGTTCCCAAATTTGGTTGTATGAGCGAAAGGAAAAGAGAGACGGGGAGAAAAAAAAAAAATAGCAAAGTGATAGATTATATGATAAAAGTAAAGAATTAACAAAGTGATGTGGAATTAATATATAAAACAAAAGTTGGCTGTATAAATAACAATTAAAAATTTATTCCCTTTTTATGAAGTTTTAGACATGCATCTTTCGTAAGAAATTCTGACAGAAAAGAAGAATTAAATAAACATTTAAATCTTTTACATCTTATTTTGATTTTGGTATTTTAGAAAATATACAGGATGCCAATTCAATAATATTCCAACAATCCTAAAATATTAAATCGTTTATCTTGAAGTATATGTCTTAAAGACTTTTTTTTTTTTTCCAGAACGAGGCCATAAGTATTTTTTAACGGATTCTATTTTGCTTGAGTTGCCTAAACTCACTGTGAGTAACATTTTTTTCCATTATTTAATACAACCCCATATTTAAGATTATTTAATTAAAGAAATTTCTTATTTAGTTAGAAGAATTAATCGATATGCCAAATTTTGTGGACTTCTTTTAAAGAAAAAAAATACTTTGTTTTGAAAGTTGTTGATTGTAGCTTGATGGCTTACAATGACAATAGTAACATGTAGAGTATTAATGAATCGAGTTAAATTGACTTAAAATTTTAGCTTGACTTGTTAAATAAATGAATGATTTAAGATATATTGAATCATTTATTTAAATGAACTTGATTAATAATTTAGGATTGTCTTGTTTAAAAAACTAAAATTTGAGTTTGACTTGTTAAGCTCATTTAAAACTTAATTATTTTAAATTTGTAAAAAATTCTTAAATTATTTTTTTAACTTTTTAAATGAATAATTATAAGTTTCTAAAATCAAATGAAATTATTTCAATCAAATTATCGATAATTCAACATACAAAATCATTTGAATCAACTTCATACCAATAATAATATCATTAAATCTAGATATATTTTAAAATTAAAAGAAAAACATATGTAATTTTCTTAAATCTTAAAAGAAATTTGTGTAGGCTATAAAAAAAAACATATATAATTTCTTTAAATTTTTTTGTGTCTTTAAATTTTGTTGTGTAATTTACTCATTATATTTATATGCAAGGGAGATTAGAAGAAATGAAGATTTGAGTTGAGTTCAATGGAAGTTAATTTCCCAAGCTAAGGAAAAACTTCCACGATGAGGCAGTAGCATGATACTCAAATAGTACAAACATTTATTCTTATTTCTCTTTTTTTTTTCTTATCAAATCGTATTACTTTATCATATTATTCCCTCTTATATAAGATTGTGTCTTTCTCTTGTAAATTGTAATATAGACTAGCATTTGCTATCCCAAAACATTATTCTTAGTTATTTTTTTGTTGGTGACTAGGACACGTGACAAACATGGCTCATATTAGCAAACTAATTAAAATAATATTAAATTGTTAATAATTTAGTAGATTATATGGCATATTCAGAACAATGTTAACGATTATTTAAATATTTGGGATTCTTGATGTAGGTTTTCATAAGTCAAGTGTCGACATTTAACAAACTTCTTTTGATAATAAAGAATAAAAGTATTTTAAAAAACTGAGGCATAAAATTAAGAAAAAAATTAAACAAGGATTAAAACTAAAATATTTATAATATTTAAAATATATTAATTTAATTAAAATAAATATATTATTAATTTTATTTAAAAAAATATGAAAAACTAATCAGAACAAAAACAAAAAAATAAAAATACATTAATAGTATAAATATTTTTATAATTTTATATAATTATAAATTGTTATGTACAGTAAAATTATTGTTTTCTTAATAACTATTTTAAAAAAAAACATATTTGAAATAACTTGTGATTAATTGCAACATAAGAATTCTTACACTGAAAAATGAAAACCAAACACAAAATAAAAGTCTTTGAAAAAATATATTTTTTACTATGTGAAGTAATTAATCAGATTTTTTTTTTATTGTATATATAAAATGGGCACCATATTTACACTAAAAATGTTATAAATTACGTTCCATGGTTAAAATAAATAAAAAATGATTTATTTGTAAATAATTCTTAATAAAAAAATTAAGAAAATATTTTATAAAAATGTTCTTATATAACATTTATCCCATGCTTAAACATATTTGTCAATATTTTTTTCATTAATAATGTTATATAGATAGATATAGAATATGATATAACACATCTAAGCACACATATTTTTCATATCTGTTTAATTGTTTAATTTTCTATTTTTTTGTGTGTAAAATGTATATGCATATTTTAAGATTGATATAAAATTAATTGTTAGAATCAAATATTATTAGATAAATTTTAAATTTATTTGTTTGTTTTTTAAGAAAATTGAAAAGTATGTCTAAGTAATTTATAATAATTACATAAGTTTTTTTAAAAAATATTTTAATTATTTTAGAAAATAAAAATAATATATTATGTTTTTTTAAAATTATATCATGAAATTATCCTCACAAAAAAAAATATATATATATATATATATCATTGAAATTATTTTTTAAAAATACTACCTTTGGTTCTTCATATTTCATGATTACAAGGATTAACATGACATCAGCACCACTAACACCCCATGTGATCAAATTGTGTGCATCATATTACTAGTATCCATAGCAATAATATCACTGTCCATTAGCTACTAAAAAGATCCAATCACTGGTCTATTCAATAATAAAAGATCCAATTTCTCAACTCTTCCACATTTCGTGGTTTATATATTTTCTCCCCAATCCAAATATATATATAAAATCAGCGTGCAATATTATATTGTAAAAAGGATTATGGTATCTCATTTTTTAAAAAAAGATTAATCATATTTAATTATCTCTTAATATGGTTAATCTATAACTAGTCTTTTTAGTTTTAATTTCGTCATTATAATCCTGTTATTTTCAAAAGATTGAGTACTTATTACACATTCAAAAATGTTATTTTTTATCCATAACAAATAATTTATAATAGTTCAACGTACTATACTCAATGAATTAAACTATATTCCATTAACATTCAAAAATATTATTTCTAACATGTTATCTTGGATTGGTAAAAAATTATTGAAATATAAAATTATAAATAAAATTCCTTTATTTAATAAGAAGTGAGTCTCACAGAATTTTATGATTTTGGACTATGTTTTGAATTGTAATAAAAAATGAATGAAGAGGGATGAGAAAGAAGGGAAAATTATTCCATTATTTGGTTTTTTTTTATAAGTATTGATATTATTGAAGTTAAGCACAAGTTGTGTCCAACTCAAGAAATTCATTATTTGGTATGAAAAATAGGAATGAGACATCCAAAGAAGAATTATCATGATTTATTCTTAAAAAAATGACTATTTTATCTTTAATTTTTTTTATCCTAATCATAAATCTCTTAAGGATAATATGGAAATTAAAAACTTACAATTCATTCTATTTTGCTCCCTTTTTCAATAGAATGAAATATTTACACATCCCATTATTCAATAGAATGAAATATTCTATTATAAAATATTTAAAATAGAAAATGGTATTTTTTTTCATTTACATTCTCCACATCAATCCAAATATAATCAAAATAAATTTCAGTGAATAATAAAAAGTGTATTAAAAAATGTGTTAAAAATGTATAATTAGTATTTATCCTTTAAAATTAAATAAATTTGGTTCTGCTTTTAAGTAAACATCTAAAATTTAAAGAACATGATATACCTACTTAACGAAGATGACGTGGTGTTGTCCCAGGTAGTTTTTAATTAGTGACATTGTAAACATCTTATTAATTTCAAAATTAACCCTTCAAACAATCCAATTATATACCCCCATGCCTCCATTTGATGCATCTAGATCCTTCATCTACCATTAACGCTTATAGTCACCTAAACAACAGCACCTGAAATAAATCCATAAGACAGGAAAACAAAGTGTATAGTTAACTATTGTGCATTATCATTAGAACATGTTTAATGTCATGACTCACTTTTATAAATTTTCTTCTCAAATTTGTTCTCGTGTGAAATTTATCTAGAAAAAAAAAAAGCTATCACTTTGGAAAGCATTTTTGCCTAAATCCTTCTTAAGAAAAGAGTTAACCATTATTGAACATTTCTCTTTTGACGACAAATAAATAAATCAGTCGTGTTAAGTTATTTTAATATAATAATAATAAATAAAAAAAACTCACAAACAGAGACCAATTTGTTAATTTACAGCCACTGTTTTTGTGGTGGCTAAATTTTGTGACATTATTTTGGAATTGGATTCAATATATGACTTTCTCACGTGAAAGAACTTTTCCAATTTTAAGACCATTCGAATATTCTTATGGTACATATACTGTCACTTGTTTAAAAAAATATATTTAATGTAATTATTAATTTTTTTATTCTTTAAACCCATAAAAATACTATTGATTCCATAAATTAACTAATACATAATTATTTTAGTTTAACCAATGATTTCGAGTGTTGTTCAAATTATAAAAAAAACTCTAGCAATATAATTCATCGGAATTTTTTTTTTAGCAGTTTAAGAATTGTCACAATTTTTTTTATAATTTTTTGAATACACATTATCAACATCTTTTATCGAAGACAATTATGATTGAGTTAGATAAGATTATCATAAATGGTAAAATTATTTCTAGAAACTATTGATTAAAATGAAATAAATCTCTAACAGTTAATCTACATGTTTAATAATATTTTTTATGGTTTTAAAGTATAAAAAATTATAAAAACTAAACTATTAAATTAAAAATATCTTTGAAAACAAGTGGTAAAATCTAGACAATTAGATTAATCCAATGATCTAAAATGAATAAAAGTCTCAATGACTTTCTCTCCATAAAGTCACCAAATCCAAATCACATTATTTTGTAATTTCACACAATTTGATTGCTATTTCAACCACTAGAGATTCTGCAAAATTCCAATTACTAAAATCAGCTATTTTTTAGTAGTGCATAGAGAAAGGAAAATGTTCCCCATAAATAGTATGTTAAATACTATGCATCTAAATGACTTTCAATTAGAAAAATCATAATCCTTATTTCAAAATCTTAATTAAAAACAATTGATTTTAGTACATTGCCATTTTTTTTTTGGTTGGTGATGATAATATCTCTCAAACCATTGAATTAAATATTAATGTTACTTGTAATGTGCAATGTATGATTGTCATTAATTCGAAAAAAAATTACACATGAAAAAAAATCAAATACAAATTTTTTCACTAAATAAATTATTCCTTCACATACAAAACAACAAAATTTTACACTAGTGTGTCAATCTTATGGATTAGTAACATATCATTTGAATCAACATAAAGAACTTTTGTTGTTGTCTTTAATTTTTAGTCACAACTTCCATTAATTTAGGGCAATATAGTAGAGTAGAGACTGAGGTAGTTTGTTGCAAAACAAGTAGCATGTTAAATGCAACTATATTCAAGTTAAATAAATTAGATCGTGCTGCATCTAAATGACTTTCAAATTGAAAAATTACCCAAAAAAAATCAAAATTTTCTCTTTAATTCAAGTGACTAGTCTTTTGAACCAACACCATTATAATTTAATTATAAGAACTTTTTATGCCCTATTTTTATATTTACTTAACATTTTCCTTTTAAATTTTTTATTGCCATAACTTCATAGTTCTGATAGTTTTTACGACAATACAACATGGAATTATAGAAAGGAGGCAACTTATTCCCCGCCAAGAAGCATGTTAAATACAACTCTATTCAAATTAATCAATAAAAATTAGATTGTGCTGCACCTAAACGATTTTTAAATAAAAAATCACGATGTATTTGAAAGAAAATCTTAAAAACAGTTTTCTCTCTTATTTTAGTTGCTTACCAACCTCGTTTGATGAACTCCGAGCAAAAAAGATTGGATTTGGATGAGAATTATTAACGTACAAAAGTGGAAGAGGAGTGGGGGCCTTATTGATTGATGGACCCAACACAAGAAAGAAAGGAAAGGCACGCGAAGGTTCATAAGTCATGGCCAATGGATTCCTTTCAAATGGAGCATTGTGGCTAGGTACGTCACTTCTGTGATCTGTCCTTTCTTTATTCCTTGAGAAGTATACTCTCTATCACATGGGAATTAATTACCAGTACATATTAATTGCGTTAATTTGATCTTCTGCAAAATGTTTGGGCTTATGATGGAAAATATATTTAGTTTTCTTCGATCGAACAAGATCATAAAACTTTATTTATTACGAAACACATGTTCATGTATGGAAAAAAAGGAAAACAGCTAGGTGGAAAGAATTAGGAAGAAACATTACGTTTTTCATTGTTTAGATGTGGAGGGAAAAAAAGTGAGACCAAAAAAATTGTCTACAGTGGAGAGAAAACAACTAATTTTTTGTTGAAATAATAAATTTATTCATCAATCCATCTTAAATTTTTTGGGTGAAACCCTTTCTCCAAACTTTATATCTTAATTAATTTGAATCGAGTCGCATCAATTCAATTTATTTAAGGAGATAAAATCTTTTTCAATGTCTATTTTATTTGTACATAAGAATCAAAACTGGAGGAATGTCTATTCTAGCGGGTCATATCAGAGCTGAGAAACTTACCAAGTTTATATTATACAGTGAATGGTTAATTTATTCTACCTGGTGGGTGGGAGACAATATATCCAATTTGATGCAATCGGTTGGGGCTAGCAAAAAATATTTCATATGAATAAACACCTTTCATATTAGTTTAGTCCTTTTTGTGCTTCTTTTTATTTTGTCAAGTCATCACCTATCTCGAGACTGCATGGTCCTGCATGTTCAATTCTTATTCTACCAGTAGATTGAGCATGGAAACTTCCCCAAGAATTATGTGGGATAATTATAATTTTCTTAAGCTATGCATTAAATAAACTCTGTAGTTTACTTATTTGCTTGTAAGGAATAAGGTTGCTCACACTGATACCACAACAAAGTCTTATCTTATCCCATTTAGCTAGGATTGCTCACACTGATAGTAACTATAAGTGTTTTAAAACTTTAGATACTTTCTACGATTCTTGATACCGGTTGTTACAAGCAATATTGGAATTTTATTTTTAAAGAAAAATAGAATTTTGTTATTGAACTGGACAAAATGTTTCATTGATTGAAACAGAATTATAGAAAAGTTAATTACAGCATAAAGTGATTAGCTATTTATAGATGCACCGTGATAACTGAAATCTAACAAATTATAACTAATTACACACAATCCTAACAACACAAAATCCTAATTAAAAAATCTCTTAAGTTAGCCTTGAGTCACACTGCTATTTGCTCTCATTCTTACTTCTTTAACTAATATTTGATGACTTAGATTAGTTAGTTTCATGTAGGCTTTTTTTTTTGTTTTTTTTATAATTTTAGTTTAAAATCTATAAATATGAATTTGTGGAATTTTTAAATATTTGTTTAATGTAGTGTTTTTATTTTTATTTTTTCAGCATCTCTTTGTGTATATATGCTATAAGAAATAATATAATCCATCCTGTCAAAAATAAGGTACTTGGTCCTTTAAATTTTTCTGAAAAATCATTATTTAATTTAGGATTTTGTCATAGAAATTATAATAACTCTATATAAAAAATTATAATAAGTTATATTTTGTATGAAATTGTCTTCATAATTTTTATTTTGTTACACTCTTGTAATTAATATTAAAATTTATTTATAAAATTAATATTTAAATGATAGATTAAATATAAATAATTTGTGAAC
This sequence comes from Glycine max, assembly GCF_000004515.6. Classification (NCBI taxonomy): domain Eukaryota; kingdom Viridiplantae; phylum Streptophyta; class Magnoliopsida; order Fabales; family Fabaceae; genus Glycine; species Glycine max. The sequence continues at coordinate 191,710 of NC_038254.2, forward strand.
CTCTTATTTTGATTTAATCTATCATTTAAATATTTATTTAATAAATAAATTTTACGATTAATATTAATTACAATGCTAACATAAATTATTTTTAATTATTTTTATTTTTTTCTAATGGGATATCATTCATGAAAAATATCAATAATTAAAAATAATATTTAATTCAAAGACGGTGCTTATATCAACACCGTCTTAAAATCCTTACCTTCAAAGATGATGTTCACGACGTCGGCTTTTATGACGGTTAGCGATCGTTTTAGAAAAGTCTTTTTTCTAATAGTGAATAAGTCAAGTTTCTTATTACTTTGAGCTATTAGTATTATATTAAAAGAATAAAAAAAGTATTTATCATAATTATATTTTGTTTTCTCTTTCTTTTTCACAATCAGATCAGAAGAAAGAGGATTGATTATTTTTTTTTGTCATTTTTATCCAAATTAATAAATGAAATAATACAAGCAAAAATGATCATATTTCCTTTTTTTTTCTATATCTTATTTCTTTCATTTTTCAATTCCCTAATTTTTTTATTCACACCCGAACAAAATGATAGGGTGCATTTAGAATAGTTTGTTTTATATTTTAAAAAAATATAACTAAGATATCATTAAAACTATTAAAAAATATTATCCTAATTAAAATAGACAGAATCCAAACAAGATTAGGCTTTAATTTCCGTGAGTTGCAACTATATATTTGCAAACAAGTAAAATAACGCAATATCACCTTGCTGTACGTCTTAAGATAAAAATGACTTAAAATTTATTTAAGTTACACTATATTCTTCTCATTGCTATGGGATAAATTTCCAACCAGCAGGCTTCTATAAAGTGTAGAATATGTTATTTCATTAATTAATCAACGCGTTTCTTTCAATCTCTCCCTCTCCTCTCCTCCATCTCAAGAAATAAGACATGCAATTAATGTGAAAGTAGCATCCAGTAAAAAATAATCATTTCCATCTGTTAATTAATATATAGAATGAGACATGTGCATGCAATGGGCTATGAAAGAAAAAGAGTATGTTTATTAATGTTTTTAAGCAAAGTTGAACTTGCGGTGGTTAATTTCAGTCACCACAAAGTAAAGTGAGAAATGGCACGGACATTGATCAATTAATTAATAGAGTCGAGGAGGACTAGATAGGTTAACTTCTTGACTTTTTTTAAGTGAGAAATACATATTAATTTAATGCATTATAATATATATATATATATATATATATATATATATATATATATATATATATATATATATATATATATATATATATATATATATATATTTGTTGATTTATATGTGTGTGTGTGTAGAAATGCTATTCGCGGTGCTTTTATGAAAAGCCAAGATTGAAGAAGATGCTAGCTCATTGGTCGGTGGAGCCGTGTGTCTTGACTTTATTAACCATTAGATAAGACAGAAGAAGACATGATTCTCCTCACTGCTTCCCCTCAATAGTTATGATCCACACACACAACTAGAATTCCATATAACATGCATTTTTATTTATTAATTTATCATATATAATTTTGGCCCTTGGGCATCCTATGGGGTTTCATTAGTCCCAACGAGGTTCCATACGCTTTGCCCTCTCCATATGATTAGAGCATGCATGCATGTTCAATTTTCTGGTACAGACAATTTTTTTCAGGGTAAAACTACATAATTCGACACGTTAGATGTTTTGCTTTTGGATTAGGATTAACTTTAACAACGTTCACTGGGACATTTCTGCCGTAACGTATGTTTGGACAAAATGAGTTCTCTTTAGTCAGAAAAAAAGAAAAAGAAAATATCTCAACTTAGCTACAGCGCATAATTAATAAAATTTGTTCAGTTTGGTTAAAAAAAGAAAGTGACAAATATTATTGTTTCGAATGAATTAATGGATGACTTCTGAGCTTGAAAAGTGTTTCATTAATTGCAATGAAAAGAAATGATCCAGACATTATCGTTTGTGCTCTTGGGCAGGAATCTGAATTGAAGAAAAAGAAGAGTACAAAAGCGACTATATTTGTTGTAAATTAAAATAATTTATATATATAATATCCAAGTAAATACGTGCAAAAAAAGTTGAAAATGTAATCGTAGCTGCCTTTTGATCTGTTAATCGTGTATTTTAATGTTATTCTTTATATAGCTGGCGTGATTATATTCCCGTTGATATCTCTTTTGCTTGCATGATTGGGGAGATTCGTGTTTGATAATTGGTTCTTTTTACTTTTTGGTCAATAATAATATTGAAAATCACGTAACTAGCATGATATGAGAGAGCCAATTGCCACCGTCTTAAGAAACTATCGATCGAATTGTCGTTTTCCATGTTGTTAATCCATCCTACTTTGCACTCCTGACAACAACTATGCCTCTATATATCGATAACTTTCTACTGTCGGCACCATAACTGACATTCATTCTCTCTCTCTATATTAATTATTATAAGATATTGAAATATCTGCTTATGTAATGAGTCTCTTTTTACATTGCTTGCCCACGTAAAACCCTTTAAAAATCGATGCATATATATATATGCTTGTTAGCTGTAATTATTAACAGGTACCTCTCAATCTGAAAGCAGGCTAGCTAGGGTTGTTGTTAATTAACACCACCTGTTACAGTAACGGGAGCTCTTGAAATTGATCAATGAGGTTCACTCACCAATGGGGGTGCTGGGGACAATTGGGGCCATCACCTTCAATTATCAATGAAAGTTAACATTGGAATGAGAAGGGAGCAAATTGAAGATCATAAAGTCGTACGTAAAATATATCAACCGCAAAGTTTACAATTGAAGCTTGCAGGTTATATATATAGGCTAGAAACAATTAATATTTTATCGAGGAAAATATTTCTTTGCCTGTGTTCAACCAGCAGAATCTGTGTAATTTTATTTAATTGGAATATTCGGACAATGTAATTTTATTCTACAATATAATTCAATCACACATTAATATATCTGAAGTTTATTAACTTTTATAATAATTATTTTTAAAATAATAATGTAAATAATTTATGATTAATTAATTATGTGAAAAACATTATAACACCAATGCATAAAAATTAAACCCGTAGTTAATTTCACCAAAATAGAAATATTTGTTAAAAACTATTTTATTAACTTTTAACATTTTTTTAAAAATGGCACTTCATATAATTTCTTTTTAAGATCATATGTATGTTTTTATGGCAAGAAATAATACTCATAAGATTATTATTAGCAAAACACTCCCTCTAATTATTTAAATTCTTTTATGTAAAATTCATTTCGTTTAATAGAAATATTTAAAAATAAAAATAACATTATAAAATAGTTTTTTTTAACATGATGATAAATTACTTAAAATAAATTAAAATATAAACAAGTTATTAAAATGCAAATATAATTATCAAATTTCAGGTTATGACCACAGATATATCCTTTTATATAATTTCATACTTATCAACTAATTCAGCAATTAATTTTGAAATAGCATTTGTGGATACCTATATGTTCATCAACACCTAGAGAACAAGAAATAAGAGAAAAATAGTAGATATAATAAATGATATAATATAATAACAGAACAAAGATTAAGAAATGTCATATATATATATATATATATATATATATATATATGAGGATTTTACAAAAATTACACCCATTCTTAACCGTTGATTTCATTCTAATTTAAGGCCAATCCCCATTCTAATTTTAATCAAAGCTCTCCAGTAGAACTTCCCTGTAATTCCAATTTTGCTTTGCAACCTCGTTACCCACTCATTGCCTTTCCCAATATCTCTCTAATATAGCAGAATTTTACACAGGATGTACACAGGCTTATGATAAACGCTTTGCTTCATCCAACTCAGACTAAAATCCATTTAATGCACCATAAGCTTAACAAAGCCTAACTCCCAAGATTTATAACTAAAAATCTGAAACTGGATACATTCAAATCAGATCTTGCACCCTCTTCTCAATTTTATGGTCGGAACGAGAGAAATTGTATGGTTGGGATCTTTGCAGGCGGAATGAATGGCTGGAACGATAAAAATTGGCAAACAAAGAGGTGTGCAAAAGAGGCCTGAGATTAAAGGAAAACTGGAAAAGGGAGAACTGGTCAACAAGTCTGCAACGTGCACAAAATTGAAATTAGAGGAAGAGTGATGATTAAAATTAGAATTGGGGGGTCAAGTGAGAGAGAGTTTAATAATTTTATTATTAGCGTTAGATTAGAACGATATCTACGGTTAAAGATAAATGTAACTTTTGGAGATATATTCATGTATCATTACTCTTAAATTTTTCAAACACTTTTAATTGAATTAACTTGTTAACTTTCAAGTTTCAACTAGTTTATTCCAAAAAATTTATTTTATACACCTCAAATTCTACGCCCAATAGACATCATGTCCATCGTTTTTTAATCACATCAGCCATTTTATCTATTCCTTTCTATTTTCTTATCATACTCCCAAAAGGGGATTTTCACTCTCCTATGGGTGTCCAAGCAGCAAAAATAAAATGTTACAACAGATTTTTTATTTTTACAGATTACAACAGATAATTAGTACATGACAAATGATTAATATTTAATAGAAATGAAATTCAATACACACTAAAGATGTAGTCATTCTTGCGGTACAGCATCAACTTGGCCACTTCTGTCAGTGACTTTCTGGGCGTCCGGGAGATCTTTAATCGCCTGCAAAAGAATGAACCAATTCCTTGAATCAAGTGTCAATAAAATGGAAGAGACGACTGAGGACGTTAATAGTTTGAAATCAAGATAAGGCTAACAATTATCGTATGGTGTGGGTATTTACTATTTAGTCAAATACGAAAAGAAAATAAGAGGTAAAATTTTAAAATCAAATTATGCACCTTAATATTCGAAGCTTTTAAAAAATTGAGGTATATAAGTTGATTTTATATTATGAGAAAACTTTAACTTATTTTATCTTCTAATAGTTGTTGAAAAGTTTGTCTACACTAAGATTTAGTATTTACCTGATAAAGACACCAAGAAGCAAAAGCATCTGTTGCAGCATACTCTAGTTGCTCCTTTGACAAAACAGGAGCCTCCCAATTTCCCAGTCTTATTTTGTTGGGCTTTTTAAGCTGCAAGCATAACAAACTTGGTAAATATCCTACCAAGATAGTTCTTCACCTTTTTTTAAGAAGGCGGTTGAAACATCTCCCTGTCCCCTTCACATTTTCCCCTTCTCTCCAGGGACAAGAAATAAAAAAGGTTATGAAAAGACGTTGATGATCAAGTAGTCATAGAAAATTACATACCGATTATTTCTACGTTGTGTTTGTAGGAATACAGATGATCTAGTGAGGATAAAATGAACGACAGGAAAAAAACAGTTTATTACTTATGGCATCTACTTTTGTCATTTTCTATTTCCTACATTTAAATAACTTCTGTTGGTTTAACAGGACCTTTCTCTTTCTCCCTTCGAACATCTTACAACAGTACAACTAACTCCTATTGAAAAGGAAAATAATTAATGGTTTATTCAGAGTTGATTTTTGGCATAAGTGCATAATGCACGTGGTGAATTTTCCATTATTGTTTTCTTGAAAAAAAATTCTTATTCAACTACTACTAGTCAGTAATTAAAGCTATTTATGGAAAAAAATACAACATTTGTAATTGGATACTAATTTAGGAATGCAACAAAAAATGTGTATGTGAAATCGAATAATGCATTGATTTAGTGAGAGCAGAGGACGAGCCATTTTCCTTTAGGCAAATTCAACACCCAACAAAGATCCATTTTTCAGAATCTACCATATGAAAATTTGAGAAAGGGTGAGGTGGTGAGCAGGTCTGGCTCATTCAACTGGCAACAGTTTTCCAGTTAACCAGCCAGTTGGAAAGGCACCAGACTTTTTGATGTGCCATGCCATCAGGTGTCAGATGAAGAAGGCTGGAACAGTTGAATCACGGTGTCCATGTCTGGTCTGGGTTATAAGACAGTTGGATTCAAAACATACCTGTTTTGATAGAAGTTTTTCAGTCAAAGATGCAAGACCCCACTTATGATCTCCACCAAGCTTTTGATTAGCATGAAAAGAAAGATCCGTCACACCTTTAACAGATATGTTATAATCTCTAAAAACCTTCACAGCATCACCATCAATCCCAGCTCCAACCTTGTGCACATCAAACGTTGTATTAACACTTAAGATAATTGATTAGTTCACATAGACACAAAAGAAAAAACAAGAAAAAAAAATCAGCTTAACAGAAATAAAAACCTTCAAGACTGTGGGATCTTCAAGCAAAAGCTGTAAATTTTGAGGGATTCCAGAATGAATTAGATGTAGAACATGACAATGTCTAGTGTCACCACATATCTGCATCACTGCTACCTTTCCGGGAGGAACACCTATAAAAGTTTTATACAATAATGATTCAGTAATATAAATTATGACAATCTTTCTTTTTCTTAAGAATTAGTGTTTTATAGGGGCAAAAGGGAAGGCTCTTTTGCTGCAGAAAAGTAGGAAATTGATCTCTCACCATAGGTGAACAAAGCATTTACAGAAAATCCATAAACTATGAAGAGTAAAGAGCCAAACAATTAGCTGGAATTAGAACTTTAATCCCCCGGCCTCAAATACTCAAAACCATGTCTTTACCTTCATCCACATTGTAATTTGCAACACAAAATAGAGAGGCTCTGCGTCCCAGGAATTTTGAAATTCTTCATCAAGACAGTCCACCTGATTCTAGACTTGAAGCATTCTATTCTATATAAAAACTTCGTACCCCATGCCCAGAGGCTCTTCGCTATGCGAAGGTATGGGGGAGGGATATTGTACGCAGCCTTACCCTTGCATATGCAAAGAGGCTGTTTCCGGATTCGAACCCATGACCAACGAGTCACCAAGACACAACTTTACCGCTGTACCAGGGCTCGCCTGGCATAATTTCTTGCTTACGTAACCAATATCGGAAAGAAAATACTCAACAATATAAAGAGTGTGTTTGGTTTGTATTTTCATTTTCTGTTTTCATTTTTTGAAAACTGTTTTCATTTTCAAAAAATTAGAATTCTGAAAACATGTTTGATTTAACTTCTTGTTTTCTGTTTTCAAGAAATAAAAACACTGAAAATGCATTTTCAAAAGGAAATGTATTTTTAAATTTGCTTAAAATTACATTCCTTGCCATTGCGTTTTCATTTGATCGAAAATGAGGTTCCTGGTTTCAACTGAAAATAAGATATTATTGTTTTCAATTTTTTATTTGTTTGGAAAAATATTTTCACTGGAAATAAAAACAAAAATTCAACCAAATGCATTTTCATCACCATTTTCTATTTCTAGTGAAAATAAAAACAGAAAACAAACCAAACCAATCAGCCCTGATCACTTTCTCTTCCATCTCATTTCCACCCCCATTTTCTTCCTACCTCTCTCCTCCTTTTCCATTTCATCACTAATCACATCTATCACTTTATCTTCCTACCTTTTCTTCTTCTTATCTTTCTCCTTTCCACCCCAATTTGCCTCAAAATGGGGTGGGCATTTATCATTACTCTATCAAATACGTATCAATATTGTTACCGTATAACCTAAATGCAGAAATTGTAATAGGCCAAACACTATCAGGTAAGTGGTATGCCATAATCAGCTATTGAAAAAGAAGGAGAAGAAGCTGAACTGACCTTTTCTGAAGGTGGGTTTCCACTCAATGTCAAATCCAATTGCAGTTTGCATCATGTCGGTCGTTTTTTCTTGGAGAATTTGTAAGAGCTTTGTTGCAGCTTTCTCTACAGCATCAAAAGTCCTGCTATAAGAAATTTGACCACTAAACTTCATTACAGGCAATGTCATTCTTGAATCGCCTGTGCAAGATGAAAAATGAAAAATTAGAGGAAATGTATAGTGAATAGCAGAATTGAGTGATTATTAGTGCATTGGAAAGGGTAAAATAGAATGGGGGTGAGGAAAAAGAAGAGAACATGGACGGGGATGGGGCGAGAAAGAAGAAGCGTTTGGGTGTTGAAGAGCGATAAGCGATTTGGGCAAGCGACGACGAGGAGTGTGAGTGTGATCGTTGAATGGACGTTTTTTGTTATTGGAAAGAGAGGCTTCGATGGCTTCCAGATCATCCTCCGTCAAAGGCTCGCAATCGCAGACGAATGAGGCAAGTCGCGTAAAACCACCCTCCTCCTCCTTCTCCATCTTCGGAATGGAGGGAAATAAAGGAAAGGACCCACTTTTTTATATAATTGTTGAGGTGGAAAAGCAAGCCTGGCTAGTCCATTTTGGCCTATCTCCCTACTTGATTTGAACCTAAATTTTTCTTAGTACCAAAGGAATTGAGTTTATAAAATAAGCTAACAATAATAATATATATGTATTTATATTTTTGGAAAACAATAAAAACTTTTAAAATATACATAGTAGCAAACTTAAGCTTAAACACCTAATAGCATTCACATAAATTTTTTAAAAAAATCATAGTGGCCCGCACAAAAGCAAACCCATCCCACCTTTCCAAGTTGAACTACCTAACTTGTCCCATCATTTTTGAGTTAGCCCATCAAACTAAACCAATTATGTCATTCCTAGACATGGACATATACCTTAACCTACACCAAATTCAGACCAAGCTTTTAGAAATTAAACCATGTCAATATTTCTATAAGAAATTACTTAATTAAAAAAAGACTAGATTTAATACAAATAATAACTTTCTAGTATTATTATGGGTGTCATCCTAAAAGTCTCCATTACCATATTCACCTCCTCATTTCCTAAGTTGAAGTCCTTCGCCTTTTGTCCATAACTAACTACCTTTAGCTTGTGATGAGTGACATTGTGCATGTTTGATTCTCTATCTAACATGCTTCTGCACGAATTCCAAAACAAATATGACTGTTCAACGCACAAAGGAATGGTATGGATGCTTTTGCCAATGTCCATTTGCATCAACAAGTGGTTACACAAACATAGTCATTGATGATTGCACTGGTTGAGGAACAAGAGTGAGAGTTGCCTTGGGAAAGGTGAAGGGTGTTTTCGGAAAGAAAAAAAACAAAAAAGGCAGAAGGTGGTAGTCCTAGCAATTTGAGAGGTGTGTTTGTGTTTGGTGAAGAGGCCCATCTGAGCCCAAAAGTGATAAATTGTTTATAGTGAGTTGAGTTGAGTTATTGGTAATCAAAAGTAAAAAAAAAAGAGCGGGCGTGGACGAGAATTGAGAGCAGAGTATGAGGGAGTGAGAGTGAAGAAGATGAGTACTGTTGATAAAATGTTGATCAAGGGCATCCGGAGCTTCGACCCGGAGAACAAGAACGTCATCACCTTCTTCAAGCCCTTAACCCTAATCGTTGGCCCCAATGGTGCTGGCAAGACAGTAAGCATTCATTCATTTCATTTCATTTCATTTTCTCTATCAATCATCCCTGTACTTACTTGTGCACAGACCATCATTGAGTGCTTGAAGCTTTCCTGCACCGGCGAGTTGCCACCTAACGCTAGGTCTGGCCACAGCTTCATCCACGACCCAAAGGTTGCGGGGGAAACCGAAACAAAGGGTCAGATTAAGCTCCGTTTCAAAACGGCCGCCGGTAAAGACGTGGTCTGCGTAAGGTCCTTTCAGCTCACACAGAAGGCCTCCAAGATGGAATACAAGGCTATCGAAAGTGTGCTTCAAACTATTAATCCTCACACTGGCGAGAAAGTTTGCCTCAGCTATCGATGCGCTGACATGGATAAAGAGATTCCTGCCCTCATGGGCGTCTCCAAGGCCATTCTCGAAAATGTTATATTCGTTCATCAAGATGAAGCCAACTGGCCTCTCCAGGATCCTTCTACCTTAAAGAAAAAGTTCGACGATATCTTTTCCGCTACCAGGTAGCTTCATTTCTTCATCCCCTGCCCTTGTTACTTTTTACTCACTCAATACATGCTTTTAGATACACCAAGGCACTCGAAGTTATAAAGAAACTTCACAAGGAGCAGGCTCAAGAGATTAAGACTTACAAGCTCAAACTGGAAAATCTTCAGACTCTCAAAGATGCTGCTTACAAGGTAGCTACCTCTACCTCGCTTTCCTCTTCCCTATAAATCATTAAAAAAACAATATCTAATTATTTCATTTTGTTTTCTTATTATAGCTTCGGGAAAGCATTGCACAGGATCAAGAGAAAACAGAGTCTGCAGAATGTCAACTGCAACAGTTGGATGGCAGCATTCAAGAATTGGATCATAAAATTCATCACACGGAGGAAACATTGAAATATTTGCGGAAGCTGCAGGAGCAGATATCAACTAAAACTGCTCAACGAAGCATCCTGTTTAAGGAACAACAGAAACAATATCTAGCTCTCACTGAGGAGATTGAAGGTGTGTAAGTGTTGAACATGGTATACGTTTTACCAGTTTTAAATTCTTTATCTCTTTCTATATTGTTAATAGTTTCAATCCTAATGGATTTACACAGATATGCCCCGTTTAATATATATGTAAGTTTCTAATGCTTTTTTCTGCATATTATATTTGATTAGACACCGATGAAGAGTTGATGGAATGGAAGACCAAGTTTGAAGAAAGGATTGCAAGTTTAGAAACAAAAATAAGCAGGTTGGAAAGAGAAACGGAGGACATTGACTGTACAAGTTCTACCCTTAAGGAGACCATTGCTGAATCCATCGAAGTGATTGCCAAGCTACAAGCTGAAGCAGAAGTAAATGAATTGATACACAAGCTGCCTATACTGACATCTAGTATTGCAGGACATTGTTGTAATTTTCTCTCTAATTTGAACTGCAGGCTCACATGTCATTCAAGAATGAACGTGATTCCTCCATTCACAATCTTTTCACTACATATAACTTGGGATCTCTTCCAAAGTCACCTTTCAGTGCTGAGGTTGCTTTAAACCTCACTAATCGTGTAAAATCAAGGTTGGAAGATCTTGAGAAGGACCTGGATGATAAAAAGGTGATTTTTCTGTTCTCTCTTTCTGGTTTATGTGTGAGTATGTTTACTTTTAGGTGCCTGTGCTAGGAGGCAAATTGAGAAGTTGAAGAATTTTCAAGGGTGATTTCTCGCTGTTACTTAATATTTGGGATAAAGGATCTTCTTGTTTTCTTCGTGGTATTCAATTGGCAGTATAGTAGAGGGTTTCTTTGCTGGATATATCAAGAGATTTGTATGCTTTGCTCACTTGATTTTTCCTTTAGCAAGGATGTTGTTTGTATGCTCCTGTACTTCTTTCTTTCTGACATCCACTCTATACTGTAGTGAATTTTTTTTCTTATTTAAAGAATGTGCTTGTCTAAATTTTTCAAAATTTTAAATTATTTTCACCATATCAAAAATAAGAAAACAACTTGATTATTAACTCTTTTTTTTGCTTCTTATGTGCAGAAGGCAAATGACAATGAAATCAAGATGGCATTTGATTGCTACATGAATGCAAATGACCGTTTGAAACATACTGAGGCTAAAATAAAGGCTATGACAGGGAGCAAGGTTTGGTGTTTCATTTCAATGCACAAATTTCTTGTCTATTTATCTTGTACGATGTTAGTACCTTGTTATGTATGCAGAGTGGCATTTCGAAGCGTATTGAAGAGAAGAAAAATGAGCTTGATTCACTTGAACTTCAAATATCTGATGAAAACTTCTCTCAATTAGATGAAAGAGAAAGAAATTTGGTAAGGGTAGCCTGCTCTTTGGTGATGTTTTGTAATTTATATATAACCTTTATTTTAGACATGTGGCAAATATGAATAGCATAATTTTGAGTAATGCTGGCAGGAAAATGAGGTTAAGAGGAAGGCAAGCCAACTCGACGAAAGACAATTTGAACCAAATAAATGTGAAGTGGAAAAGGAGATATATAGTGTAGATCAAAAGATTAAGGCTGTCAGTCGAGAGAAGGATATCATGGTTTCTGATTCACAGGACAGAGTTAAGCTATCTTATAAGAAGGGAGAGTTGGAAAGTCAGAAGAAGAAACATAAAAAGATGTAGATCCATTTTCTTTTTATCTCCTTTGCTTTTGGCTTTTTGTTTTCAAAATTATATATTTAGAAGTTGGTGATCATCTGTTTATTCTTTACAGAATTGATGAACAAAAGGACAAAATAAGAAAGGTGCTGAAAGGGAGGGTTCCTCTTGATAAGGATGTGAAGAAGGAAATTATGCAAGCATTAAGGTTTGGGAAATCTTTTCTTTCATTGTTTGCATCTAACTTGTAGTTGTCGTCCTATCTCCTATCTCTTGAATTTGGACTGAACCTAACTCAATCACAAAAGTTAAATCATAAGGTAAGGATTATTGAAAACTTTTTAAGCTCTACGGTGGCCATATCATATCTATAGTCGATGTGAGATCTCAGTACACACTCCTCATGCCCAAAATTGAACATGTACGTGGAGATTATAGGACTGATTATTTTACTCCCTCCGTTCCAGATTATATGACGTTTTGGAGAAAAAAAATTGTTCCAAAATATATGTCGTTTTGCAAAACCAATGCTGCATTAAATATTTTTTCCATGACTACCCTTAATCAATACATAGTGGGAGTAGTGTATAGGAAGAGTAAATTAGTCATTAATTAGAGAGATAAAGGGTATATTAGGAAGTTACTTAATGTTTTCTTTGAAATTCAATAAATTAATTGCATTCCTTAATACTTGTACCAAAACCTTAAACTTCATATAATCTAGAACGGAGAGAATATATTGCACTAAGAATGCCACTGTGGTGTTGATTGCTCAGCAAAGTTTGTGGAACTAAATTCATTTTTTTGACATTTGAGGATGAGCCAATATCAGATTTATAATATTGTTGAAATGACAACTGTGAGTGAAAAAATCCCACATTAGGTTAAAGTGCAAAGTAGATCATATATTATCTTGTATTTATGTTTTTTTTTTGTGGTTCAGGGCTGTTGGAGCTGAATTTGATGACCTGAATGCAAAGTACCGTGAAGCTGAGAAGGAAGTCAATGTGTTGCAGGTGAAAATACAAGAAGTTAATAGTAACCTATCCAAACACCACAAGGATTTGGAATGTAAGTGCTGTATATCATTCAAAGAAGTTGCATATAAATATTGTAGTTTATGAGTGAAATCAATGTTTCGTGTTCTGCATTTGTAATGTTGCAATGGTTCACAGGTAATTTACTTGTGTAGTTGACACATCAAAAGATTTTTATTTTCTTTTAAAATATCGCCCCCCCCCCCCCCCCCCCCATATTGTGTGGCACTCTTTTTAATTAAGTCTATTTCAATTTAGTCCTTTATAACAATCATTTTCAATTTACTGCTTACTGTTTTTTGTTTTATAATACTGTCTATAGTCTATTAGAGTTATATTAGTGTAGGGATCTAATTATAATTAGATCACTAATAGTATATTTTTGGTCCCTATATATGTAACACTCATTTTTCATTTGTTTATTGTACTTCACTATAACTCCATACCAATTTCATTGTTATAACAGGGATGAATTTGAAAAATTGTTGTATATGCATCAAATTGAAAATATGCATATGTATATGGACAAAAAATATATCTAAACCTTTCTCTGGAATAACTACAGTTTTTAGTTTTAGGATTGTATGTTTTTTACATTCTCTAGGTACATAGTTTTTCAAGAACAAATAAAATTGCTGGATGCTGCTTCATGTATGGTATTACTTTAGTAATAAAGAAGTTTGATGATGTCAAATACAGTCATATAATAATAAAAAAACCCTAAATCATACATCATAATGGAATCAACACACAAAACCCCTATTGATCCCTAACATAGAATATTCATTTAATCATCATATCAAGGAGATCAATGCATTCAATTACCATCTCAAGCATATCAATAATTATGGGGAAAAGGGGAACACATTTGGGGATGCATACAAAGCCATCAATGCAGTTATGGGGAGGGGGAAACATGCAAGGGAATGCACTCACCTGGATATAGTTGACAACTCCCCTAACAGGGTGCCTAGGTTGTCCATTCTGCGTTTCTCCTCTTCTCCCTTATCTATTTCCTCCTCTCCTTTCCTTTCCCACGACGTGTGCATTATGAGGGTGTGGATGTGGCTCGGGGTTTATGAACTGTCGCCATTTATTGGGCCATAGCAGCCCTTCGCCCCTTTCTTTTAAAAATCCATCTCTCTTTTAACTGAAGCCCATGTGTTAAGCTATTAACTAAATCCTTCCTAATTATTAGAATACCCCTTTTTATAATAAGACTAACTTTGTGGGATGTTACACAAATCATCTACGTTGAGTTTTTTAAAAGTTTGGGTTTGTAGGTTCTAATGTCTACGTGAATTTTTTTAGTGCTTTTGAAAGCCACACGGTTCTGCATATCAATAATATGATAATAGTGTGCCATAAATAGAAATAGGCAAATAGCCATTCCATAGTTTAGCATTTTGTATGTGTCTCTTATTCCCAATTGATATTTTTATATCTTTATGCTGCTTCTCCTTTGCCCAGTAGTCTAGTGTGCTTTTTTTCTTCTGCCATGCTGAATTACTGAACACAGTTTTGCACCATTTATAAATAATTTTCTTGCAGCAAGAAAGAGATATATTGAATCTAAGCTTCAGTCTTTGGACCAGCAATGTTCTGGAATTGATTCTTATCTCAAAGTTTTAGAGTCTGCCAAGGAGAAAAGAGATGTCCAAAGAAGGTCAATTTGTGCCAGACATTCATGACGTCATCTTTGTGACCATATCAAAGTGTTGTTTGTGTTGTCACTAGGTACTGGTCTCATGTACTAATACTTTGTCTGGTGATTGCTTGCAGCAAATATAATATTGCTGATGGTATGCGGCAAATGTTTGATCCTTTTGAAAGGGTTGCAAGAGCTAATCATGTTTGCCCTTGCTGTGAGCGTCCTTTTTCTCCAGAAGAAGAAGACAGTTTTGTCAAAAAGGTTGGTACATTTCACATCATATTATAATATACTGATATTATCTATTGGTTTTGAGCAAGCACTTTATATCCTTTTGAATTGTTTTTTTTTTCTTTTCTAATGACAGCAAAGAGTGAAGGCTACCAGTTCAGCTGGACATATGAAAGTTCTCGCCGTAGAATCCTCAAATGCAGAGTCTCATTTTCAGCAATTGGACAAGCTTCGTATGCTTTATGAAGAATATGTTAAACTTGGCAAGGAAACAATCCCTAATTCCGAAAAGGAACTTCAGCAACTTAAAGAAGAGATGGATGACAAATCTCAGGCTCTTGATGATGTAATTATCATAATTTCTTTTAAGTAGAAAGTTGAATCCCTCCATACTTGTTACTTCCTTTCTTGAATGTTTGCTTTGTGGATAATGATGATTATTATTTTTTTTATCAATTGTTTAGTATTATCTATTTCCCCCCTTTTGCTTGGTGTTAACTTGTTTTAGATTACACAACTACTGCAACTGTCAGGTTTTAGGCGTTTTAGCACAAGTAAAATCTGACAAGGATTTGGTTGAGACATTGGTGCAACCTGTTGAAAATGCTGACCGGATTTTCCAAGAAATTCAAGCTTTACAAAAGCAAGTTGAGGATTTAGAAGATAAGCATAATTTTCGAGCACAGGGAGTGAGGACTCTAGAAGAGATTCAATTGGAGCTTAACACATTGCAGAGCACAAAGTAAATAGCTTAAGATAGTTTCTACTTTATACTAACATGAACAATTTCACAATCTAGATCTATCAAGATAAATTGATTCTTTCATCTCAGCATCATCTCCTATTCCCTAAGTGCACTTATTTACTATGAGTTTTTGTTTTATGTTTCTTATTCCTATAATTATTTCCATGCATATCTTGGTTACAAGGGAGAATTTGCAATCTGAATTGGATCGGTTGAAGGATGAACAGAGGTATATGGAGAAGGATCTATCAAGTATTCAAATGCGGTGGCACACTGTAAGGGAGGAAAAAACAAAGGCAACTAACATATTGCAAGGTGTTAAAAGATTAGAAGAAGAATTGGAACGTTTAACTGAAGAAAAGACCCAAGTTGATCTCGACGAGAAGGTGTATAATTATCTCATACATTGATGGATACTTAATTTTGAGTTATAGGCATGTGTAATTGCTTTTTTACCCCTTTCCGTGTATGAGAGTACCTTATACACATTCTATATATTTTATCTTCAAATTCAATGTGTTGTATCTTTGTCTATATAGAATAAAGAAATTAAACAGCTACTCCCCCACCCCACCCACCCACTAAAGGAATTGCCTGTTTTTCAAAATTCTCAAGCTTACTGATTGATTCATACACTTGTTTTTAGTTCATTTTCAGACTTAACATGATCTGTTTGTGTTTATTTACAAAAATAAAAAATAACAATTTAGACACCCTTTATTTCAAAATTCTTTACATCAATCAAAATTGCCAAATTTATGAACTGATTACTTTGTTGCTACTATTTTAAAAATGCTCTAGTTTTTTTGTCTTTCTTTACCATGTCCAAATGCATAGTATCACCCAAAATTTTGGTATTTGCAGCATTTGGCAGATGCTCTTGGACCTTTATCCAAGGAGACAGACAAATTACTTGCTAACCATAATGAACTGAAAATTAGACTCGAGCGTGAGTATGAGGACCTGGCTGAACAGAAGAGAAGTTATCAACAAGAAGCTCAAGCACTTTTTAAAATGAATTCTAAGATCAAAACGTAAGCTTATTTGCTTGAAAAATGTTAGCTTTTAAGACTCTGAATTTCTTTAACATATGTTTCGTTTGATCAGGTATTCTGATTTAAAGAAAGGAGACAGGCTAAAGGAACTGCAGGAAAAGAAATCTTCATCAGAATCTCAACTTCAAAGTTTTGATACAAGGAAGCAGGAAATTTTAGCTGAACTAAACAAAAGTAAAGATTTGATGCGAGGTCAAGATCAACTAAAAAGAAATATTGAGGACAACTTAAATTACCGGAAAACAAAGGCTGAAGTAGATGAGCTAGCACATGAAATTGAAACAATGGAAGAAAATATATTGAAGGCTGGTAGGATTTCCACAGTTGAAACTGAACTCCAGAAACTATCACAGGAGAGGGAGAGACTTCTTTCAGAGGTATTTTCAAATCCTGAATCATACATCTATGCTTGCAATCTTAATTAGTTTAGCCAATTATCATTTCTATGTTCACATCTTCGATAGTTATATACTATTCCTTCTAGTGTAGAACTGACACACCTTATTTTTCTCTTTTTGGTTATATACCGGTGCCTTGGTGATAGTTAAACAGGTGCCGTGGAACAATGTCTGTTTACCAAAGCAATATTTCCAAAAATAAGGTTGATCTTAAGCAGGCTCAATACAAGGACATAGATAAGCGATACTTTGACCAACTTATCCAGCTTAAGGTGTAATCACCTGTGATACCAATACCATATTTGTATGCTTTCTTTAATTCTCTGTTTTATGTTGTTGACAATTCAACTTTTCTTTGCAGACAACTGAAATGGCCAACAAGGATCTAGACAGATACTACAGTGCACTTGATAAGTGAGTTTCTTTAAAATTCAGTAATGTTCAACATTACATCAAGTTTGTATGGCTTGAGTGATATTGCTTCTTCAGTCCAAACCAAGGAATCCCTTAAATATGATTCAAAATGGATCCTATTCTATCGTTGATCAGAGATTTATTTCTATATGAAAAATATGAATCAGAGTTTGAAGAAAAGACAGGGGAGGGGGGGGGGTCCTTGACCTCTGTTATCTGATAGTCATGGTTTTGCAATGCATAACTAATTGAATAAGATAACTTCTTACCTCATAAGGCCATTTCTCTCTTGTACTTCAAAAGCTGACGCATGTAACCACCTCATTTTGCATTGCGAGGTGCTGAGGTTACTTGGCAGCTTTGGTATAAGCTGTTTGGGTAATGCTGGATATTTCTGTTATTTGCTATAATTATATTATGTGCATTTACTTGCTCAATTGTATGTTATATGTGTTGGGAATGCAAATGCACATGCTTTATTCTTCCTGACATGGAAAATAGAAGGGTTACACTTTAGGTCCCTTAGCATTAATATTTGAAATTTAATCTCATTAAACATTTAGCTTTAATTATATGATAATGCAGAACCCCATAGTTTTTGAATTGGGTGCAATCAAGTTCCCTTCTCTAATTGGCATTAACATGGCGCCCTTTGCTTATGCGGCATTATGAAATGCCATTTTGACCTTAGTAAAGTCAAAAGGCCACATTAGCAAAAGCAACATGAAGTCTGCATCTGGTTGATTGGGAGCTCCACTTAATCAACTGGAAAACTATCAGAATAACATTGTTGCAATTGAACAAGGGGGAGCCAACAACACCAAACTATAATAAACCAAGGAGACTAAAAAATATAATTAGGTCATCAAGGCAGGGAAATGCATGTCTTTCAAGAAGTTCATGAAATCAGTTTCCTCATTTTCTGTGTTTAGTTCTTGTTGCAAGCTAATTATCACGCCTGAAATACAATTACAAATTATGAAATGAAAGCATATTAAACTGTCTACTTCTAGTTTCCAAGCAATAATCAATATGGTTACACTTGTTAACAAATTAGATACTTATGTATCAAATTACTGATCATAATCTGCATTTGATTTTTGTTCATTTGTGACTTTTTATGATTCATCTTTCAGAGCACTGATGCGCTTCCACACAATGAAAATGGAAGAAATCAACAAAATTATAAGGGAATTGTGGCAGCAAACCTATAGAGGACAAGATATAGACTACATCAGTATTCATTCAGACTCCGAAGGTGCAGGGACCCGTTCCTACAGTTACAAGGTTTGACATATCGTATTGAAACACCAATTCCTTGAGAAGCTGTCTAATATCCTCATAAAATCTTTGAAATATTGTTCTTGTGCATTCCATACAGGTTCTCATGCAGACTGGTGATGCAGAGTTGGAGATGAGAGGAAGATGTAGTGCAGGTCAGAAGGTATGTTATCACCGAGGGAATTGCTATGTGCCTATGTCTAGTATTCCTTTTTTTTAAAATAAAAATAAAAATAATAAACAAATAAGCTTGACTTAATTGTGAGGTTCCAGGTTCTGGCCTCTCTTATCATACGGTTGGCTTTAGCTGAAACGTTTTGTCTCAATTGTGGAATACTTGCACTGGACGAACCTACCACAAATTTGGATGGACCAAATGCTGAAAGTCTAGCTGCAGCTCTCGTAAGGTGTGAATAGATTGTCGCCTAGTTCTGATTAAATTTTCATGCCTCCATTCCTAATTATAAGATCCTTTCAACTAATTCACACCTCTTAAGAAAATTAGTTAATTTATTTAATTACATTAAATTTGTCAATTATTTATACAATCGTTCTAAATTTTTTTTTTTATCTCTCTATCCACTTAATTACTTCTCATTAATATTTGGAGATAGAATAATTTAGTAAAGATATATAGGAAAAAAAATTTAATGTGTCTAAAAATTAGAAAGAAGTCTTATAAAAAATGACAAACAAATTTCTGAAAATGATGTTATAATTAAGGACGGATGAGTGAATTAATTTTGTATTAATGTGCTGTTATCTTCTTTATAATGCAGGATCATGGAGGACAGGAAAGGGCAGGAAAATTTTCAGCTAATTGTAATCACTCATGATGAGCGTTTTGCTCAACTGATAGGGCAGCGCCAGCATGCAGAGAGATATTATCGTGTCGCCAAAGATGACCAGTAAGAACGACGATAATTACAGTTTCATTTTGTTTTCATGTCAATATCGCATAAGAAAAGAAATTCTGTTTACTTAACTTCTCCGTCTCACATTTTCAGTCAGCACAGTATAATCGAAAGCCAGGAGATATTTGACTGAAGGAAGGATTTTATATTCGAAATTGCTTGTTGGTGTTACCAGTACCGACTGGCGGAATTGAAAAACCAGACATCCCTCGAGTCATTTATGCTAACTGCTGTCGATATAGGATATCGTAGGTGGGGTCGTCCTAGTAAATTAAAAGGTTTAAACACTTGACTGCAATTTTCACATTTTGATAAGCATTTCATTTATGACCTGCTGCAGTTGCAATGAAAGATCTGTACGTAGAAAACAACGGTTTTCTGTTTACTGGTAGAAGATTTATTGCATTGTATGGATGATCTCAGTCATTGTGAAAAAATGAGGCCTGTAAATCAGGATACTGATATGAAAATTAAAAAAAAATTATTATTTTTCATAGGGATATTATTTTTGTATAGCAATTCATTGAAGTAACTTGAAATGAACAAAAGCTTTCTCCAGCTTCGAATGGTAAGCATAATATTTGATTTTGTTATTAAGAAAATATATTATGTAAGGAAAACAAAACAAGACAAATGAACTTAAAATTGAATCGAAAAACCAAGCTAGCCTGTGACACCAGAAAACAAAAGATTGCGCAAGACATTTTGAAGCTAGTCCTTGTACTTCAACTCAGATACAAGGAAGCCAGGCATATTGTTGTCAACATCAGCTTTGAGCTCTTCAATGGCCCTATTGTTGAAATCCTTCAAAAGTTTGCCATACTCCTTCTGGATGTCCAGTGTGAAAATCAGTGCACGATGAAGGAACTCTCTGATCTGCTCAAAGTCCTTATCAACCAAGCCCCTAGAAGTCAGCTATATACCGGAGCATTACTGACACTTCTCCTTCTCAATCAGCTCTTGGATTTCTGGGTCCACCGTCACCTGTTTAACTATCACCGCTTCCGACCTTCACTTCACTTAACAGTTAACACAACACAAACCAAACAACTGATAGTGCACTGTGCTTTCTGATCTGATCTGCCCTTTAAACCCAATTCCCCATTCCCTACCATATGCTAATGGACCATTCTACCCCTTTTTCTGCTATATTTTCGTTTTACTTTACTGTTAGATGTGACTCATGCGAGGTGGTTTAATGAAAATGAAAGATACAAAGAAAAAAAAGAAGGAAAAAAGTATGCTGTATGCGCAAATTAAATGAAAGAGAATTGTCCACGTGTCTAAAGGTGTTAAGTACAACTACTACATAGAGGTTGATTTGTAAGTAATAATACACTAGTACTTCACAAAAGACCAACCCTGCCCTGCCCATAAATATAATTGTCTCATTCCCATTTGCTTGACTGCAAATTTATTTCTGTAAGCTGTGGTCGGGTTAGAAAAATTCTGACGTGTAACTGAAAACTGTGGTTAAGCTTCTTTCTTTGTTCTCACTTCTCTTCTCTCCGGTGTAGTGTAGTTGGTGGTTTATCGTCAATTGGGTTGGTGAGGGTCGCATGGTCATTTTATTGTATTGCTAGATCATATCATCA
Organism: Glycine max; assembly: GCF_000004515.6. NCBI lineage: Eukaryota > Viridiplantae > Streptophyta > Magnoliopsida > Fabales > Fabaceae > Glycine > Glycine max. Next base: position 212,993 of record NC_038254.2, read on the forward strand.
TGCAACTTATAAAGACATTATCACGTTAAACGTTACTCTAGCGTAGTTTTGCTCGTGGCATTACGAGTTGTATATCATATCATTACTAAGTGATAATAAATATTATTTTAAAAAATAAAATTTATGAAAGTAATTTAAATGTCTTCATTTTATATCCGTGTTCATTTTTTTTAATCTGTTTTGGCTACATTCCAAAATTGTGAGTAATTTGTTAACTATGGTATTGAGTTGCTGAAACTTTGACGCTTGTATTATAAATATCTTATCAATATACTTGACATTATATCTTGCTAATTCTAAGAAAAATGATGTAATGAAAAGAAACTTGTTCATATATTTAAAGAGTGAATAGACAATTTAGTCTCTGAGATTGTACCTATTTTGCATATTAGTTCCTAACTTAATATTAAATTCAAAATAGTCCCTATCTTTGCATAAGTGTTGCAAAATAGTCATTCCATTAAATTTTAAAGTAACGCCGTTAGTGAGGTCAATTTTAGTGCCACGTGGACTATCCACGTGGCACTAAAAGATGATGTGGCATGACACGTGGACGTGCCTAATGCCACGTCATTTGATAATAACAAAATGAGTAAATAGGCAATTTAGTCCCTGACTTTGTACCCTTGTTGCATATTAGTCCCTAACTTAATGAAAAATTCAAAATAGTCCCTATCTTTTACATAACTATTGCAAAATAGTCCTTCCGTTAAATTTTAAAGTAATGTTGTTAGTAAGGTCAATTTTAGTATCATGCCATTTGATGATGATAGAATGAGTGACTTCTTCAAATTTGATGATTTTGAACCAATTGAGGCATATATACGAAAAAGAACTCACACACACTTACACAAATAAAAAGAACCAAAAATCCACAACAACAACCTTATCTCTGTAGCTGTCAACACCAATGGGCGAGGTTTGCATAACCATTCTCTTTTCCTCTTTTTTTTTCTTCAATTACCATCAATGTATCATTCTGGGTTCTGATTTTTTTGTGTGTTTTGAATAGGAAGAGAAAAAACCAGAGGAAAACAAAGTGGAGGAGAAAAAAGCAAATGAAGAAGAAAAGAAAGAAGAAGAGAAAAAACCAGAGGAATCAAAAGATGACAAGGAATCCAAGGAGGAATCTGCACTGCCAGAAATCGTGTTAGGCACAACCTTTGCAATGCATTGACACTTTAAGCATGATTTCTAGCATCTTTTAAGTTAGGGACTATTTTGCAACACTTATGCAAAAGATAGGGACTATTTTGAATTTTTCATTAAGTTAGGGACTAATATGCAACAGGGGTACAAAGTCAGGGACTAAATTACCTATTTACTCATTTTGTTATCATCAAATGACGTGGCATCAGGCACGTCCACGTGTCATGCCACGTCATCCTTTAGTGCCACGTGGATAATCCACGTGACACTAAAATTGACCTCACTAACGGCGTTATTTTAAAATTTAACGGAAGGACTATTTTGCAACACTTATGTAAAGATAGGGACTATTTTGAATTTAATATTAAGTTAGAGACTAATATGCAAAATGGGTACAATCTTAGGGACTAAATTGCCTATTCACTCTATATTTAAATATCGATCAAATTGATTGAGTTTATAATACCAATTAGAAAATTATGAATGAGAGTGTTTAGGAAGAATCATTTTTTATTCATTTTGGCTAAGTACAAACATAGATGAATTACATTTCATATTGTGGATTTATTTGGGTAAATATAAGTGAACCATGTATTATATGATTAAGTTCACGTGCCAATTTTCTTTTTACATTCTATTTGCCTAAATTGAGTGGTTATAATACATGTTTTATGAAATCACTTTGACTAAGCCCGTGCAATGTCTGAGATTATGAGTAATTATATGTTTAAAAATTAACCAAATTGATTGGCGTTTATATATAATGTGTGTTAGAAAATTATGAATTACAGTATTTGGAACCATTTTTTTTATTCATTTTCGTTACATTGCAAAAATGTATGTAAATTAGTGAATGACTTGGATGAAGTAAGCATGTCGTTCGTGAACTATGGTATTAAGTTGTTGAAACTCATGTTTGCATTGTAAAAATTGTCAAAACTCATTATTATTAAACTTTTACTTAAAATTACTTGCGGTAAAAGAAAATGTACAAATGGTTAATTGTTTCCATAATAACGAAAATGTATAAGGTTATTGAATAAATTATTTGTTAAATTTAATAGTGTATTTATTGAAGCAAATTGTATTACACTTTTGTTGAAGTGTCTTTTATGGCTTTTATATAAGAACTAAGAAATGCAATATATTTTCTGGTTAGTTATGAAATTTTTCATTGTAACCTTTATATATATATATATATATATATATATATATATATATATATATATATATATATACTCTACAATAAATACATACTAGTTCTTTTTCTTATTCACTTCCATGGTAAATGTATAATTTAATTTAAAATTAGATGAAAAGTAAGAGCTAAATTGAAAAACAAATGTTATCTTAAATTTTAAAAATATACTCCCTCTTGGTCTTAATTATATGAAAAAAAATGCATGTATGTTGGTCCAGTAAATAAATAAATCTAAATTAATTTTACTTTTTAAAAGGTAGTATTAAATAATATTAGTAAAATTAAATAATATTAACTAATAAAAGGTAGTATAACAAAAAAGTTTACTTTTTAAAGAGATTAGTAAAATTAAATAATATTAACTAATTTTTTTAACTTTCATAAATCATTGTTATTATTTATATTCCATACCGAAAAAAGTAAAAGAATAATATTTTTTTTAAAAAAGAGAAAATTAAAAAGAAATGGAGTAAGTAGTAATCAAATTTTAAAATTTTTACCATCGTTAATTTACCAGATCACCGACAAGACAAATATAAAGAGCTGGGGCTACCATTTTCACAGGTCCAACGTTTGGCAGCTAAGCCCCATGCCTTTTTAATTTCAACGTTCTTGCTTTGCTTTTCGGCTGTCCTCCATTTCTGTGCCCCGTTTACTTCAACATTCACAGAAAATATTTTAGTTTTATATTTAAAATTATAAAACAAAAATCACCTGTAAATTACATTATGTGAAATAAAAATATATAATTAAGCTTAGACGATTTTTTTTTATCAAGTATGCAACACCCACCTATAGAACACAGTCTTCGTGGGTTCATTTCATTGTATATTCCAATTTCCAAGCATATATTCAGATCCTCTAAGTATGAATTTTGAAAATATAACATTACCGGTATATGTTTAGACTAAAGTTTGTGAACTTAAATTTGGATTAAATTTAAGTTTATAAATTAAGTTTGTAAAAATATCTCAAGTCTTATTTTTATTAATCTGAGTTTTTAAATAAAAATTTATTCTCAAACATTCTTTTTAAGGATAATCAAACATAATGATTTTAAATTGATTTTCCTCTCAAACGTAATTTTAAAACACTTCCATTAAAAATTTAAACATACTCTTAGGATCCTTTTGGTTTAGAGGAATGAGAAAGGTATTAAAATAAACTGAGATGAAAAAATATAAAATATTTGAATTACAGTACGTAGAGTATAAAGGTGTAAGATGTACACTAATTTTTTTTTAAACTTTCATCTCAAATGCAATCAAGTTTTAAGTCCCATTTAACCAAATATTACCTTAATGTCAAACAAGATCCAAATGATCCTGGATTCATGTCCGTCTAAAATTTGAGATACTTGAAAATATATTAAGCAAGTTTCAAATGACATTATTTAATAAGGTCTTGAATTTGAGACCCTTAAAAATATACTAAAGGTAATTAATCAAATTTTCTTTGAGAATAAGTGGTATGGAATGTAACATGGTGGCAAAACGGAAAAATGATATGGGGTGGTGGAACTGGAGCTTGCTTCACGGGTATTTTATTTTGTCAATCTGAGACCCACCAACCGCGGAGTCATGATCAGAGGTTGCTGAGTGTTGAGGTTTCAATTGTGGCTCTCAACAAAACACCACTGCTGTGACAAATATAGTATTAGTAGGCGAGACAACCACGTAGCATTAAAAAACACACAAATAACACCTCATAATTAAAGACATAAACTCTCTGTTTGTGTACTGCTAGATGTAAAATAAAATATATATAAAATCTGAGATATTTATCCAATTTATACCATTTTTAAAAATAATATCAGGGATATTTAATTAAAGTACAGTAACATATATGTGTAAACATAAACATAATGAACAAAATTAAAAGAAGTATGAAACACTGCATCCAGAAAAGAAAAAGGTTGACAATGAAACACATGCACACAAGAAAGCAAAGGTAAGACGAACAAGAAGATTTATTAATTATTCCTAAAGCACACATAAATAATCTCTGTTAGATACTGGCGGCGGTGGAGGTTTTCTATACAGCAGCTGTATATATGTATAGTTCATCAAGACAGGCCTTTGCGATCGGGTGTAACGTTACTATACAGCTTTGAGCTTTTCCACGCTATTTTTTGTTTCTTGGGCAAGCTTTTGGAAACTAAATTATTTTTGTTTTAAATAAATGTTATCAATTTTTGTTAAGTTATATGGGATAAAGAAGACATAAACGGATAGTCATACACAAATGTGTTTGAGCCTTTTTAATATGAAAAATACATGTATTTTAGTCAAAATAAAAAATAAATAATGATATCATATCTCAACATAATCTCAAAGGAAAAAAAAAAGAATGATAGCACAGTTTATGTACTTTAATTTGGAGGTTGGAATGTCTTACTAGTCCAGAGAACTAGAGCCCAGAGGTGGATACACTACTTTTAAAGCATTAATTAAACCAACATTTTAAAAGTATAATAAATATATTTTTAAGAAAATACTTTTTATTTGTTTAGATTAATCATTTATGTAAAAAAAAAAAAGAAGAAAAAAGAGTGATAAGATTAATGTGCTAAGTTGCATAAATCAGTCCTAGTAACTTGATAGACAAGACAGATAGAGTTAAAATTACAAAAAGTGACTCAACTTAATTGTCCAGTTTGAGTTGTTTGACATGCATGCACACAAAACATCAACAAACATTTGAATGAGCAGAAATCCATATAGAGGCTTAATTTGGTTAAGATAAGTAGGAAAATGAGGATCTAAATAAAATTTTAGTGATGGTACTAGTAGCATTAAACGATCATGTAATATTGCCATGGCATGCATAAGTAACAATAAGAAATGATTACACGTATACGTAGACACGAAATAAGATGAGATGAATTGATTTGACTTGGTGCAGAAGAGGAGATGGAGCGAATCAGCATCGTCCATTTGGAGTGAGTGGAAGCTATTTAAAGGCATATTCTGAGACTGGCAGACTTGGTAACGATCGAGCTTTGGAGATGGCGTTGTTGGTTGAGAAAACAAGCAGCGGAAGAGAGTACAATGACGCAAGCAGATTTCGGAAGATTAAAATCGTTTGAACTTGAATGTCATCGAGTCGGATCCGGAATAGTTGGCAGATCTACAGTTCCCCTCGCATAATGTTACGGATTCAATATTCAAACAATAATGTGACCATAGCCCTTGTCAGTAAGAAGATTAAAATGAACTGTCAGAAATATTTGATACTGCACGTGTTGTTTGTTACTATATATGCATCTAATAATCTATTATACACTTTAATCCTCTGGCCCTCCAATACAATTCGTTTTTCTTATAAAAAAAATCTATAGTTGTCACCTATGAAGCACGGACACTTCAGCTCCTTACTGTATTCGATGTCTGACACGCGTCAGTATCTAACACCGACACGACACCCGCACTACGTTCTATATTTTGGACATTACAGGTGTCCACGTGTCCGTGTCCGTGTCGTGTCCGGTGTTCGTATCGGTGTTGGTGCTTTATAGGTTGCCACTATACAAAGTGAAGTTATTCTTTGCAGGGTCAAAGATCTAAAAACCCAAAATAATAAGCTAGAATCAAAATGGAAAAGAGAGAGAGACAAGAAAATCCACCATTTTTCGCCTGCTCCAAAGTCCCAGCTTTCCACTTCTTTTTCCACATTTAATCCTTTTATATCATCAAAGTCCCAGCTGATTGTTACATAAGGATACTTGATGCTTCAATTTTGGTTGAACCGGGTATCCTTCCGCCAAAACCCAAGAACTTATCCTGTGTATGATCAGATTGGATTCATCTCTCTCAACAAATACTTTTTCATACACACGGATAAAAAAAAAGCAAAAATTGATCACAATTTTATAAGCAACTTAGAGATATATTATTAAAATAATAGTTAAGAACACAATAAAACTTTTTTTCTTCCGATAGTACACATAAAGCATTCATGTACCTTATATTCTCGTCTGAATGAAAATAATTTTATATGATAATTATTTATCTCCACTTTATTACTACCTTCGTTCCTGTATATAAAAACAAATATTTAATTCATCAAGATTAATGAAAATAGTTAAATTAGTTTATTTTAATTAATATTATAATATTTAATTTTTTTTCTAAAATACCCATAAAATTGGTTCAGGTGATAATTAGATATAACAAAAATATTGGTAATCCAAGGAAAAAGATTCAACCAATGAGTATGAGTTATATTGTTAATAACTCAATAAATACACTTATTAGTAAAATTCATAATAAATTAGATGTATAAAAGAAAATTAATAATTAATACATTTGAAAGTAATCATAGGAAAAATACTATCATTTATTTCTTATATAAAGAATCAGAGGTAGTATTTAACATTCCTTCTACTTTATTCATATAAGGGTTGGTAAGTAAGTTGTTGGTGAAAAGGGCCGTTGTGGAACCCAAGGCAGGTTCGTTTACGCCAGACACAAAAAATAAAAAGAAAATGAATCAGCTTCCATAATATTCGCTCTAATTTTTTTACATCACTAATAGGCCTTCTTATTTTGTGCAAAGAGGCGAAGAGGGTTAGTTATTTTGGATTCGGAAATTGGCATTGAAAGAAAAATAAAGGTACGAGAAAGAAAGTGGTTTTAATGATGACAGTAGCAAAAATGATGCTATAATTTGGGTCCAGCAGATGCAGGCACTGATGCATATATAGCCCATTAGCCCCTTCTTTATAAGTGGCGCCGTTTGAACACTCCCCACCTCCCCCCAAAGAAAAAGTGGCGCCTACCATTCATTAGTCATTACCAATAGGCAATAATCCAGTGATCATCATAACTGAACTGCAATTACAACTTAGAAGCTTCAATGCGATCCACCCAACCCAACGCGTTTCACAACCAAAATTCAGCTTTACACTGTTATTGAGCAAAGTCAAGGTTTTCATACTAAGCCTTTTTAGCCTTGGCACATTTCATATTATTCCTAACTAACTCCCTTCACCATTAACATTAATCTAATTACGCCACATGGAACTCCTTCAATTCATACAAATACAGTTGGGCCTAGGGTAGGATCCCATGAAAATCTCATAAGTGACCAAGCATGACACGGAAGAAAGAGTTGAGTAAATGTGAATAATTTTCAGAACTTGCTCAACATCTTTCAAACTTTCACACGACCTACCATCATTTCAGGCAAACTTTTCCCACCATCAAGTGGATAATATGATCCCCTTTATAAAATTATTTACAACGATGTTACCATTTTAAACAAACAGACAGCAATAGATTAATAAACACATACAGGCAACGGGTGGATAATATAATGCTATAGAAACTAATTTTGATATAATGACACAAGAAATAATATAGATGATGATAAAAAGACATCACCATTTTCTTAACCACAACCCATTTATGTGTTTGACACCCCATTTAATAACATTATCTCTCAGTTTCTTATTATTCTAAGCCCACAACCTCAGCCTGACTATACCCATTAGCAATATCATCCAACTTTATGATATTTGGAAAAAGAAATTGCATTAGCTAGTTGGATTGAATAACTATCAAGATGAAAGAAGGAATTGTTCCTTCTATTTCCGGAAGGGATGTCAGTTACACTGTTATAGAACACTACAACATTGAATTGAAGTGGTTCAATAAGCTAAAGGGGGGAATGGGACAAATCAGAGTGCTTTTGTACCCAAGGAAAAGAATTTCAAATACTCTGTTGAACATAGAAATAGAAAAACATTAAAAAGTATGACATACTCTGTTGAACATAACATACATAAAGTTACGAACAAGATGTTATCAAATACAGGGGCATATATAACCGAATATGTATGCATAAGAAATGGTTTTTCATTGCCTGAACAGTCAACCTACAATAATAACAAAAGCCACTAATCCAGAAAGGGATGGCAATTAAGTAGCATTTTTTCTGTACCCCTCGGCCTTATAACAGTAATAATAATATTATAGAGATAATATTATCTGTACCAAAATAATAATATCATGATAGTAAATATCATCATAACATTATAGGACCTATGATCTAAGGCCCATTAAAATAGTGTGTATATATGGTGAGATCCTCAAGTAAAGTTTAACTGTTCATGGTCATTATTGTTCTTATTTTAATATATTAAGTAATATCTGACTTTGAGCATTGAAATACCTTGGCAAGTATCTCCTCTTGGCGCTTGGAGAAAGGTTTCGGACACAGACGCAGACTAAGGCTCGGCACATCGAAGGAAAATTACAGCCGTACCTCAGAGAGGTACATTTTCTTACCTTATCAGAAAGCTCAAAAGCAGTACTAGATGCAACGTTTCCAACAGGCTGTCCAACCTGGTGCTAAAATGACAAGCCAGGAGACAGACAGGTGCGGTAATCAAATTTTTAACCCAAACGAACTTCATCTTTAAAACCGTCGATTTCATTTAAGATTATGTTACTATACAGATTTTATGTCACAAGAGACCTGAATTTTTTTTTATTAATTTTATTTTACCAAAATCTTACACCAAACCAGAAACTGGTCTAAAATTTCCATCTCCCCTTTATTCTCTGCTTATTGGGTTTACGCCACAGTTCAAGAGATTACTAGATGCAATCTATTACACATTTCTGAAGTCTCATTATGTGATTTATCGCAAGTCACAAAAAGTATGGAATTACAGACTTTCTTATCACACAACTCAAAACTTTCACGATGGATTAATTGTCCTATTTGGGGTTAAGCTTCAAATATAAGGAATATGACTTGGTTAACTATTTCAAACTGCAGAGGCTATTAGGTGAACAAAGATTAGTATAGTCCAGAGTTGAACAATAAGACATGGTATGTTGGCTTGCGTTTGATCCACAAAATCTTGCTTTAGAAACATTGAAGAAAATAAAGAGCAATAGAAGTGACAGTCCTGCAGGAGTTGGCTATATAAACACAAGATCCCACAACAGTACTCAATCACCTAACATTAGATCAAGGCAAAATGGAAACAGGGAATAAGAGATTGTTTTAAATAAGGTGGTTCTGCAGTAAAATCTGGTTTTATATTAGGAGCTATCTTCTGCAGAATACGGTTGGATTAGCCCGTATTAAATCAAATATAAGTAGTTATCTCATTGGCTCAAAACTTGATTTTTCCTATCCTGGCATTAGAGTTTGAAGAGGACATAAGGAAAAAAAAAAAAAAAAACCTAGCTTCTGGGAAAATATTTGTCATTCTTAACATTTTCTATCCCAGTAATGGAAAGTTACCAAGACAATTTCAATAAAAAGTTAAACTTTGCAACTAATCCCTATGGTAAGCTGTTAAAAAGTACTCATTTAATTTTTCTAGACCCTCTTTCCAACAAAATGATATCACCAAATTGAAGTAGTAACTGCAAATTTCTATCAATTTTATTATTTTGTAACAAATAGGCATCATAATGCAAAGGAAATGCGACATCTGCTCGGAAAGAAAAATAGATACTTTCATAGATACGCTGGACATAAATGTTTAAAAGTAAAATAGAAAACATTTAAAAGCATGATCTTAACTAGAGAGGAAGGAAAGCTAAAGAGAAAAGGGAAGGGCAAAAGAGAAGGGAGAAGACTTTCCTCCATCAAGTTTTGATGTCTTGACCTCTTGCACAAGCAGTAATTACCTCACAGCCTCTATTATAAGGATTTGCTCGTATTGCATGACAATTGTAGTAAGAAGCTCCAGCCCTATCACAGGGAACCATGTCTCTCTTGAGTGTGTCATAGCTAATGTACTTTTTCTGCATTGCCAGAACTCTTCTGTTGGTCTCCGAATCCATCTCCGGCTCTGTCAAGCTCAAGCACTCCCCAATGCTCTTGGTGCAAACCCTTTTGGTCATAACATCCACTTCATGGAAATTGAGGTCCACAAATGGTAGGCCAGTGCAAGTGTGGAACAGAAAAAGGGTCAGACAGAGGGAGATCATGGAAATGAATCTGGGTTGGGACATTGTTGTGTTTAGCTGCCTGGTGTCTTGTTTTGTTTTAAGTGCGAGATGCTTGGTTTGGTTGTTGGAGGGCTATAAATTGGGGATAGGACATAGCAGGTGTTACAACTATAGTCAACTATTTTAGGGCCATCATTACTGTCAGCAACCCACAATCAGAGATATCATTACATCCCGGAATTAGTATACAGTCACTCAATTTCATTAATTTTCAGACTGCTTAGTATTCTTAACCACGCATCAATGGTGGATTAGTCAACTGATTAATGAATCTTTCTCCGTGAACAATTTTTTTGTCTCTTACTATTCAATAAAATATACTCTAGTATATACCCTACTATAATATTGCCTTTCTTTTTTCATTTTCTCCTAAAATTATAATTGTCTTCATTTAATATTTTTCATTACCTTTAAACTTGATATTTAAAAATAAATTTTAATCTTAATTACCTATACATTTAGAGATCTTCATAAATAGTGTAGCAAATTATTCTTCATCCGTTCCTGAAATATATTTGAATTTCTTCCCTATTAGCAACACATAAGAAATACAAGAGTACCTTTTTTTTTTTGCATGGTCTCATATCACAGTCAAAAGTAAATTTCTTTCTATATGTAAAATTCTTTTAATAATTTTTTTTCATACACTCCAAAGAATAATCGTTTTATGACTCAAAAAATACCACACAAGAAAATAAAATACATTGAAATATGGACAAAACAAAAAGACAAACCTAAATTAAAATAACCTATAGATCTAACTAAATTATTGAGGACAGAAAGAGGGGGATGAAAGGATTTTCACAAGAGAAAAACGACAGTTTTACCGCGCCAAAAAAGGTTACGGAGAATACTGAAACAAAAAGAAAAGAAAAAATGGAGAAAGGATGAGAAAAAGATAAAGTTAAAATGAAATAGTTAATAACAACAAAACATTTGAGTAAAAATATGAGAAAATTCAAAATATGTTATAACAAAAAAAGCGTAATAGACCTTCCTTTTCTTTTTCTTTTTTTACAGATTATTGTTATTACTATTATTTAACAAGAGATTTAACCTTTTCTAGATCAATATGTCGACAAAAAGAATAACGGGAAGAAGTGGAAATGAAGCAAGTAAACTGAACAAGCAAAGAGCATCCGCATTTACCTACTTAATTTTGCTGAAGATAAAATGATGCATTTCGGCCAAAGTTACCTTATTTTAGTTTAGAGTGTGTTTATTTTCAAAAATAAAATAAGTAGCTATAAACCATGAATGAATTACACTGGCATCTGAAATTTACAGATCATGGAGCTGTACATCTCAGAAAAACATTCAACCAATAACGAAATATGAAGCTATATGTGTTTTGAACTTTGAAGTAGGTAACAAATTCTGGTGTGTTCCTGTCTCTTCAAATATATAATGGCCTAAGACAATCCTCGTTATCAACGTAAAAAGAGTACGATTGAAATGAAAATACCATCATGATGCATCTTGTTCATTTTATACAGTAGCACGGCTCAGAAGGTTAATTGGTTGCTGATGTCACCACAACTTTCCATCATATTATGGAAATGGAAGTAAGAGTTAATTAGTGATAGAATTATTATTTGTAATGTGGTGAAAGTGAAACGAGAAAGGATGGAATAGAGAGACCGAGTGCAGAAGTGAGGGGCCATTTGAGTGGCAATCAAAATGCAGAATAAAAAAGAATGCATTCCGCTACATTGTATTCCAATTCAAACTTCTACTACCCATCAAGGCAATTATGTTTACAGCAACATATCCAAAACATTTCCAGATGAGCGCCCTTGATCTTGGTGAGCAACATGACATGCATTTGCTTTGTGGGTGGGGTGTTCCCAAAACACATCATTTACTCTAACTGGACCACTTGGGGGAGGTGCCTCGTTTACATTTCCAATTTGCCAAATTCTGGACATGAATTTCTCTTGACTTGTAATGGAGAAGATGCCAGAGTTAGATTTAAAAGGCAGGATATATAACTGTCACTGATATCATCACAATTTGGGGGTCTCAGGAGCTGTGGCTGTTTCCATGTTAAAACTAAAAGATGCTCCAGTTTGAACTGAGTGTACTACATGACACCACCAAGTTCATATCCGAAAGTGTGAGTTTATTGGAGAAATCTAGATGAGAAATTCCATTCCAAAACTGTCATGAACCTGAGGCAATCGCCTTTACTTGTTATATGCCAACAAAAGTGGGATTGTGAAGAGCCTTTTGAAAGAAAGTGAGCAAATGTTTCTGCCTCTCCTCCATGGCATCCAATCGCTGGAGAAGAGTGCTTGCGGCAGATTGGTTTATCCGATTTATTAAACGACTTAATTATGTTTCAAATTTATATCATGGTTTCTTGTTAATTTATTCAACTCACTGAAGCGTGTTAGAAAAATTACATTTTTTTCTCCGTGATTTTGACTTGGACTATCAGTTCCCACTGTAACGTGGGGTCTTCAAAACCTAACTGCCATTTCAAGAAAAGGAAAGGGCCATATGAAGGCCCAACTTCTCTCTCTCTCTCCCGCCAGCCCCAAGTTTTTTTAATCATTTTTTGTGTCAAGTTGTTTTTTGTCAACGAGTTTTTTTTTCTTTTTTCGGCATTTGCTATTTTTCCTTTCCTTTTCAATTTGTTTTCTAAAAATGTTCTCTTTTGAAAAATACATTTCCCTATTAACATGTAAGCAATTTCTTCCTGGATTCTTTGTTGGTTAGAATTGGATGTTATTTTTATTTTAACCATCACATTATACAATTTCTTATCGAGTTGTCTTAGCAATTACTTTGATTAAAGTATTCTTATCCACACCACCACCCGACCCTTAAAGTCTAACCATTCTCACAGTGGGATTTTCAAGTTTTGTCATTATATCTTTCATTGTGGATTTTCTAGAACCAAATTTTATATAGCATTAGACAAAAAGGTGTCATTTGATATTAAGTTCTCTATATATGCAAAGAGGAGCAAGTGTCCCAAAGAAAAAGGAGTGTCACGGTTGGATCTTCAAGTTTTGTCACTATGTCTTTAATCACAAGTTTTTTCCTAAAATTATTAAAGGGGGAATGTATTTTTTTTTTTAAAAAAGATGATATTTTTGGAAAACAAAATGAATAGAGAAGTGTGTGAGAAGAGTGGGAGAGTGGAAATAGTAACTTTCTATTCTATTTTATTTTATTAAAACCCCAAGTTTTTGAGCCATCAGGTACAACCTCCTCTTTTTCGGCCTCAACAATTAGAGAAATTATTATATGATTGTTGTTGTGTTATTGGTTTGGTTTTGATTTTTGAAGGTTTTGTCATGTCTCGAACCTAAGACCATGAATATGGTGTTGCAACAAACAAATTGCTACCCTTAGTTTTTACGCATTCATTTCCATATATCTCATTAGCATCACCTTATTGATAATTTTGTAGTTATAAATTTTTTACTTCATGATGCACTTGTTTAGTAAAATTCTATCTTTGTAAAAGTATATTATAATCATGAAATTTCCTTCAAACAATATATAAATGACATATGAAAAGTTTTATTTGATTACATCGAATCATGAATTGGTAAATTGTATCATTTTTGAAGAGGAAACTCAAGTGTTTAAAATACACGTCTTAATATAATAATGAGGACACAAAGAATTATTGACCATAATCTGCAAAGTCCATGGCCCAAAAGGTTAAATGTTGAGTTGTTACGTGTTACTCATTTCAGTCATTTGTTCACTATTGAAAATACCATTTTTACTAGCGTTCATCCTGAACTAAGATTGGACTCTTCATGAAATTTATAGTTACATTACTTATAACTTTCTTATTCGTAGAGAAAGTTTATTCGAAATTCTCTTCTATTCCAAAGCCTAATATTTGATTGAAGCTCTTATTTGATTTAATCATTAATATCATTATTATTTCTGATTACATTTTTCCTCCAATAGTGTATTCTTATACAATATATAAATTATCATCCTTTGTCCACTTTTCACTATACAAACAAATAAAATAAGTTATTTGATTCTAAACGTTCATTTAATTTCTTTGAAATAAAATATTTGTAAATTTTATCATTCTTGATATATAAAACCCACCTATAATGTATGATTATTTAAATGAGTTGTTTATATTTAAAATTTACATATCTTATAATATCATATAAATTTAAGAATTTTGTACAAAAATTTATTCCAATATGAAAATTACTAAAGTTTTTGTTTAAATTAATTTCTCATTGTATTTATGCTAATTGTTGGTTTGGAAAGTATTTTTTATTGATAAAAAATAGTTAAACAACATTGTATAAGAAATGCCATATCATATATTCTATCGACAATTTTTTGTTAAATGTATCTTATTTGCAAGCAACTCTATAAGTAACCACATTGTAATACTCTATAAGCAACCATGTAGGACTATTAGAAATGGCGTCCAAGCGTGACATGATTAAGAATTAAACGGTAACAATTGTACTTATAGAAGTTGATTTAAGAATGTTTTTAAATATAACAAATAAGGATTAAATAAAAATAAAAATATAAGTTAACAATCTAGGTATAACTATTGGAGATGACATGCATGGTGAGAAGAGAAGTCGAAACAAATAAGCGATGGAAGAGGCACGTATTGGCGCCGACAAGGTAACGGACGTTTGCAATTCCGTGAGTCTTTAAATTCAAAAATGATGAGAATCAGAGGCTAAGCTTCAATAATGGAAAAGTGGTGCGTGATCTCTCCAAGTTGCTACGATAATCATCATCTCTGCTTTGCAATTTTCTTGTCCTTTCTCTTCTCCTCTTTGCTGTTATCCTTTCATGGTCCCAACCTCCCTTTCTTAGTGAAGCCATCCAAGACCATAAGTGTCACAGATTCCTGCATTGGCCGCTATGTTTACATTCACCAACTCCCCTCCCGCTTCAACAATTACTTTCTTAAGAATTGCCAGTTCCTTACTAGAGGCACTGACAAACCCAACATGTGTCCTTACATGCTTAACATGGGTTTAGGCCCTCAGATTCCTAACTCTCAAGGTCTTTTCTCCAACAACACTTGCTATGCCACCAACCAGTTCTTGTTGGAGGTTATTTTTCACAACAGGATGAGCCAATACGCCTGCTTGACCAACGATTCCTCCCTCGCCTCTGCCATTTTTGTCCCCTTCTATGCTGGTCTTGATGTTAGCCGTTTCCTTTGGCTCTCTAATCTTACCGAGAGAGATTCCTCTGGTCGTGATCTTCTTCAATGGCTTGCAAAAAGACCCGAGTGGAAGAAAATGCGGGGTAGAGACCATTTCCTTGTTTCAGGGAGGATTGCTTGGGATTTCAGGAGACAATACGATGATGAGTCCTATTGGGGTAGTAAGTTCAGGTTTCTACCCGAATCCATGAACATGTCCATGTTAGCAGTTGAAGCAAGTTCGTGGAATAATGACTATGCAATACCCTACCCAACTTCTTTCCACCCATCAGAGGACACTCATGTTTTCCAGTGGCAGAGAAAAATCAGACATCAAAAGCGGCCATACTTGTTCACTTTCACGGGAGCTCCAAGGCCTGAGCTTGAAGGTTCTATCAGGGGTAAGATTATAGACCAGTGTCGAGCTTCGAGTGTTTGCAAATTCGTTGATTGCAGCTATGGTGTTCAGAGATGTGACGACCCCATCAGTGTTATAAAGGTGTTTGGAAGTTCTGTGTTCTGTTTGCAGCCTCCGGGTGACTCATACACCAGAAGGTCCATTTTTGATTCCATGTTGGCTGGTTGTGTTCCCGTTTTCTTTCATCCAGGTACTGCTTATTCGCAGTACAAGTGGCATTTACCGAAGAATAGGACTAAGTACTCTGTGTATATACCAGTGAAGGATGTAAAACAATGGAATGTCAATGTGGAGCAGGTGTTGCGGGGAATTCCGGAGGGTGAGGTGTTTGCAATGAGAGAGGAGGTCATAAAGCTGGTTCCAAATATTATCTATGCAGATCCTAGGTCAAAGTTAGATTGCTTTACAGATGCGTTTGATTTAGCAGTAAAAGGAATGGTTGAAAGGATAGAGAAGGTGAGGGAAGAAATGAGGAGTGGGAGAGATCCTAGCATTGGTTTTGCAGATGAAGACCATTATAAGTATACATTTTCACAAAATTAAAGCTAAAAGGAAGACATATCATGTTATAGTGCAATATCGTTACCTTCAGAGAATCCCTTGTGACACTTTTATTTTTATTTTTTTGGTGTTCTTGCTTTTCTGGTTTACTTTTGATTTTGGTTTGTTCTTGGCCTACAAAGAAGTGAAGAAAAATGTTTGTAACTTGTGAAAAGAAAGACAGACAAGCAACAAAAGTAGTATGGTCTGATGCCATCAAACCAAGCAAATAACAGTCCTGGGGATGGCTAGTTAATTTTATTATTATCTTAAAACTGATTGAGTTGCTAGAATTTGTTTGGCGTGCCGACAGTGTAACTGGTATTGAAAGACATGGGCATGGGATGCATGTGAGGTTGATGAAATTTCCAGTTATAACGTTTAGACATAGTCACAGTCAGAGTCATAAAAGAAGTAGACCCCATTTGATTCCAAGCCCCGTATCACCGCCTGCAATCAAGGTCCCATTCCACCATTAATTGACTCAATAGTCTTTTTTTTCTATAAAGGGTCACGCAGTCCAATTTCCTTTCCGAAAACAATGTCACCTAGTCAAAGTTACTCCATTCACTCCTTCCGCTTAACAAAAGTAAGAAAGAGGAATCAGATGTATTATTAATTTCATTTTTATATTATTTAATTTACTTTTTAATTTTTTTATAAATAAATCAATTTGATTTTTATTTTTTTAAATAATTCAATCTGGTGCTCAAGTCTTTCAAATCTTGGGATCAAATTGATTCTTTTTAAGAATTTGAGAAGTAAATTTAACCTTTTAAAATTTTGAAGATCAAATTGATTCATTTTTAAGAATTTGAAAATCAAATGGAACTTTTTAAAAATTTAGGGATTAAATTGATAATTAAGACTTTTAATTTCAATAAATATAATTTAGTTTTAGTTTTTCATTTTAAAAATTTTTGCTTTTACAAATTCAAATTTTAAAATATTCTTTATTTTATTAATAATATTAACAAATAAACATTTTATCATCTTATGACATATATTGCCTTAAAATGATTGTAGATAATAATTACCAAGAACTTTAGCCTGTATTTATTTTGTTTTACATAATTACAATTTATAACTAATTAAATATTGGTGATATATAAATTATATTATAGTTAAAATTCATAATAAATAAATATTTTAATATAAAATTATATCTTAGATTTATAATAAATATTTTAAATTATAAATTATATCAAAATATTATTATAAAAATGTTTTGTTATATAGGCAAATGTATTAACTCTTTATTGAGTGAACATAAATTTTGCAATAATTTCTTCCTCGATTGCAACATGTCTTTTATTGCCTCTATTATAAACATCAGTATTCAGAATTATTCACTCACCAATGAAAATGTGTGAGTTATAAAATGTACCTCTTATTTCTTCTTTCTTTTTTTTTTTTATAGCAAATGTGCCTCTTACTTAAAATTATAAAATAAACGCATAAATTATTACTTCAAAATATTACAAAAATCAAAGTCATCAAGACTGTTATTTATTCTATATTGGTTCGAAATTAAATATCATTATCATTTAATGTAATGCAATGACTTTTATATAGGACAAAAAACTTACAAAACAAATATTTATTGTCATAGTTAAATGTTCTAATTGATCAATATCTGATAATTAAAACTGTCAAAAAACTATAAAACAACATATATTGTCATAATGAAATTTTGTAATTGGAAAATGAATATCAATATCAGGTCATTATAATTTAACGACAAAATTTATGGAAAAAAACTAATAAAAAGAAAATTAAAAGAATCAGAAACACAAAACCAATTTTACAAACGTTTTTAAGTTCACGTGGAGCAGCCCGACCCAAAATTCATTTATGAGCTTTGAAAACATTCTCAAAGCCCAAAAGGCAAAGACAAACTCTGGACTTCGGAGGAAAAATAGTTGTTTAAAAACCAGAGAAAAAGGAGAGTGAAAAAAAAAAAAAAAACGTTAGCGAGAGGAGGAAGAAGTGTGAAAAAATGGCGGCGGCTGCGAACTCTGAGGTCTCAACGAGTGACTCCTTGTTCTTCACTTTCACCTCAATTCAATCCTTTTAACTTATTTTGCTGTGGCAGGGCAATGCTCAGAAACCGAGTTCGGAAACGTTTCAGTTATTCTCTTCCTCCGCTTCCGCCTTCGGAATCTTCGACGATGCTGCGCAACAAGTTCCTCCTATACCTCCTCCTCCCTGCGTTGAAGTCCTCGCTTCTGAGGTATTATTCCTTCGCCATTCATCATTCTTCTTTCAAACACTGCCGTTTTCAATATTCCTTCCTAATTAGGTTCCTTCATCCCTCAAACACAACGTGGACTCTGTAAATTTAGATGGAGTTATTTTGTTAAAGGTAATGCTTCTTTCTTTGTCTTCGAATTTTTTCATTATTTGAATTGAGATTATTGTTTAGTTTTATCCTTTATATTGTTTTTATGGACAACAATTCTCAGGGGCGGGTGAATACCCAGCAAGTTTTTGGTTTGTCCAACTCCGATTTAGTTCCCGGGAAATATGAAGGTGCTGCCATTTTCTGTTTATTCACCCATTCCCATCTCGTTCATGACTAAATCAGTTGCTGCAACTTTGGTTTCCTTTGGTCTAGGAGGACTTAAGCTGTGGGAAGGTTCACTTGATCTAATTAAAGCCCTTCGTTCAGATATAAAAAATGGGCTTATCTCATTTGCTGGGAAGCGAGTATTAGAGGTGGGCCTCTCTTTTTCCTGCTGATTTTGTATTTGTCTGTATGATTGACTGATAAATGACGGGCTGTTTAGTAGTATAACTTATTGGAATTGGGTTTGAGTAGAAAATCTAAATTCATACATGGAAGCACAGTAGCTAGTATGGATAGATGTAGTTTATATATAGTGGTATGAGGACAAATGTTCTTTTTATACCGGAGATAAAATTGCATTCAGAACTTGCACAGCCAAAGGTGTGCAATTGTTGATATAGCTGTTAGAGTGGAATGTCGGGCATAATTGTTCACATAGAAAGAAGATACACATTGCATGAACCACGTGCCTGCATCTTGCACAGCACATTTGAAACGGTTTCTTATCAATATTTTCCACTACACTTAACATGGACATTAACATCACCAATGTGTGTGGGTCTTCTTACCTGCTCCATAGCACGTCAGTTGATAGAAAAGTCATATTCAAAGGATCCTGATCTTGCATTTACTGAAACTGAGACACACATACACACACACACATATATATATAAATTGTAGTAGAAAAGCTGTCCGTCTATCTCAGTTTCAAGCTTTCAATATTTGATTTTCAGGTAGGATGTGGTCATGGACTGCCCGGAATCTTTGCATTTCTTGAGGTGAAACTATGGTTCATTGGCTTTGCTTTAGATCCTTAACTTTGAAATATATAATAATGTGCTTATTATGGTTGCTTTAGGGGGCAGCTGCTGTACATTTTCAAGACTTCAATGCTGAGGTCCTACGTTGCCTCACAATTCCTAATTTAAAAGCAAATCTTTCTGGAGAATCTCAACCATCATCATCCAACTCGACAATTTGTGACGAGGCAGAAGTTCGCTTTTTTGCTGGCGACTGGAGTGGAATTGATAAACTGCTCCCTCATGTTACTACAGATGCAAAACATAATCAAGGTGATGGTTATGACTTTATTCTTATGGCAGAGACAGTTTACTCAATCAACAGTCTCCAAAATCTCTATAATCTTATCAAGAAGGTATTTTTTTGTTCATAGACAAGAGCAAAATTTTATTTCTATGTTGATTCATTGCATTTTAAATTAGTACATTTATCTGTGTATTATAATGTATATTTTTAATTATAAAAATATTGGTTTGCTTATCTATTGAAGTGTTTAATACACAGTGCTTGCAACATCCTGATGGAGTAGTGTATATGGCAGCAAAGAAGTATTATTTTGGAGTAGGTGGTGGAACTCGGCGGTTTCTGTCTGTGGTAGAGAAGGATGGTGAGCTAGTACTGACATATGCAATTATATTCATGCTGGATTGTTATTCTGATTCGCTGTATGTTATGTGCTTAGAAGTTGCATAATAAAAAGTGATACCCTTGATATGCAAACAACTTTGTAGTAATAACATAAACATACTGATCCTTTTAACATATTTGTTCTCCACTATAAGCTATTGACACACACACACACAACGATAATTGTCCTACCTGTTAGCTGGAACCTTAATTACAGAACCATGGTGAGCTAGTACTGACATATGCAATTATATTCATGCTGGATTGTTATTCTGATTCGCTGTATGTTATGTGCTTAGAAGTTGCATAATAAAAAGTGATACCCTTGATATGCAAACAACTTTGTAGTAATAACATAAACATACTGATCCTTTTAACATATTTGTTCTCCACTATAAGCTATTGACACACACACACACAACGATAATCGTCCTACCTGTTAGCTGGAACCTTAATTACAGAACCAGGGTGAGCTAGTACTGACATATGCAATTATATTCATGCTGGATTGTTATTCTGATTCGCTGTATGTTATGTGCTTAGAAGTTGCATAATAAAAAGTGATACCCTTGATATGCAAACAACTTTGTAGTAATAACATAAACATACTGATCCTTTTAACATATTTGTTCTCCACTATAAGCTATTGACACACACACACACAACAATAATTGTCCTACCTGTTAGCTGGAACCTTAATTACAGAACCATGTGTTCCATGCCAGATGGGAGTCATAAAATGCTTGGTCACGTTTATGCAATGTGAACTATAAAGAATATAATTTCATCCTTATGAAATTTGATGCCAGTTTATTTTTCTTTTCTTTTACCAGACAATGTACTGTTCTCATGGTATCATAATTGCCCTTTATTTGTACAGGTGTCATGACTAGTAGCCTGGTTGCTGAAATCACAGATGGTTCATCTAATGTTCGTGAAGTATGGAAGCTTGCATACAAGTAGTATTAGTATTTTCTTCCTTCACCAGTCAAACTATCCTCGGTTTATTTGCTCGTGATTGCCCATGCATGAAAAGGGGGCTGTTGGAAGGGTGGCGATGGGTTGATCATTCATGTCGGATGAGTTTTGGTAATGGTTGTAGAAACCGTATGGTCAGGAGAGAATCTTGCCCCTCATTTCAAGCTATACTTCTCTCTCTGCTTATAGTGGGCTTGGTTTTCTTGGTCAAATGTATTTTCTAGTTGGTAATGCAAATATATATAATTTTCTCATTTGTATTTATTTTGATTTGATTCCCAGTAGGATAATGTTTTGTTGTTGTTGTTGTTGTGGTACCTATTTTGATTGGATGTAATGCATTGCTAGAGCTAAACCCCGTAGCAGATATTAAGGAATCAAAGAATGATCATGAAATGAGAGAAGTAACAGGAAATTTGTCCTATAATTTTAAATTCCAAAGCTCCGATAACAACAGAAAGATTATAAGTGAATCCAAGGGTTTTTATATGAAGCTGCAGAAAAGAAAAAGTCAGAACTGCAACTGACAACAGACAGATTATATGTGAATTCAACAATCTTAAAAGATATAGTTGATAGGATGGGCTAGAGAGACAAATAGGTGGCTTTTAAAGAGTAGGTAATTTAGATGTCATCCTTTTGATATTAGTTAGTTTTATTTTAATTTCAAAAGGATAATTATCTAAATTATCTGCTCTTTAAAAGCTACCTATTTGGGCCTCTCTAGGCCCATCCTATCATTAGTCAAGAGTCAGACCCCTACAACATAATATTTGGAGCAGCCTCTGTTTGGAGGGTTTGATGGGGGAGGAAGACACCCTTCACTTTTGCTGTAAGCATCACCGAGGGCGCCACCATTACATACTGCTTTATCTCTCTCGAGAGCCACTTTGGAAATGTACTCCTCCAGAAACCTTTGGCTTATTTCTGATTCCATCAGTAGCTCATCTTGATTGCATTCGGCTATGGAACCATTCTGTGTTTGAATGTCTTGTCACTCTTTCCTAATTTAATTGTGAGACTCATTAAAATTTGTAATTTTTAGTAAATTGTAGTCGTAAAAAGAATATTAAGATGAGAGTATTAGAAAGAATGATCCTTAAGTTCTTCGATTTTATCACGTTATGAGGTGTAATTGTAGGTATCGTTTACCAAATTACTACTATAAACAAGGATTTGAAGGCTCGGGGCACATTTTCCACTTATCTTTATCAGTCAACGAAGTTTAAATACAATTAAATGCTTATTCTTTTCGATTTCTTCTCAGTAATAATGAAACGAGGACAAAACTTCAATCCCATTCATGTCAATATCAAACCAACTTATTCCACACTGCACTCAATGAACATTCGCCAAGATTGCTACTAATATTGATTTTTAATTAGTGTGTTTCCAAATTATTTTTTTCCTCTCTTCATTTTTTATACTTACAAATAATATTATAAGTTTGAAGATGACATTTCATAGCACAGAAAAATTCTAACATGGCAATAATTAATGCATAACCGTAGACAGAAATTAGTACATGTTCAGCTTCAAGGATCATCCAAAAAATAAAGTTATGCAATACTTATATAATTCACCTAGCTGGCGCAAAGAAAAAGAACATGCTGTTAGAACTTTTAAATTGTCTACAAATTATAGTAGTAGGATAAGTACTGTTGTTAAATAGTAATATCGCTTATTTCTCTCCCCCTTCTCTAATTGGTTTTTATCTGGATTAAACGGGCATGGACCAATTTGTTCACACACGTATTAATAAGTTGATTGTAACCACAAAGGTAGAAATACAACACTAGACAAAGAGGTTTCTAAGATGAGCTTAATATATTTATGCAATTGCAAACTGTCTTCAAAAAGTTGAAGATTCACAAGAGCATTATTTATAGCATAGTAGCTCATTACAACCATATGACAGATCCGTTTATTAAAGGGAAATAATGACACGTATGTTTAAATCCATATATCTGAAGTACAGTCACCACCAGGATATCTCATCTCATGGGCAAGAGAAGGACCATCAGGCTCAGTTCCAAAGTCCACAAAGAAGTTGGGGTTGATTTTCAGTCCACCTTTCTCAGTATCAACATCAATCTGTATTATGTGGGAGCCTTTCTGGACAAGCTCTGGATAAAATTGTTTGTCCCAAGTACTAAATAGTGAGTTGGTAGCATAGAGCCGCTTCCCATCTAAACTCAATTGAATCATCTGAGGGCCCCCTCTCAACTTGTTTCCCTGAAAAAGGAATGTTAACATCAGCCACTGACGAGATAGATACCCTTGAATGTCAAAAGAATAAATCCATGCATCAGATATAATAATATTGGTGTTCCAATAAAACAAGAGTCTGCATGCATACGTGGGCAGATGCCATTGCTCAGTTGGACATATTGACTAACTACATGAAGACAATACAAAAGATGAACATGAAGTGGCTGCTGAACTACCTTTGCATGTTTACAAACTGAGTAAAATTTTGATAAACAGAATCAAAACTAGAGTGCAAGTGTAGTCCTATGGTTGTCAATCAAAATGTGTAGAAGAATCAATCAATTCACTTGGCATGCTTTGCTAAGAAATCATTCGTGTAGGCATATTAAGTGTAATTTTGCTCTTTAAAGTCAATGACTACTAAGCATTATTATTAGAAGTAACATTTCACTCCCCTCCATTTTCAATTCACTCTACTGAGCCAAAAACCTTGACTTCTATTTTGACGAATTTGTTTGTATTTTTCCAATAACTAATTAATTTATGACATGTATTATGCAATAAGTTACTGTAGGGAACTTCAAATTGCAATAACCTGAATCTCTGGAACTTCAGCTTGCCATGTTTCACCATCATCAGTTATAGCTACTACAGGGCTTCCTTTCTGGATAAGTCCACCAACCCATACTTGTCCAGTCAGTTTAGGATTTTTAACGTCCTCGATGTTATACTGCCTTATATCCCCATGAAGCCAGTTTACAAAATACAGAAACCGATCATCAAGAGAAATCAGAAAATCAGTTATAAGCCCAGGCATTTCAGGAAGAATCCAGTTTTGCACTTTCAATGGTTTCACTGATATGGCAACCTGCAAAAGTAAGCTTAGTCTATAAGTATCATTGATATATACATACACCTTGGTTGAAGTACATATACTGACCAAAACAGAATAGATATTAAATATCCTTTTGATATACCTCATGGCTCCATGATTCATCTTGGGTCTTAAAAAATCGTATCATGTTACTTGTCAATGCACTGCCGACAAAACCTGTATCTTTAGCAGGATCATGCAAAAACCTTATCTGCATTTAGGGTACATCAGTTATAAAATATTGCAATTTTGCAAATTGGTTCACAATTACCACAAGCGAGAGGAAAGGGGGAAAGTACTTAGTACAGTCATAGTTAAATCACACGGGTAATAAACAGGCTTCAAATACACAAAGTTAAAAGGATAAAATAAATGCATCTTAAACATCTACCCGGATTATGTTAACAACTTACCTCTAAGGGTATAAGCCCTGAATCACCAAGGTCCATTGTTTGTCTCAGTTCGCCCCCAGGCCAGCTATATACATGGAGATGCCTCCCGTATAATCCATCAGAGAGATGCTGTAAGTTAAAACCTTTTGTAAAAGCACTAGGAGCACCCCATGATGTGCTAATCATGGTATTGTGACGTGGTTGGTACCAAAAGTCATACCCAAATAGTGGGCTGTGACCCGGTTTCTCCCACCTAATCAATGTGAAGTAGGATACAATATAATATAATTAGAAAATTAGATATCGAAATACTAACTACGTAAGTAGTTTCAAATAGAATTGTTTCTGGCCAATGATGTAACACGTGTAATGTTCAACGCACAAGCAATTATTAAACGATTCTGTGTTAACAGTTTTACAAAACTCTGGCTTCTAGATGAGTACCTTCCCTTCACATTAAACTCAGAATCAAGAAGAAGAAATCCATTTCCTGCAGCATTTCCATCTTTATCTCCAAGACACGAGATCATTATATCACCAGAAGCAAGGCAGTGAGATGTGTGTGGATAAGCTAATCCAGTCTTCTGTATGATATCGGCAGGCTCGACAACTTTGTGCAAAGATGGAGCCCTTGGATTTGTTTTCACATCAACCACATATACTCGACCTGATCTGATATATGATAAAATAAAATAAAATAAAAAAGTAGACTGTATTAGGTAATTTAAAAATGGAGGAAAGAAAAAAAAAAGTAACTAGAATAAAGTTGATAGATATCTTTCTTTAGAGTTCTTGCAATACACAAAGTGGGCAAAACATATATTTGTTAGGGGAAAATGGAGAAGACAGAAAAAAAATCACCATGACAGGGGCACAAGTAAGATTTTGGCCAGCTTGTTGTAACATTATTATTCTTTTGACACATTCTTTGATGTTTCCAAGTTTTTCGGTTTCATATTGATATATTAACCCGTGTGATTATATATACTCTCTTTCTGATAAACTTTATAAAAGTATGAATGAAATGTCCTTTTAGATTTATATAGTTGAGTTGAGGGAAGGTAAGGATTACACACACGAGTGCAGGTACGATGAGAAATCGTCGGTCTGCTGAGGGGTCTCCATGGCAAGAGCTGCATGAATTCCAGCCTGTGTGATGCAATTCGTCACCTAAATAAGGAACAGGAAGCCTATGGATGACTTTGGAATAAGTTGGAGAGTTTGGATCCACATCCACTGTCGCCAAATAGTCTGGCTTCTCTATTCCGGTCCCTGTATTGTATTCAATCATTAATCAACAACTAAATCACAAAGTAGCACACTTAAAGAAATTACCCAAAGTTCCAACTGATTAATATTAATATATTATAATCATAAAAGATATATATATGAAACTCTGAGCTAGCGAATAATTTAATTAACTGACCAAAGTTCAGTTCAGTCCACTACTATAGTACAAAAAAAAAAAAGAAGGATATTTGACCATGTGATATGTGATAAACTAAAGTGCGAATGTTCCAGAGATTCAGAAGTAAGGAAAAAGAAAAGATGTAGAGAGGTAGTACCTGTGTAGACAGAGGTTACATAAATGAGAGACTCTCTGGGACCAGAAATGGCTTCCAGTGGGGAAGCATAGCCTGGCCCTGATTTGCAACATCCATGACCATTACTACTCACCTTCCCTTCTCCCACCGTACTCATTCTCTCTGTCTCTGTGAGATTCAGGACCTTGGCCTTTTTAACTTTTAAGAAGATGATGAATGATTCAGATAGGATTGCAGTAGTGAGAACATTTTGATATGTATTGAGTCAGCAATATGATCTTGGTACGTATTCGTATAGAATCATGTCCAGGTTGGATGTATCACAAATCTCCATAACGCCTCACCTTGGGCCGTTCATCTCTTGACACCTGTCTCTTTCTTATTATCTTGTTTCTTACTTTAGACTTTTCGCGCTGTCAGGATTGTGTGATCCGGTTAACCTTTTGCTTGGAAAGATCCTGTTATTGATATATATTTCTTTTAAACAGTTATTGATAAGTTGTTTTAAAAAAGAGAAAAAGAGTTATATATATTGTAAAAAAATTTACACAAACATTCAATCAATTATAACTTAAATTTATTGATTTTAAAAACATTTATCTTAAAATAATTTAAATGATAATTTGTATGGTTGGATGATAATACATAGACATTCAACTCTTAAAAAAATATTAAAATTAGAACTAATGATATTAAAAATATAGATTTAAAAAACTCAATTTTGATATTAAAAGTATAAGAGAATGTATTAGATGAATGTTAAAAACTTATTTGAATATTAAAGATAAAATAAATATTTAGAATTACTTTTAATATTCAGTTTAAGTTAATATTAAAAATATAAGAGAATATATATTTTACATATTAAGATTGTATTTGAATTTTGAAAATAAAATATATATTTTTTAATATTCAGTTACATTTAAACGGTTCATTTGATATTTAAAGGACATAAAGATATATCAAATGCGTGTTAAGAAAATGAAGTCCACCAACTTCTTGAGAAAAGAGTATTTATATTAGAATGAATGCATGGAAGAGTAATGCAATGAGAGTCTTATCGTATATATATATATATATATTAATAAACATAATAAATATTTACTACGTTCAATGTTTATAATAATATTTATTAAATATACTCTCTCAATCTCATTTTACAAAATCCTTTTAACTCATTTATATCTTTTAAGAGACTGATTACTTTAATTAATAATATTAAATTTGTAAATAATTTGTAATGTTATTTTCAAATTATCCTTAATTTTTAAAAATAAATTATCTTTCTCTCACATAATTGTTTCAAACCTAATTGATACATATTCTCTCTGATCTTAGTAAAAGCGAAGAGAGTTTCTATAGGATTTGATTTTTATTAGCTAAAAAAATTGTTAATTAATTAAGTCTCTTAAAAAAGAACAAGTTTTTTTGGAAAAAAAAGTCTTATAAAAAGTAATTGTGGGAATATTTATTAAAATATGTATATTTAATATTAAATGTAATTAATAATATATAAGTATTTATAAAATACTTTGATACTAAAAAATACCGTAATAAATATATTTAACATTTGTCTATAAAGCAAGGGCACCAAATTAAAATTTAGTATTAAAATTACATAATCATGAAATTCAAAATAATTAAAATTAAATAATTATAAAACTTGACACCAGATCACACATGTCAAATTAACCATTATGTTAGATGATGTTATGTTGATTATCATATATAAGTGTCAAGTCATGTGATATCAATTCATTTGTTATATTAGTAAATATTGATCGATAAAAAGATTAAAATTATATATTTATGAATGTAACACTTAAAGAATAAAAAATTATCATTTAATATTATTAGAACATGAAGATTTAAAATTATACATTTATGATATTTAAAAACTTTATTATTTTTGTTTTGGTATATAATATTTGTTTTTTCTTTTGCATCATCATCAAAGTTAATTTGTAAGTATTCATAATTCACTTTTTTTTATCTTACATTACTTTTTATCTCATTCATTTAAGTTTTTAAATTTAAGAAATAATAATATTGTATAATAGTATAACTATATAGTCCATACGTATTATTATTTGTAATTTTCAGGTTACATATGCGAATATCTGGATCACGGACTAATTTACATAATGAGAATACCAACTTCAGAGAACTAAAGTCATACATTTATAATACAAGAGGAGTTGAATTGCAATTAAATCTAACTCTTTTAGTTATTCAATGAAAAAATTAAAGTAACTTTCATATGACGGTCTATTATTAGAGTACAATCCCTTGCACTTTGTTTTGTAAACAAATTTTGCTTATAAAAAGCATACTTCTTCTCTGGCACTTATGTTACTCTTATTAGTTATTGACAGATATTTAAATACATTTATACAATTTTATTATTTCCTTAGTTGCAGATTGAACTTAAGACGTTAAATTCAATCCTTGTCTCTTATCATTGAAAACATCATAAAGACGACTAGTTTAATTTAATGAAGTTCTTTGACGATGTATACTCATTAGAAAGATAAGGATGAAATAATAATTACTATGATAGGACGAGAGCTGTTTGATATGATTCTGTTCAAAATAAGAAAGTTAAGCCTTTTTTTATCCACAAATATTAAATTATTAAAACGATAATTTTTGTTAGCAAAAAGGAGATTGAACTCATGGTATTTTTCTTCTTCGGCTTTCTCCTAAACTATTCAAGATAAGAAATAAGATAATAACATAAAAACTAATTAGTTTTTTATTCGACCAAGAAGAAAACATGTTGGGTTGAATTGTAGTGTCGTGTCGAGATGGGCTTCACGAAAGATTTTTCAAAGCAAACAGACAACAATTGAAATGTACGTGTAACTGTATGAATACTTAGGATAGTTGGATTTGATATCGCAAATGTCTTGAGTCAGTTAAGTGGATATGTATTGAGATAGAATTTGGTGGTTTGAATTTTAATTAAGCGAGTTCAAAGGTAATTTTGTCCTTAAAATAATAAATTTTCTTTTTTACGTTATGCATTGTAATTTGAAAATGTCTATTTTTAATATATAACTGAAATTGTGTATTAAATTTCACAATTAAATATTTTTTTATCAATTATCTTGACATACTCAAAGGCTTTAATGCTCAAGAAAAGTGTAATTTGTTCAGAGTATAAATTTCACACGTTTATTATAATTTTTTTGTGTTCGACTATAAATTTTTAAGAGTATGTTTATGTAAAAGATTTAATAAATTATTTTGTATCATAATCAACTTCTATGGCTGTTAGTACCAACTTAATGGATGCTAGTATATGTTAAATTTTTTTATTTATTCTCTTTAATGATTTAATTATTTTAAAATACTAAATATTTAAATATAAATTAAAAAATAGATTATACATTGATGGGATAAAGTAATTTTACATATATTTAATCACAAATTATTATATATGTTAAATTTATTATTGTTTTAATAATTTTTAAAAAATTACATTAATAGTTATTTTTTATTGATGGAACGTGTAAAACTATTTTACACTGATAATAATGTATAATTATTTTAAATACATGTATTTTCACGATGTCGAATATGTACTTTTAATTTCATATTTTTTTCATTATAACTCTTTAACTTGTTTTTAAAGAAAGTATACATTTTTAATAAATTGTTTAAATATCAAAATAGTTTCTATTTTTTAAATATTAAACAATTTTTAATCTAATATGCTCGCTAGATTGTGACTTGGAAAAAGAAGATTTAACCAAAAAGTATTGTAAGTATGAATTATATAGTAATGTTATATTTGAATCAATAGATATCTTTAGGCCAGTAACCCAATAAGAATTAGGAGGATATATAACCTCTCAGTCTCAAATGCATACGGGCAGAGAGATTTGAAACAGTGGTGATAGACGACATTAGATGTTGATGGTGTGTATAGTGCAGATCCTAGAAAAGGTTTGTTATGTGATGATGCTTTTGCTTTGTTTTATGTTCTACACTTCTACAGCCTTAGTGTGGGTTTAATTTAGTATAGATATATTCTGCAGTTGGTGATGCTGTGATTTTGAAGACACTGTCTTATCAAGAAGCATGGGAAATGGTAAGTTGATTCTGGAAAGTGTCAAAGCTAGTTGTGACAATAAAATTCAGGAGACTAACTTTCAAACTACCTCTTTCGCAGTCTTATTTTGGTGCCAATGTCTTGCATCCACGCACAATAATTCCAGTTATTAGATATGGCATTCCCATTATAATAAGGAATGTTTTCAACCTCTCTTCTTCTGGAACAAAGATTTGCCACCCTTCCATTATTGGTGATGAAGATAAGCAGATATTCAAAAATTATGTCAAAGGCTTTACAACAATAGACAACTTGGCACTTGTAAATGTAGAGGGGTGAGTCATGAATTGCAGTCATTTTGTGTTTGTCTCCTCAAAGTTGTAGTCTCTAAAGTTGTTCTTTTTGCAGAACCGGAATGGCTGGTGTTCCAGGTACAGCTAGCGCTATTTTTGGTGCAGTAAAAGATGTTGGAGCTAATGTTATTATGATATCTCAGGTGCAATCACTATCTTTTGTTGTTCTTATGCCTAATTTTCCATAGTTATATATACGAATCTGCTATGGTAATGAACTTTGTAGGCTAGTAGTGAGCATTCTGTGTGCTTTGCTGTGCCTGAAAAAGAAGTAAAAGCTGTTGCTGAGGCGTTGCAGTCTGTATTTCATGGCGCTTTGGATGCTGACCGTCTTTCTCAGGTGTCAAATCTAGCTCTGATACAACCACATGCCAATTTCAATTTGATTGCAATCAAATTCCTCTGTTCATTACTGACGTGATATCATGATTCAAGAAGACTTATCATATTTGAGGATTGTTTAAGGTTATAAAGCTGAAGATTGATATCATATAGCTTTTCCTTATTTCTAACTTTGTTTGCATCATTAATTAGATTCAGACTAAGCAATATAAATATTCTAAATATAGGCCACTTAACATGGTATGGAAAAAGAAAGCAAACGTCATGATTTATTAATAATTGAGACTGAAAAACTGTTGGCTGAAGCATGGACGATGATATAATTTCTATAATTAAGAACCTAGGATCTACCCTTATATTATTTAAGAGTTCTGAACGTGAATTAGGGATCTATTTCATTAATGTTGAATTAATTTCTCACATATTGCAATTTGCAAAAGTTTGGTCATTTCCGTGGGTATTGGTTAACAGATTGCTGGATAAAGGATATATCTAACGATGTGTTCGGGGCACCAAACATCCTCCCCCACCCCGGTGCACATAATAATTACAATAAACAATGATCTCTTTGGCTTCCTAGCTAACTCAGCTCGTGTCCTTTTTAGATTTTACGTGCTTGTATATTTTGTCGAAATATAAAACCCATTAAATTAAAGCTTGTTATATTATTCCGGTCTAAACTATGTAGCCACCTCTCAGGTGGCAATCATTCCAAATTGTAGTATTTTGGCAGCTGTCGGCCAGAAAATGGCAAGTACTCCTGGAGTTAGTGCCTCCCTTTTCGATGCATTGGCTAAGGTCAGGATTCTGGAAACTATGGTTTATGTTAGTATTATCATACTTATTGTTGTGCTGTTATAATTTATTTGTTTTGCGCTTTATTTCAGTCATGTATTTATTTGAATGAGATGCCTTTTGCGTAGATGAATTAGAAATAACTTTTGATGGATGTCAAAACTAATAAATTTAATCTTATACTTTTTATAGTGATTAGGGTCAAATATATAATGGATGCCAAAACTAATAAATTTAATTTTTTTTACCAATCTTATACGAGTTATTGTATAAATAACACAACTTTTATGCTAATTATTAATTTACACAAAATCCTCCTTATTTAGAGTTTATCTAAATGTGCGTGCTGTAGGCATTATGCAAACTAATAAAGATGCTAACTATTGTTTAATCTATCACAATAAAAGATAAACAATAGAATCCTACACAACCTTTTTTTCAGATATCTCTTTCAGTCTTTCCTATATAAAAAATAAAAAATAGAGCAATAATATGAACTAATTAAGATGAAATTATGCAAACTACTTAGAAAATGTACATCCATCAAACTTGAATGTGACATTGAATTAACGAATGCTTTGCCTTCTACTCTCCTCTTTTCGTTTACAATACGTTGGTATATATATATACATATTGATTTGTGTGTAGTCAAAATCAAAATTGTTATTAAAATTGAAAACAGGCGAGAGGATTCTATAAAGGTTGTTCTGAGTACAACATTACCGTAGTTGTTAAGCGAGAGGATTCTATAAAGGCTTTACGGGCTGTTCATTCCAGATTTTTTCTCTCAAGAACCACAATAGCAATGGCCATTATTGGGCCTGGCTTAATTGGAAGCACACTGCTTGACCAGCTATGCGATCAGGTCAGGTGAACTTTTTGTAGATAATTTTGCATCTTTCTGCATTTTTTTGGGATATAATATAGTAACCTACATGTATTTATAATTAACTAGTCGCTATATATTTTGACTTCTATTTTTGCGCAAAATTTAATTAGTCTTTTTCTTCCGCAACTTTTCACGTGCAGGATATCATGCCCAAGAATGAAATTTAATGAGGACAGTCTCCTACATGTTTGTTTTGTGTTTTTTGTTTTTTATAATAAAGTACTTTGATATGTTGTTAAGTAATTTGGTATTGTAAAACATGACCTTATGCTAGCATAGTCACTTAAATAGGACACTTGAAATGATGAAGTAACGCTAGTTCTCATACGTATATTCATCCAACATGACTGGGGTTTCTTGGTCCATTTAAGAATGTCAACACCCTTGAAGGTTTCTTGAGGTTCATCCCGAATTTTTGTAATATGCAGGCTGCAAATCTGAAAGAAGAATTTAACATTGATTTGCGTGTAATGGGCATCATGGGTTCAAAGTTAATGCTCCTTGAAGATGATACGTAAGTCAAATTATTCAGTTTTTATTAATTCAACATCAAATAATTGACATCATATTTGAGACCGTATACATAATAATTGATCCCAAAGAAAAACAACTCTACCCATAAGGATATGATTTAACCCAGAAGCTCATGAGCATTCAGTTCCAATACAATATAACAGCATACTACAATCATTTAATCAACAATTAAGGCTCAAGCTCTGTGAGTATCTGAGCATAAACCAACTTTCACATGAGCCATATCATATGTCTAATTCAGTTTGTTTTTGTTCCTGAAGAAGGAAATTTCGCTGATGATAGAGATGGCTGTCTATGCTCTATTGATCACATTGTTTTGGTTCTCATTCAATTACGATGAATTATAATTTCTGATTTCAGGGGCATAAATTAGATAAATGGAGAGAACTTCGACAAGAAAAAGGAGAAGTGGCTAATTTAGAAAAAATTGTTCAACATGTGCATGGAAATCATTTCATACCAAACACTGTGTTAGTGGACTGCACAGCCGACTCCGTCATTGCAAGCAATTACGAGGACTGGCTGCGCAAAGGAATACATGTGATCACCCCCAATAAGAAGGCAAATTCAGGACCACTTTATGAGGTAAATTAAAATAAAACGATCCACCTTTTATGGCATAGACAGCTTTTTTGTTTTGTAATGTAACTCGTGTGTGTATTATCCACTTTTGCGGCTTTCTCACCTTCACTCTGCATCCATGGCCAGTATTTGAGATTAAGAGCTCTTCAGAGGCAATCATACACACATTACTTCTATGAAGCTACTGTTGGGGCTGGTCTTCCAATTATCAGCACTTTACGTGGCCTTCTTGAGACTGGTGACAGAATATTGCAAATTGAAGGTATCTTCAGGTTCGTTTTGAAACTATTTTTCTGTCTCATTTTGTGAATTAGACAACCTCACATCTCAGAATTTTGATTTCTGTTTTTACACTCAGTCTTCCTCATGAAGTTTTTGCTCCCCGAGGAGAAAAGTAAAATGAAAGAACATCTCTTCATGGATCACGGATGTCTTTAGGGCTTTAGGTTTTGTTCATTTGATGTTATGCTTACAACCTAAGGTACTGCCTCTAATTTTGCAGTGGGACTTTGAGTTACATCTTTAATAACTTCAAAGATGGCCGGGTTTTTAGTGAGGTGGTAGCTGAAGCAAGGGATGCAGGGTATACCGAGCCCGATCCAAGGGATGACTTGTCTGGAATTGATGTTGCTAGAAAGGTACAACGTATATCTGCAACATTGTATTGTAATGTCTATAAAGTATTAAGTGCCTTCTTGTCTTCTTGTGGTTGATATCTCATGAGTTTCGATAGAGATGCTTAGATTTTGAATTATGCGTAGGGATGTAATTAAATTGAACCAAAATTATCATGTGGATGGTTTTTTTAAGTTTGATTTGTTCAAATTAAATTTTGAGGCTCAAAATTATGCATGAGCTACATTTCAAATTTGCTTTACGTATGTATTATGTAAAGTTATCATGTATTTGGTTTGAAGCTCAATTTTGACTAGTTAAAATTTTGAGATTCTGAAAACCATTGAAATATTCAAAACACACAAGTTCAAT
Source organism: Glycine max (assembly GCF_000004515.6). Lineage (NCBI taxonomy): Eukaryota > Viridiplantae > Streptophyta > Magnoliopsida > Fabales > Fabaceae > Glycine > Glycine max. The sequence continues at coordinate 247,979 of NC_038254.2, forward strand.
AAAACAAAATAATATTTTAAACAATCTCAAATGTCTTGCTGATAATTGGCTTTAAGTAGATAACTTTTGGTTCATGACCTTGAACTAATATTATTTTTATGCATGAAAGTTTTTTATGCTTAATTAACTCAATCCTCTTTAATTTGGTTGTGATTATTAAGTGAAATTAAAATTCTTGTGGTTCAACAGGTGATAATTCTTGCAAGGGAATCAGGTTTGAAGCTAGAGCTTTCTGATATTCCCGTTGAAAATCTTGTGCCAGAACCATTAAGAGTAGGAATCAATTTCTATTAATTATAAAGTTCTGAGTTTTATTGTGTACTATTATTACACTTAGGAGGAATATCTTGATGATTTCTTGCAGGGTAGTTCATCAGCTGAAGAGTTTATGCAACAACTGCCAAAATTTGATGAGGAATTAACAGAGATATTAAAAGATGCAGAGAGTTCTGGAGAAGTGAGTAACTAGACATTATTCTGGAATCCTGATTAAACTACTATAGGAAAAAAAAAATAGCTACATTAATTGCTTCATCCACATGATCTAATCAAAATTATTTAATAAAAGAGTTATAAACTCCTTTGTCTTTGATAAAAAGAAAATAAGGCCAGCTACATGTTCAAAACTGTTTAGTTTAAAACTTTTAATGTTTGAAAGAAATTCAAAGTGGGATAATATATTAGGTGTGGCATTTTGAAAAGTCGGGAGCTTATATATATTTGGTTTAGTCATCTTTTATGACATGAAAAACATAATGATCGACTTCTGTTGAGTTTGGAGAATAGAGCAATTCTTGCATGAACACGCCTAATTAGAAACTCAAAATAGCATTGTAAATTTATAATAACTTAAAAGAAATTAAAGGCTTTGTTATTATCATTTCTCATAAGTCATAATGGCATTTTTTCACTGCATAGTAGTAGTATTAGTTTATGTTTAGGTTTTTGAAGAGCATGTTATGTTATGTTTGAAGGTCTTGAGATACGTGGGAGTGGTGGACGTGAGTAATGAAAAAGGAGTGGTAGAACTGAGAAGATACAAGAAGGATCATCCCTTTGCACAATTATCTGGATCAGATAATATTATTGCGTTCACAACAAGAAGGTATAGAAACCAGCCTCTGATAGTTCGTGGACCTGGAGCTGGTGCCCAAGTCACAGCTGGTGGAATATTCAACGACATTTTACGACTTGCCACTTATCTTGGTGCTCCATCATAGATGCAACCATGTATTCTCTCCTTTGCTTATTCTCTTGTAACTTTTAATTAAATAAACCACTATAATAAATAATTAGAATTTTAAATAAGCATTACATTTAAATTAAAGTTAGTTTAACAGATTTTGCACTGTTTTCAATTTTAAAATTATTCAGAAATAATATCTATTATTTTTTATATGTGGAAAAAAGAAAGAATAGTAATAGTAATAATAGTTAAATATATTTTTGTCAGTAATTCACTTTCTTCCTTATTAGTGTTTTTATTCTTATATATTTTTTCTGTTTTAGTTTTAACCCGATTATCAGGTAACATAATTAGGTTGAACCTAGTAATTTGTTCCCGTAGATTCTGGAGCATAGATTATCTATTCATGGCATGTGTAACGGAGCACACAGCATGTCTTCTGTCACTAATGCACCTATCTGGTCAGCGTAGTTTATAAAGGCTCAACCTCAAAATACCGTAATAATATGCACTGACGTAGTGACGTGTAGACTCTTCAACGGTCAGACTCAGCTACCACCATCAACACAAAATTTTGGTGGGAAAAAATAGTCTTTCTACACATGCCACATATCAAGGCAGACCCAAAGGAAAAGGAGAAAGATAGGGACAATAATATCTACTCTTTTTATTTAAGTAATGATACTACCAGCTGGTATAATTTTTATTTATCTTCTTATTACATCAAATTATTTATTATATTTTTTTTGAAGATTGAAACCAAAATAAGAGGTAAACAAACAATTAAACAGATGCTTACTAAAGGTACTATGCCGATGCTTGCTACGTACATGATTAATTTTGAATTGGTTCATGCTACAGCTTTAATTAGATTAGAATTCCCCATTTGGTTAATTGCTGCTGATTTACGCGGCTTTGGTTTGACAATGAATTAGAAACATAAGAACTTAGAAATGCTAGCTTTGATTAAAAAAAAAAATACATGGGACAAATTAACCAATACTACCTGCTAGGTATATAATACAACTAAATGCAATAAATTTTCTTCTAATTGAAAAAATGTTGAGAAATGTCCTTACATCTAATGTAGAAGAAACCTTGTGGGGGACAAAAAAGGAAGGGAAATACAGTTAACCGTTCCATTTAAAATTAAAAGCAAAGGCATGAATAACTCATTGAAAAATAATAAAAAAGAATACACGCAATCCAGACAAAAAAAATGACATGATTACAGTTCCCCAGAGAATAAAATAGAAGATTCTGAAACCATGGAGGCAATGAATGCAACCGTGAACTGGATAAGTGCATTGATGTGTTAAGCTGGATAATTGGTGCCTAATGCTTTTAAACCAGTGATTAAGTAAATTTAAAGGGTGTATGTTACATGCGAGATTACTAAGAGCTATTTCCAAAAGGAGGAAAACTGCATTCAATGCATGCATGCATGCATACAAATAACATTTCTATAATACTACTCATCTAAGGGGCCAACCAACGACTAAAAAGTGAAAACAATCCTCTAGCTTCAACAAAATCAATAAAGGACAACGGATTTTCTACAAAAGGAGATTGCGAGAACATAAGAAAATAACATTCAATAAATAAATAAATTTTATGATACAATTCGGTGATGTTGTTGCAAGAACAAATATATATGAAACAATTACAGTTTTCTAACTCTCACTATTCGATTCTCTCTCTCTCTGCTTAACAGCTTAACAACTTTCTCATCTAGTCTCCCATGCCGAGAAGCAATTGGATGATGTACTTCTTTATTATCATTTTATATTCGTTGACAATGAATCAAAGGAGTCTACAAATCCTGATGGTTTTGCGGGAATGCTTGCGTTATGGTGTAGATAGAATAAGAACAATAAAACGGTAAGAGGAGATTCACAGAATTAACGTGGTTCAATTAATGTAAACTACATTCATAGGCAATAAAGAAATTTCTATTATTTTTCTTAAATAACACATATATGAAGTAGAGAGTCTAAAATAACACACACACACATATCGTTCAAATGATCAACAAACATAAAGTCTGGGTTAGGTTGTATCGTAGCCTTTTTTCCTCCTTCAAAATATAAGATCCAAAATGTAGTAGGGTTGAGTGATGATTTGAGTCAACAGCCTTCATATATCATGTCATAACCTTCTTGCCTCTGGGATGTTTTCCATGTTAATTAGTACCCTACCGAACCATGAAATCAATAAACCAATGGAGACATTTCTTCAGGCACAGTATTGTCCAATACTTTTCTACCGGTAATCAGTTCCATCAAGACTACTCCAAATGCTTACACATCTACTTTGGTCGTCACTCTTCCAGTAGCTGCCAAGAAACAATATCACATTAATTAATTACAAGTAATGAAGGAATAGACTAAAACATAAAGTTAATGCAACCAATCGCGTTTGATGCAACATGAATCTAGCTCGGCTAATTAAAACGTACCTAAAACTGTGTAGTTGTACGAAAATATTAAACAAGACAAACAATACTATACTACAAACGCAGCGGAGTCCATCTAAATTTTATGACGCATGCTTTAATTTAAAAATGCATGCACAAATGTATGCTAGTGACATCGTGGAATTTACAATTAATGAAGTGTGTGTTTCAACGAGTGTTAATAAAATTAATTTTAAAATAATATGATTTATATTTAAATATTTTTTAATATAAAATCAAGTTAAGAAACTCATAATAAAATTATATATGTAAAAATTTGTCTAAAATTAATTATAAACCTACCATCAATTCTCTAACATGAAATCAAATCCAGAGCAACTTTATAATTAAAGATGTGATAGACGGTTAGGCCACCGGAGAACCCAACAGTAAACAGTAACAGAGAAGAGAAATGCTACATTGCCACCCAAACCTATCACAAATACCGTTAGAATTTTTTTAAATATTCCTCACCATATTTCATCTTTAGATATAAAAGAAAGTAATTTCTTTTATCTTTATTATAAGATTTGAATTGAAAGTATGATTTAATTCTCATTAATAAGATCTCATTTAAAATGTTTTATGCATTAATTACTAATTTTTCATAAAAATATCTTTAATTAAAATCAATTTTAGAATAATGTTACAATAATATAAACATAACCTGTTAGTTTGTTTGTAAGGATAATTTACAAAAAAATATTAATTTAAAAAATTTAATACTCTTAACTAAGTTACTGAATTTCCTTAGATGCATCTACTTTTTTTCTTTAATACTTAGGAGATTAATGTAGCAAAACTCATTCAGTATGATATCCAAGAGTTAATACGTAAGAAGTGTATTCATCACCTTACATACATCATTCATGAGTTAGTGGTTTGTATACCAATATCTATCCTCTTTCTCCTCTCTAATTTTCCTTTGGAAAAAAAAAGGACAATAGTTTCCTGAACATCGAAGCCATCCATCCATAACTGCCACACCATAATGTACATGAAACGTTCAACCCAGGATATATAATACAGGAAAAAATAAAATTTACCTAGGAATAATAATAATGAAACAAGAAAACTAAATGCAAAAATAACTGACCATTTCAAGAAGAAAAATATCGTAGTTACTAGTTAATTCAAACAATATATAGGAATTGAACATTAACTATTGTCCATCATCTAATGGTTATTTTGTCGCTCCTGTTTTTATAAGCAAAATATGATATTATAGTAGTATCCTATAGATATTTAATTTGTAGCAACGACAATAGAGGAAATAAATAAAAACTCAAAAATTAAGAAAATCTCCCTCCCCCCGGCCCCGGAAACTCAAGCTGAGCCAAATTAGTCAAGCTCCCTTGGTATTGAACCACCCAAATTGTTATGGCTGAGATAAAGTATAAAATTTTTAAGGGTTTTGTATTAATTATAAGAAATCAACCGGATCTTAAAATTTATGATTCTTAAAAATAATAAATAAACTAATAAGATATATCTTTCTTTATAATGATACTTCTCTTTGATGTATTTTGATTTCTTATAAGAATAGAGAAATAAAAAAAGGACTTTGTTTTACATTAACGGATATTAACCCCTTTTGTAATCACTACTCTCATCTTAACTTAATTACAATCTAATCCATAATTATTAATTATTTATTTATTAGTCCTTACTTAAATCACATGTCTCACACCTTTCTTGATAAAAGACTTAAGTTCAATTCTACTTACATAAATAATGTGTTTGTTTTTACCTTAAAGATAATTAATTTTAACTAAATTAATTTAACAAAAGTACATATCAGATATAGAATTTAAATTTGATTCTCACAAAATATTTTCTTAAAAAGTAATAAGGAAAAACTTTAAATTTCACTTAAGTTTTAAATTAAAAATTAGTTTTATAATAGGTAGAAAGATAACAAAACTTATGAAAATTAGTTCTACCAGTTTTTAAAAGTGAATTGTGAACCCCAACTATCTTAAAAAGAAAAAAGAAACTAATCTTTAAAAATACTGACATTCATCAACTTCTTCCAATATATATGTTACGTATCGGATGCACGTGCAATCGTAGTCCAATTATTAATATTTTGCTAAAGTAGCCTTCAATTAGTTTGATAAGGTATTTAACTTATAGTGTTCACGTTCTTGTTAACCCAGATACACTTTATCTCCAAAAACTGGCGACAATTTAATTCCAGTAATTAATGAGTATTCTCTTTCATGTAATCACCAACTGCCAGTTATTTTCAGCTAACGGACTTGCTTTAATTTTGACGACAGCTCAAAATCACAAATTTGTATTATATATGGAATAATTTTAAATTCTCTTACGTTATTTTTTAAATCTTTTTCTTAAATGTGTGCATGTTTGTTTCAATGTTACAGTCTCCCTTCCATCATCACAATTTTTTTTTTTTTTGAAAATGATAGGCTTTATATCCCCCTCATATAGATTTAGATTATGAGGGATTGGGTCTTGCATGGGTTCAATTTTATGTCCCCCCACACGGCTTCAATATGGTGTCAACATAGTTGCAATAAAACCATCTAATTTGATGCTCCTATAGTCTCTCTCTTCTAATAAAAATGTTACAACCTTCACTCAATGAATTTTCGTGCTTTCTATGCACAAAACGTGAGGGAAAAAATCGAAATTTTTTTGTTGAACGGAAAACTAACGCTCTAAGAAATTGTCTAAACACTTACTCAATTAAGAAACCCACAAAAAAAAATAATTGCATAAAGATTTTATACATTAAATCTAACAAATTGTGTATAAAATAGTAAATGAAAAACCTATAGCTATTAAGTTAAATAGCATAATGGGTATCCCTTAACATTTTTCTTTATGTTAACTTGTGTCAGTCATGTATGCACAACATTTTTGCGCGTAAGTCATAACTATCACTATAGAATAGAGAAGACATAGTCAAATAAGACAAACTGAGCTTCCACCACCGTTTCCGTGGTCAGCAGTGTTAAAAAAATTGGTTGGGTTATTGATTCTATCAAGATAGTAAGGTAGTGGTTCAACCAATAGATTAATATTGGTCCCGTTTGATTAGTATATATTAAAAATTTAAAATTATACATATATATATATATATATATATATATATATTTTATATATAAATACATAACTAATATTATAATATTATTTGATTAAGATTCATATTTCAAAAATTTAAAATAATTATTGACAATAATGAGATATAAAATCGGTGTCTAAAGGTAATCAATTTGTATTTGTATATTTCTAAAAATTGAGAGAGTTTGGAGGATTTTGACAAGGGTGGTGGTGAGTATGGAGGCTGGCATGATGTGTGTAGAATTAGATTGTGAAATGAGGGGCATGGCATGCGTAATGATGGAGCCCACCGCATGTGCTTTGTCACCAAACTCACCAGCTTAAAATACCGTAATATGCGCAAACGTGTAGGCTCCTCAACTGAAATTAAGGTTAGCTGCCACCATCAACACCAAATTTTGGTGGCTCTGCTCTGCACCTCCAAATTTCTTTTATTTATTTTCCATTCACCTCAATCACTCTATTATGCCACAGAAGCCGGACCAAAATAACTTTGAATTATTCATTGGACGTTGTTGTTGATTTACGCGGCATTGGTCAAAAAGCATGGGACAAAACAACCAGTTGCAATAAATTTTCTTATTCAATAAATGTTGAAAAATATCATACAATTAACATTTCTATAATACTTCTCATCCAAGAACCCAACCATCAACTAAAACCAATCCGTTAGCTTTGAAAAAACTAGATAAAGGACATCAGACTTGTACAAATAGAGATCGCAAGAACATAAAAGAATCATCATTTAAAAAATTAAATAAAAATTGTGATACAATTAGGTGATGTTGCGAGATCAAAACAGCTTACTTAATAACAACATTCTCATCTGGTCCTTCCAACTGAGAAGACATTGGATGTTGTCCTGTTTACAATTATAATTTTCGTCAGCGGCAATCCATTGAATCAAAGGAGTCTGCAAATCCTGAAGGTTTAGCGGGAATACTTGATTGAGTTTGTGAGATGGACATGTCAAACATTGTGGAAGTGCCTTCATTGGCTTGCCATCTTCGCAGAGCTTGAGGAAGGCTCATGTGAAGGTCAATGCCATAACCTTCTTCTTCTTCATGGGTGGTGGGCTTCCATTGCTCTACCAGAGGACCCAAGACATTCACAGCATGCCCCATATCAGGCCTTTGGTATGGTTCACGAGCAGTGCAATGGCCTGCTAGCTCAGCCACTTTATATATACTCTCCATGGTTTCCTCATCGGGATCGAGAGTTTGATCAATTGCCTTTGGGATGTTCTCTTTGTTAATCAGTACCCTACGGAACCAGGAAACCAAGTGAGACCTTTCATCAGGCACAGTATCGTCCAATGCCCTTCTACCCGTAATCAGTTCCATCAAAACTACTCCAAATGCGTACACATCTACTTTGGTCGTCACTCTTCCCGTAGCTGCCAAGAAACAATATCACATTAATTAATTACAAGTAAAGGAATTGGCTAGCATAAACTTAACGCAACTAATTGTGTTTAATGCAACAAAAGCTAGCTCTAGCTAACTGTAATTTTACGATTCTTCGTACTACAGATGCAGTGGAGACGAAGAAAATAATTGGACATGCTTTTAAAAATGAACAAATGTTTGTTAGTGAAAATGTGGAATTATCATATGACTATTAACGACATGTCTGGGCATCAGGGAACCCTACAGTAAACTGAACAGTACCAACAGAGAAGAGAGCAGCTACGGACGGTGCTACCCAAACCTATGACAAAATACAGTAAGAATAACTCTAAATATTCTTAACCAATCCTTCTAATTGCTAAATAAAATACTTTTGATCTTCCCATGACACAAAATGCATCAACTTTTATGTTTAATACTTTATTAAGTATCCGGAGGAGAACGTAGCAAAACGCCTTCAGTAATCCAAGATTTAATCTAATCAGAGTATTCATCACATAAAAAGATGTAATTGGGAGCCAGCCACTTAATTGAAGCCATCTATCTATAAATGGCACAACATATAATGTGCCCTGAAACCGTTCATCCAGGATATCCATATGAAAACATAAAACTTAGCTAGAAAACAAATCATAAAACAAGAAAACAAAAAATGCAAATAACTGACCATTATGAGGAGAAAAACATCAGTTGTTATTAGTTCAAAAAATATAATGATTTGAAGTAGTAACCTATAGACAGTTATAACCAGAAAAGGAAATAAATAAGAACTTAAAAAAAAAAAAAATCAATACAAGCTTATTATATTCAAAGGCTTTCCATATATACCTGCATATTCAGGTGCAAGATATCCAAATGTTCCAGCCAAGCGTGTCTCAACAGAATACTTCCCATCTGGCGCATTTTTAACCAAACCAAAATCTGCAACCTTGGCTCTCATGTCATCACCCAACAATATGTTTGAGGGCTTTAAGTCCCTGTGAATGAAGCTTTGCTGAGCCAAGCTGTGCAAGTATTCCACTCCCCGAGCTACATCCAAAGCTATTGCTACTCTTTGTTTCCAAGTCAAAGGAGCACAGCCATTTTCACCCCAATCAAACAGGTGTTGCGTTAATGTCCCTTGAGGCATATACTCGTACACCAAGAGCCTTTCGTTGCCGTTAATGCAATACCCTAAAAGGGCCACCAAATGCCTGTGCCGAACTTTACTAAGAACTGCAATCTCTGCTTGGAACTCATTCAATCCCTTACTCCCTGTTGCAACAGATTCCATTCTCTTTACAGCAATTTGAGTTCCATCATGCAATTCCCCTTTATAAACAACCCCAAACCCTCCCCTACCCAAAATGTTCTTCTCACTGAAATTATCCGTTACTTGCCGAAGAACCTGGATTGAAATAGTAGCATTCCCACCCTCAAAAACATGAACGTCACTACGCTCACTGCCCTGGCTTTGCAACTCACTGGGAACACCACCATATCCATTGGAATTGGTAACGCTCATCATATCAATCTTAACCTCTCCTTTCCCATTTTCCGGATTATTAACCCTTCCAAACTTCCCATGCCGGTTTTTAGCATGACACTTGCAAAACACAAACACCACGACGGCAACAAAAAACACAGCAATTAGAACAATACCTGCGATCCAAGCAGGCGAAAGTGAAGATCCACCTGGCCCTGTGCTCGGGCTTCCACTCGGTGCATCACCGGAACCCTTCGACGGAGTAGTTCCACTGCCACCACCACCACCATCAGAACGCCCAAGTAAATCATTACCTGCAGTAGTGAACTTCACCTTGGTAGGGAACTTGGGAACATCACCAGATAAGTTGTTATTAGACACATTAAGAACCTCAAGCTGAGCCAGATTAGTCAAGCTCCCTGGTATTGAACCACCCAAATTGTTATCATTGAGAAACAAGTTCCTCAAATCAGTTAAATTAGCAAACGCAGGTGAAATGGTTCCCGTCAAATTCTGCTTTGCCAAATTCACCGTAATAATCTTCCCCCCTGCACACACAACAAAACTCCAATCATCACAAGGATCGTTCCCAGTCCAGGAACGCGCCAACTGAAGGGGATACCCGAAACCCGCAGCAATATCAAGCAAAGTGGAGATACGAGAATCGCAGGGTCCAACATCTTTCAGACAAAAACTATTGATCCCATCGAGAGTGAACTTCACACCTTTCTCAAACGAAGGAACAGGACCCTGAAGGGCATTGTTGTCCAGAGAAACGTTCTGCAAGCTAGAAAGGGACATGAGAGAAGGTGGAACCACACCGGTTAACTGGTTGTCTCTCAGCTGCAGGTCAAACAAAGTGGTGCAATTTGACAAATCCGGAATGGGACCCGTGAACTGGTTCTTCTGAAGCCACACCTGAGACAAGTGGGTCATGGAAGCAAGCACCTCAATGGAACCCGAAAATCCGAAGCCGTTCTGATTGTTGAGCCACAGATTCTGAATCTCAGATCCCCCAAAGGACTTGGGTAAACCCCCAGTGAGGTTGTTGTAAGAGAGACGAAGCTCCTGCAAACTCACAAACTTGTCGAATACATCAGGCAAGGTACCGATGAGGTTTGCGTTTCCGAGGTCGAGTTTCACGAGGTTGTTGCTATCCGTCAACTCGGTGGGAATCGTCCATGGGGCAAGGTTGACGCTATCGGCCATGCTGAGGGTTTGCAAACTGGTGAGCCCCTGGAAGCAACCATCGGGGATGGAGGTGAAGTTATTGCCGTCAAGGAAAACGCTTTCGAGCATGGAGAGGTTGGCGAGTGAAGGCAATGCGCCGGAGAGCTTGTTGTTCTGGAGAGAGAGCGAGGTGAGTTGGGAGAGCGAGTTCAGATCCGGAGGAAGAGTTCCGCCGAGTGACTGAGAAGCGATTTTGATTATGGTGACGCGGTTGGCGCTGCACTTCACGCCTGTCCATTGGCAGAAGCTGCTCCCCGTCCACCCCGACGGCGACGGGATCAGCGCCTTCGCGAGCTTCGACATGAACACGCCATCGTCGGCAATGGCGGTGCAGGCGAGAGACAACAACAGAAGAAAGAGCTTACAGAGAGAAAGTAAGGGTTTTTGTTTTAATTTGGAGGCAGCCATTCAGATTTGGGAGTGTGTGTGGTGTTTGACTGCGTCGGATTGTACAGATAGATACTGAGAAAGAGAATGGAAGCAGAGAAGAGAAGCTTAATGATAACCGCGCTAACCTCATGTGCCAGACACAGTTATTGTTATGCCCTGTCTCTTCCTTCTTTAAATAACAATGCCCAATATTCATAGAGCTTCGCTAATTAAAGAATTTTATAAACAAATACCACTGTGTATTTTCTACATCTACGTATTTATATCTTTGAATTACCTTTTTTAGTCTTCATTATTTTTATTTAATTTAAACCATCTAAATTAATTAAATAATTGTCATAAAACAAACATGTCTTAATATTATTAGTTTATATCAAATTGAATCAATATAAAAAAATGAACTTAAAAAATTAAATTTGAGAAAGAAATTAATTTAACCTATTTATAGTTATATGAGAATCAACTAAAATAATGCAAAACAAGTAGTATTATTCTAATTTTACAGCGAATAAATATTAAATATGAAATACTTGTTTGTTGAAGGAAGGAGAAAATGAGGTGGGGACAGGGATACGGATATAATATGATTAAAAAACGAATACGTGGTTCAGGCAAGTGTATGGTCCCCGCGAATGCCAACTGTAGCTTACTAGATTTCGCGTATAATACCGGCCCCTTGTCTTTTTTTTGTAAACGACATTGACTCCAGAGTTGAGACTTGAAAAACAAAGGTATGTTTTAAAAACGATTTATGATTATCTATCTTATAATACAAATTTCCATAATTGTGTAATAAAATTTAACTTATTTCTAAATTATTATTACTTTCTGAGTAGATTATGATTTTTCCGGAATTGAAAAGGCATTAATAAGAATAATTGATCGAATTATTAATAAAAGTAATCACGACCCATCGATACAATCATATACCAAACACTGTTGTCTTAATCCTTTTTCATTTACTTTTGATACTGTCCTAACTTTTTGTCATTCCCCTTTTCACTTTCCACGGAAGCTTCCCATCCCCCATTAACTGCCCAACATCCATTTTAACTACAAATTTTTGCTATATTCCCATTACGATTTACTGTAAAAATAAATTCTGCAGTGTATAAAGAAACAAACAAAGTCATTGTTTTTGCAATAAAAGTATTAAGAAAATGTGAACACAATATTTTTCTAAAAAAATTGGAAACAAGCCCGTCCACATTAAAGACTTCAAATTCAAAATATTAGACTACCCTTCCTTTACAAGATCATTCATCTTTCAGTCCCACCAATCTCACCTGGTTTAACTTTTTAACAGACTACCCTCTTTGTTTTTAATATGTATATTAGGTAAGAGATACTCATACTAGATCATTAGAGGAAAAATAAGAAAAAGTGAAAATAATATATGTGATAATTGATATGATAGAAAAGAAAATAAACATAAAATATAATTACTCATGATTGAAAAATAAATAGATAATGCTGTGAACATCACTTCTAAAAAAACCCAATTATAATTTATCACTTTATAATAATTATTTTCTACTGTTAGATTCCACTGTATCTATCCATTTGCCCAGAGTTTTGATAATATTAAAATCACAAAGCATTATCTTTTTTCCAAGTAACGAAGCATCACATGGAACACAAAATTGTTTCCCCATTTGGGCCGAGTCTTTCGGACTGGGCCTAATTCTGTTTTTCGGGTCTGAACACGATCATGAGTCATGAAAAATCTGCCCCAATGTTCTACCAAAAAAACAAAGAACCCAATGTTCATGATGAGGTTATATGCCTCTTTTCTTTATTACAACCATACTTTTAAAACTCGGACCTACTCAACCGGTGTGATCGGTTCGACCATAAATTGGTGGATTGACTAAGTGTGACCCGATGCAATTTGGTTGGATTTGTGGTTGAACCGCTAATTACCCGATTGACTTAGGTTCTATCATAGTTTTTTTTTTTCCACATAGTGTATGCCTTTCTCTCTCTTACTGGAAATTACCAATTAAAGGAGAGAGTCCCAACCCCTTAGAGGTGTAAATGAGCTTAATTGAACTGAGCACAAAAAATTTGAGTTTGGGTTGTTTAAAAAAATGAGTAACTTTGACTCATTTAGTTAAACAAGCTCAACTAAAAATTTGTGTTTGGGTTGTTTAAAAAAATTAAAGCTTAAACTTAACTTGTTTAACTCATTTATAACTCAATTATTTTTTATTTTGTGAACATTTATCGTAAAATTTTAACTTATCAATTTAATATTTAAGAAAACATTTCAATGCTTTGTAATAACATACTAATATAAATATGTTAAACAATATGATTTTATAGAATCCATGTAAATAAGCTACTCACAAGTTATTAATGTTGAACTTATAAAATTTAAATTTAACTCATTTAAATAATTAAATCCAACCGAAAGCTTGAATTTAATAAACAAACTTAATCAAACTTTTAACGAGTCAGAATTCATTTACATTTTACATTCCTAATTAGACCCACCGGTTCTTCAATTTTTCTTTTTGACGTCATAACACGATAGTTTAAATAGAAGGTGGATTTGGAATATTCAATATGCTAAAAGGCCAAACAACAAACAACAATGATATTTAGACTTCTCGTTATTTTGAATATTTCATCAACTTTTTATTTTTTATTTTTTCCCCATCATATTATGTATACTATTTATATTTTTTATTTACTATTTAGGATGTTCAAATATACCTAAAAAGACTAAAGCACACTTCACTCTTTTATTCTTCTGCCTTACTCACTGACACGAAGCATATAGTTTTCTTATCCAAATTCATTTTTTCTTTATAACTACCAAACAAGAATTAAAGTGTTGCATTACATAAAACAATCATGTCCAAATTTTGCAACATCATGGAGAAAAGTCCTCATATTACTATCCGAAGAGCCTCCTTCCGTGACGGCTTCCCTGGCCAAGCATTTCCATTTATCAGCATTCCTTCTGAATTCCTGTCCTTTTCCTCCACTCCCCATGACCACATCCAAACACTTCCTAATCTCCTCTGCTTCCACTATCCCTTCCTCAACATTCACCTTATCATCCACCCTCACCCCCGTCTTCCACACATCTTGCACCATCTTTGCATTCGTCCCTTGGTCTGTCCACTGCGGAAACGCCACCATAGGAACCCCCGAACCCAAACTTTCCATAGTCGAATTCCATCCACAATGCGTTACAAAACAACCCAAGGAACCATGCGACAGAACCTCCACCTGAGAACCATGCACAAATTATCAAATCATTACATATAGTTATCTAAATTAAGATTAGTCAGAAGCATGCATACATGATGGTCCTGAAGTACTTGATATATATATATATATATATATATATATATATATATATATATATATATATATATATATATATATAATTTTCTCACCTGAGAACACCATTTCACAATCTTACCCCTCTGCTCCAGTTCCTCTCTGCAGTTATCTTCTATTCCTTGCATATCTCTAATGACCCACAAGAAGAGATATCCGGAATCTAGCAGCGCGCGTGCAAGCTCCTTCATCTGTCTATCAGCCAACACAGCAAGGGTACCAAATGAAACATAAACCACAGATAACTCAGGCTGTGAGTCCAACCATTCAACGTAATCATTTGAAGCATCGAAGAGATCACCGCCATACGAAGTATCCGCGGGATCTTTACCGTCCAAGAAAGCAGAGGGAATATTCAACGGCCCAATTGGTATCATGGTGAACTTATCAACCGCTCTCAAGGCATCGGGTTCCAAGTCCTGAAAGGTGTTCACGAGGATTATCGGGTTGGTTTCGTCGTCAAGATCCTGAAACTGTTCTTGGAGGGTTGGAAGAGCAAATCTATAGATATTGGAGGGTAAGAGGAAGGAAGGAACGTCACGTGCTGTGAGAGAGAATGGCAAACCCGGTAACTCTATGGTGGGGTCTGATTTGTAGTTAAAGGAGTCCCCGTATTCGTGGAAGTAGTAATAGTAGATGTCAAAAACAGTGGCGGCTTGAATCCACAGAAGAGCCCCCGGAATGTGAAGCTCACGCGCCACCTTTGCAGCCCAGGGAAGCAGGATGGTGTAGGCTAAGCATGTGAAAGGTTGCCCTTCTTGTTTAGCGGCGGTAATTATGTTTCTGAGGAACTCTGAGCCGCGGCGCTTCAACTCGGACATGTAGGAGGAGAGGGAGGAGTCGTCGGTGGCTTTGTAACCGTCGTCATAGCCGTCGGAGAAGGTGGCGAAGGAGAGGCCGGGGATGGTGGGCTTTTTGAGCATGCGACGGTGGAGGTAGAGGCTGGTGGCGAAGGTGACGTGGACGCCCATGGAAACGAGTCGCTTGGCGAACTGGATGGAGGGGTTTATGTGGCCTTGTATGGGGTAGGTTATGAGGAGGAAGCGGTGCTGCACCATGATAAATAGCGGTGGCGCGTGAAAATACACACTCTCTTACTAATACTAGGGACAGATACATGCATTACGTTTTGTGAATAAATTAAATTATATATGAAACCAGTTAAGGTAGTGCTGACGTTTGGGGTGACGAATACACAAAAGATATTATAAAACTCAAACTCGAGGATGGTGAGGTGATAGGGATACATCATATCTCAATGTCATCAACATCTCTGTTTTGTAGCTTCTACACATCACACTTTTAGCGCCTTCAATTCCTTGCCTAACTATGTATGTAGTCCCCACTGGTAATTAATAGTATCAGTAAGGAATTTTTTTTAAGTAAGAGATTTCATTTAAACAACAAAAAGAACCAAAGACCTTACATCATCTTATATATGTGGGTGTCTCCTTAGGTTTAACAGTGTATTTTGCGTTAAGAACATCTTTATAAAAAAATAATCAACTCTTTTTACTTGGTATCTTATTATCACGTATGATTTAATAATATTCACTATTTTTTTATTGGAGATATTCTAAATTAACAAGGCTAAGTCTTTAAATAAATTAATTAAGAAATGTACAATATCAAAATATGATAGTAAAAAATTAATATTATAGTAATATTAGTATATTATTTATATTTATTTAAATAGGCCAACTTATTAACTTTGAAAAAAATTAATTTGATGTATAACATTTTTAAGAGTTTAATACTCATACATTGTGTCATTATAGTGTAATTTTTTTTTGTTATTTTGTAATAAAAAAATTATTTTTAAAATAATTTTTAAGATAATTATTGTAAAAATTATTAATTTTCCATATTTGTAATTGGACAATCATCTAAAATTGTTTTATATTGTTAATATATAAATCATTTTCTCTATTTTTAAGTGGATATAAACTTTTAAAAAATTACTTGATTTTTTTTAACAAATAGTCGAAACCTAACCTATACCGACTATTAGTTAAGGTATAAACCCGTGACCAGTAACTTAACCGAATAAACATGTATAGTTAAACTGAATGAGAAAAATAACCTTAAATATGAATACGATTATATTAGTTGAACCAGCCATGCACAGCCATTTTTTTATTATTAACTTTTACATATAACTACTAAATAAATTTTTAAGCCAACTTGGAATTTCTACATAATAGTGCTAAATACATTTTCAATCCAACTGTGATCAAGTTAGGCCTAGAAGACCTAAATTATTATTTGGGGTTGGTTGGAAAGAGCAGAACTTTGAAATTGAGAAAATCTTTGTATCTCATAGCTTTCTTAATATATCATTATGCTTCGATCCTTCTAATCTTCTATATCACTACCTTATTAATTAAATATTAGAAAAAAAAATTATACTGTCAATTTATACTGTTATTAATTAAATATTAGAAAAAAAATCTATATATAATTTTAAAGAAGTATTATAAAATCAACAATCTTATTATATAGCACAATAATTTATAATTTACAATTATAAAATTGATTAATTCGGTGATGAAGGGAGGAGTGGGAGAGGTTGTGGGTTTCAATCCTCCCCATTAAAAAAATTAACAATTAATATCTAACATTGACCAATTAAAAAATATATAATAATAATAATAATAATAATAATAATATATTTTACAAAAATGGGACTTTGTTTTATAAAAAATTCAGAAATAATTATTTTAAAAAAAATCTAAAAGTAGATAAGTTGTGTTTGGAAGACACTACATTTCAATGGAAGTCATTTTTCCAAACACGACTTCTTAATTTTTTTTAATTTAATTTTAGTGATGAAGTTGTGTTTAGTATACACAACTTTCATATTATAAATTATTTTATTAGGAAGTCCCGTTTAATTACTGGACTTTAGTTTTTTTTTTTGTTATATGCTAGTCGTGTATAAAATCATAATTTTGTAAAAAAAAAATTATGCTATAAAAATATAACTTAGGTTTTTAGTCATACTTATGAATTTCGATGCTTATAACCTATATATATGACTTTTAAAAAAAAATTCCCGCTCACTTAAAAAGTTAAAAAAAAGTGTCCCACTTTTTTAAATGACAGACCTATATTCTAGCTAACTTTATTTTTATATTATTTTCATCATTATACATTAAGGAAAAATATATATAAACCCTCAAATGCCAGAGAGAGAGAGAGGATGGAAGATGATTAAGAAGTATACATATTGTAGACGGCTGTTTATAGTGAAATGTCTAAATAATTTCTTCATACGTTAAATATTTGAGACTTCAATTATAGGGCCTACTTGCACAGTTCATGCACAGAAGTATTTTTTGCTACTCTTATTAACCAGCCACGTCACCACCCTGTTCAGTAATTACATTGCTTTCTTGTTCAGTAAAATAATTCATTAGAATTTTTTTGCCTGAAGTTCATTAAATTATGAAGGTAGGGTCTCCTCTAGCAAACTATGTTATTAGGGATGTGTATGCCCTTTGAGATGGAAGCAGAGCGTACGTAAAGATGTGATGTTCTCGTGTGAGTTTGGTTGTGTGGAGAGGTAACCATTTTGTGGAGTTTAATTAAGAGATAGAAAACAATTACTCCATAGGGTAACCATGCGTGGCTAGTAATATGATTAGGTTAATTAAGGTTAACAAAGTTTATGGAATTGGGGTTCTTGTTTAGGTTAAAAACATTAGTTATTAAATAAAAATTAGAATGTTTAATATCCTTAAAAATGAAAATAGTTCATAATGTTATTTAATCAATTAACATGATTTAGTGAGAATAATAACTGAGAATTTTATTTGAGAACAACTTTCCTGTTTTAAATAATTTAATGTAAACAGAAGCAGGGTATTGTAAATTAAATTTCATTCAAATTCAGCATCTGGAATTATTTTTGAGAGGCAGCCACCCCAGCATATAAGCATCGTCTCATAGAGTAACAACTAACAAGATACTATACGTCTAACTTCTGTTCTTATTTCTTGGAATCATACCGATCGATAATATTAATAATGCCTTGTTGAGTAGTACATTGATGCGTATGTAAAAAGTGCTTCAGTTTTTTCAAGGGAACCAAGTTGCACATTGCTTAGGAGAGAAATTTATCTTGTGACTGTGAAATTGCCCATGACGTTGGAAATTGAGAGACATTTAGACAAAACAGAGTTCGAGACTGTTGAGTTTGCAGGTTGATTACAGTGCAACTACAACTTTTTATTATACGGCCAGAAAACATATTTTTAAAATGATCATTGACTCCACGACGTGAAAACTCACCATAAAACTGATAAGAAAGTGGTACAACGAATTTAATTGATTTATTTTGATGATGAATAAAGGAGAAACTTAGAGAAACGAAAAATAGCTCCGAGGAAGACATAAAATTAAAGAATCATAAGACCGACTGACACATAATAATATAACATAGTATTTCTCAGCGCCTGCACTCAGCGGGAATGCCTTGTGGGAATCGCTTAAGATCGTTGCAGTAGTTATAGATCATGAAGTACTTCTGAGCCCATCTCAGTCTTCTTCTGCCATAGGCATCAAGCTCGTTGCTCTGCCATGCAGCATCAGAGAAGGAATTGGAAGAAGAGGTGGAGAACTCTGTGGCTTTGAAATTGCGGTAGTATGCTGTAAAGGGTGCTTTTGACCAATCAGTTTTCACCAAACCACCTCTGGTGGCCCAGTCATCAGCGTTCCACAAGCTAGAATAGATTCTCATGGGTTGGTTCTTCGGGAAAGGAACGCCAATAGTCTCAGCATTCTTGAACACCCTTATGGGAATGTTATCGACCAAGAATCTGCACAACAGATAAATCGATTTGTTTTGTTAATTATCGATATCAATTAATGAGGGAAAAACGAGAGATAAAGAAAGATTTTTTTTTTTTTTTTCACTCACATGATGTGTTGAGGCTTCCAGATGATGGAGTAAGTGTGGAAGTTTCTGGTGGGGTCGAACCAGAGATAGAACTGTTGCTCTCTGTTCCCTTGGCCTTTGGTAAACACGTTTGTGTGGAGAATGTAAGGGTCACCGCTCACGTTTCCCAAGAATTCAAAATCAATCTCATCATGAGTTGGCCCTTGAGACGACAACTGCATACGGAAATAAATACTACCGTTATTGACACAAACACAATACAAAGAATGTTTTGATAAATACATAACATAAGAAAATGACTAATGAGGTTTTGTTCATTTTTAGGTCCAACTCATTAATTAGTCCATGGTTGAAACAGAAAGCATCATAGAGTGAAAAATAAATAAAGAGTTGTGGCTAGTGAAAGTAAAGTGGTCTAGCTAGCAAAACTTGTTGTAGGGGTTTGTTACAATGAATGCATGTACTGTTGCGTTTGAAAGGTTGATGCCAAAAGCGTGCAAGCTTGGTAATAATGGTTGTATTTCATGAGTGGGAAAAGTAAGTTATATTTCATGAAGAAGTCATACTAAAGTAGCTTTTGTAAAAGAAAGAAGAGAATAATAGTGTGAGTTGGAAGAGAAGAAAGGAATCATAGAGGAGTTTAATTAATATAATTCTGTTATAATAGTAATAAAACATACGTAGTAAGCAGTGACAGTGCCGGCAGAGTTGCCAGCAACGAGCTTGAGTTGCATATCGATCCTCCCAAATAGGTACTCTTTCTTGGATTGGAAGCCGGAGCCAGAGACTTTGTCCAGAGAAAGAGATAGAAGCTGACCACCATTGAATATCTTAGCACGGTGATCACCCCATGTTAGATCAAAGTCTTGGTTGAAGTTAGCACCACAGGAAGCCACCATGGAGCCAACCACCACCACTAGCATAAGTGCATAAAACTCATTGTGAGTAGAAGCCATACTGGAGAGAGAAATGTAAATGTTGTGTGTAGTGATGTCAAGGGAAAGAGGTGTCTATATATATATATATATGTGGTAAAGAAGAGACAGGTTTAGGGAAATATGACTGGGAATATGGATTGTGTACTGTATGGTGGTGGGACGCGTGAGAATCAATCACTGGTGCCAGCTTTGCAAGTTTTGAAAGCTGGAAGCTTTTGTTTGAACGTTAGATTAATAAATACGCTAACGCTATTTTGTTTAGGGTTATGTTATGAGTTTAATGCAGAGGCAAATCATGATTTGTGTGCGTAGGTCCCATTTTAGTATGATTTGGAAAAAATAAGATGACATTTAATTGGGGGGAAATAGGGAAAAATAGGCGGTGGATGCCAACTGGATTGTGATATGACGGAAGGAATCAAAGGAGAGAATAAGACCAACTAGGTATTTTACTTGTACATGGGTCTACCAATCATTCATCACGAATCCACTAAGATGATGCCATGCGGCATGGGAAATATTTGAGTCACTTACCCTAAATTTTTTCCGTTGCCAAATGTTGGGAGTTTTTTTAATGAACTTCAAGGTTCTTACATTAGTCAGAACTTCACGAGACCCCCAATGGTATGGTATGACATGGTTATCCCATCGGTGATACTGATAACTCTTCTGCTTGCTATAGGCAGGAGTTTTAATTATTTTGTCTCTTGCAATGCTGACAACAACTTTGTATGCAAAATAAACAACACAGAAAAGAAAAATATAAACGTATAAACATATTTATCTCATTTCATATATATAAATATACTTTCAAGTTTCAAGAGGATTATTAATTAGTGGGAAATTTTTTTAGTCCATGATTCATGAATATGTGAACTATCTCCAGCTGCACCTGCCCAATGCTACAGTAGTATGGGATATTTTTCTGATTACTTGACCAAACATTGGATAAGGTCATAAGGTAGCTCTCTAAAAGCATTGCATTGGATTGGAACGAGGATCATCCATCGCCGTACAGTGTCAGAGACTGTAGTAATGATCACAAAACAAATTATTATTGCTACGAAAAGAAATTGTATTTGTAATCAAAATAAAGAAACTGTATTATTCAGGAAAATAAAAGAGGAATAATTAATAATTATAAACTCTCCTATATTCTTTTCTTTACTAATTATTTTATTTCTTTATGATAAATATTGAATTCATTTCATGTTTTTAAAATTTTAGATATAATTATCTTTTGTTTAACAATTTTTTATAAGATAGGAGAAAGATTTGTAAAAAAAAAGTACAACATTCAAAAGAATATATTATTGCTATTATGAAAACAATGCAACTTTTGTTTGAACCAAACCCTTAATTGGGTGTAGTTTCTTGTACCACTGTTAATTGAACGATCAAGTTGCAAAATAAAAGTATGTACATATTTAACATCGGCTTAGATAATTTTTAAAAAGTTTATTTATCTTAAAAATAGTTATAAATCATATATTTAAAATATAAGATAAGTTAATCTAAATCTGAATTTATCGGTATTGAAATTTGATTAATGGCTTGGTGCTAACCTATGGCAACTATCTAGCAATACACCAAGGTTATATTCAATAAAATTAAGTGTAGTTGGTGGCTAAAGGTTAAAAAGTTAATTTATTAAATTACAAGTATTTAATAAAATTAATTATTGAAATAGTTAAAAAATATAAAATAATAAAATTATGATTTATTTTAAAATAATAACTTGAAATTAAATAAATATATTAAATATAAAATGAAAAAATATAAAAAATTAAAAACTAATATTTTAAGAAATATTACTTCAAATAATATTTAAAAATTATTAAAAAAATTATTTATTCAACGGTCAAATAATTTTTTTAACTAAAAATTAACTTAAATATCTTATGAACATAGGTAAAATCTTCAACCTTTCCTGCGAAAGAACCTCTATGCTACCTTACTATATAGTATAACGTGTTTGAACACAATGGATCAGATTCCAATAAATATCATATGGTTGTTAGGATTTTAAATTACCTCTTCTTTTTTTCCTTTTTAATTTCTTTATATCCTCAAAAACGTGAAGCATGCGTGTTTCTTAATTTCTCTCTTGTTTTTCTTTTACTAAGAAAACAAGAATGTCAGTACAAAGCTCTTGCATATGATTGATGCTTTCGGCAATAATGTTTTGCTTTTCTTTTTAATAAAGAAACTTTGGGGGGTCGAGGAATGAAGATCAGTCTCTATAAATTGGATAATGCCTATCATATGGAACTGGAAGCATTGGCCTTTTGGGTTGCTTGAAAGTGTTCATGAAACAATAGATTATACAATGGGATGATCCTATATAACTAATTGATAGTGAAATTGCTGGATGCAATTAAATTTGTTGGTAACGATGAAGGTACTGATAGTATTATTAGTTGAGATTACCACAAATTAAATATAGATCCATTAAGTAATCAAAACTATTTTATCTCTCACCAAAAGACTGATTTTTGGTAAATTGAAACGAGAAGATCATAAAAAAAACATGAGGTTTCGCCTGAGCTCAATGATGAGACTCTCTCAAAATCACTTAATTATGGCATATGCCTATGATGGAGATCAAAGTGGATAAGTGCTCTTTTTTTTTTTTGTTTTTTTTTTTACAGAAAGTAGATAAGTGTTTTCTTTTTTAACAGAAAAGGTAGATAAGTGCTATTGATTAATAATAATAGCAATGCATGAAATTAGTATTGGGGAATTAAACCATATATATGCACCATAATTGATAAGAATTTTTAATTTGTAATTAAGCAGCGTGTTATTATTAAAGAAAGAATGACGCGTTTTAAACTAGCTGATAACATTAGAGGTATGTTTTCATTCTATTACTTTCAGAAAAGTAAAAACCACTGTCATAACTTTAGCAATAACCATGCATGTTAGCAAATTAAAAAAAAAAAACACTCTAGCAATAACCGTTGTTGCTTTTGAAATTTCGAGCTCACAATCTCTCCGATGGGAAATTATGTTACTCAAGTAACGTCACTAAGCAATCTAATTTTTCATTTAAACAATATTTTTTGGGTACATATTTAAACAATATTTAACTGATAATTAATACAAGAAAAATAGTTTAAGTTTTTCCAATTCATTTTTTTTTCTTCATGGCTTACAATAGAAAACCAAAACCGATCTACAATACTACTCTGGACCTCTTTGTTTGGCAAAGTTTATTTCAACACTATCTCTGCATATAATATTGTTACATTTAACTATCACAGTTAAACAGAGTTTAAATAAGACTATCGAGGATAAAAAGCACTATTCAAATATGACCACGGCTCTCGGGCTCTGTTAGTATAGGAAGGCAAACTCTATTTTTGGGAGCAGTAAGGCAAACTCTGTTTGGTACTTAATTAAAACTAAATTTCTTTGAAAACAAACTGCATTAAAATGTATCTTTTAACATTAGAAAACGTACGTGTCTACGTGATGATGGAATTTGGAAAGTAAAACAGACGGGCCATACATAAAAAAAAAAAAAAAACCATATAACTATCATTGTTTTAGAATTTAAGTTATTAAAATATTTACTTTTTTAAAATCTTTTTCAGTTTAATGTTTTTGTGGAAGTTATAGGAGGGGCTCGGATAACAATTAGACTTAGAATTCAGCAATGTTAATAATGATTTAAAATTGTAATTTAGATTATGCATAATGGGTTACCTATGATAATGTGGTGAATTATAGTTCAATCTGTTTACTGCAAACGATGTTAATATTTAATATTTATACCTTAAACAAGATTACTTCCAAAAGATAATACATGTGAAAAATAAAAAAAAATGAAAATAAGAATAATTTAAAAGTTTTCTACATTATCTTCATTGGTTTTGCAAAATGACAACAAAAATGAAGTATGTTTTTTTTCTTTTTGTTAAAATGCCAAATAAGATGGGACAGATAGAATATTAATATGTTTCAGATTTTCAAGACATTAACATATTTATTTTTTATTTAAAATAGAAAAAAGAATTTTAGTCAGCAAGGATACAGCTGAATGAATAATTTAGAATGATTGGGGTTGAAAAGTATTGGATTGCTAGGAATGGGTAGCAGGGTCCAGGGTGCACCGAAAAACCTAATGAAAACCCACGGCGCAAGTAAGCGCGGCGGTGCATTGGCCATAAGTTCAAGTGGGTCCGCCACAAGATTATCGAACTCTTCAACTTAAGAAAATTATTTGAACTTTTTTTTAATATTTGATTAAAGAGAAAACCAAAAATCATATTAAAAATTATTTTTCTTTCATAAAATAATATTATAAAGTTATTCTTTTACGAAAATAAATCAAAAATAAAAATAATGAAAAAAATAGGCAAATAGAATTTAAATAGAGAAGATAGTTTATTTTCCTTTATATTTTTGCTTTGAACAAAACAAATAATGAAAGTTTAAACGACATTAGTTAATAGTGATCTTACAATATTTAATAATTCTACGTTTAAACGACATTAGTCAATAGTTTTCAGCCAATTTAATAAAAAATTGATCTAAAATTTGTAGTTTTCAAAATTTATTGTTAAATTGATAATTAAATATTAAAACTTAATAACAAAATGTTTGAAAATTTAATTGTAAGACTAATTTGTCTCACTTTTTACTTAATCAAAAATTAAATTTATATTTTTTTTTATCCTTAAGAGATTAATTTATCATCGCATCATGTTATCTTTTTTATAAGCATATCCAATTGCACAAGTAATATAAAACTCTAAGATCAAGTATCGAATTTCACTAGGACTATGCTTGTACTCAGAGCTATATATATCTAATGATTAAGCAATAAATGAATGGAAAAAAGGTTTGTGCATAAGAATCAATATTGAAAGAAATAAAATATGAGAATTAACAACAAAGCATAAAAGGTGAGAAGACAAACACTTAAATGAGGTTGATGATAAGGGTGGAACGTGTTAGGGACTTTACTTCTAAAACTTTTCTTGATGTAATATTTTATTGAGTTTTCTCTTTTATCATTAATATGATTATCACTCGTTTTTACTAATGTATTTTAACTAAGAGCCCTTGAGTGAAATAACCTCAATTACTTAATATCACTCTCAATCCTTTAGCGATTGATTATTAAATGATTTGCATCAAGAGCAAATATGCATGAACATGTTAAAGAAAACCACTCTATCTCCATATATGACTCACTTTAGATATTCTTTCCAAGTTTTTAGCATACAAACATTTTTCAATATTTATATCCTAAAAGAGTACATAAAGATGGATGATCAAACCATAAATAAGTGAATAAGCACATAGATGAATAATAATAATAACATTGTATTAAAAGATAGTACAAAATCATTATATCATAGAGAGTTTTGGATTACAAAGCACCTAACATGGTGGAGTTTTAGCCTCTCTTTATCACGAGAGGCTTACAGATAGGGGAGTAAAATATAGGGGTTTTAATGAAAGAAAAATGGAATGAAATGAATTGGCTAGAGCTTCAAAAATGGATATCATTGCACCAATAGTGGACGACTTGCTTCTCCTCTAAGTATTCTTTGTTGCGAAGACTTCTTCCGGCTTCTGAAGTTTCTTTCTTATATAGGGACTATGCCTCCTTGTTGACCAATCAGAGCGTCGCGCGATATTTGCACTGAACATTTATCAAACCAAACTGAGAGGGAACCACGACCCAATCGAAAGTGGAATCCAGGTTGAAGGATGCTGACAGCTTTGACAATGGAGGCCCACGTATAAGAGGCGCCATTAAGGACAAACATATCCTTAGAATATTTATGAGAAAGCAATTGCACCCATAGTTTGTGTTGATCATGCATAAGCGACCAAGCATTCTTACCTAGAAGAGTCACATTCATTTCTCTAGCTGTGCGAATTCCCAGACCACCCCGACTCTTGGGGCGAGTAAGAGTGTTCCAATTGACCCAATGTCTGTGCGGAGAACCCCAAATGAAGCCTCGAGTTATCTAGTGAATCTCGTCACATGTGTCACTGGGGAGATGGAGTTCAACACTAAGGAAGCTAGAGAAAAGTCATGAAGAACACTATGCACTAATCTAACTTGAGAGGACTTAGCAAACGTGAACAGAAGACAATCATGGACAAAAAATAGATGAGAGATAGCTGGGCCCTGGCGGGAGATTGTAACAGATACCTTGTGTTGGATCATATAAGTAGGCTTTTCCATGCACGAAACAAACAAATAAGGAGAGAGAGGATCCCGTGACCAAGACCCCCTGTAGGCTTGAAGCTCTTCTGGATTTCATTATTCCACTTAAGCGATATTTGCTTCACCAAATTAACAACAACGTCCAAAATAACAAGGAATCCAGGAATACAGGTAAATGGATATTAGAAAGGGATATAAATACTTGTTTATCATTTTTCACCAATTAAAAGAATTTCAGGAATTTTAAATTTTCACCGGTCATTGCCTCATGAAATTAATTTAAATTAAATGTATAAGCAAAGATAAATTCATTGTAAGAATATATTAGAATCTAATTTCTAAAATCTAAACTTTTTAAAATTAAATTCACCGTAAGAATACGGTTGGATCTAATTTCGAAAATCTAAACTTGCTAATGTTAACTTCAGGCAAGATAAATTATTAGATTAATATAGGAGCTAAACACTGTTGCTCCTAATTAAAAGAGAACATAATTTGAAATAACAATGTTTAGGACATGAAAATGCAACGAAATATATATAATTGCTATATTATTGTTCAACAATTCAAAGAAACATATATAGTAGGATAATTTCTTCTTTAAAAGTGTAATTTGTTAAAATAAGTCTCTAATATGAAAAAATATTTTTTGTTCCAAATGTGTAAAAATAATAACATATTAATCCTAGGGGGTTTTCTTTCTTCCTTTCTTCTTCTCTTGGACCATACCCACTTAGCGACGCGTTGATCGCTGTCATGTTGGAGCACAACGCAGCAACCGCGTCGGTGTCGAACAGCCAGCGGAGGCAGCATGTGACGAAGCGGAAGAATTTAAGGACCTCGACTGGGGAGGAGCCGAGGGGTGCGACGATGCAACGGTCCATGGCTTGATATGGGGGAAGTAGCCGAAGCGGAGGACGAAAACCTATTGCTTTTTCCTTTGTTTTGGTTGTTGCACGCTCACAGGGATAACTATTCTGGTTCTAAAGTCTTGTTTTTATTCATGTACTTTTATGGGGTTGGTCTAATTACGGCTTGTAATTAGTCAATTCTCATTGTTATTTTCTTTCATATATATTCATATTTGGCTTTTCCTAAAAAAAAGATTTGAAGCTGCTCCGGGGTTGAAGAAAGATCAAACACATGGTGGGCACTTGGTTATGAATTTGCTACGTACATAATTTAGATGTAAATGGTCCAATTTTAAACAGATGCATGCATTTAAACCAATAAAATGGAATGCTTTTAGATGTGTCGCAGGAAAAGAATAAAGTTTATCTTGTTATGATCAGAATAGGTGATGCGCTTTTGGTCCCTTGGTTGCTTCGAATGCAGGTTTAAGATTGAAACTATGCTGCAGCAGGAAGTGGGCAGAGAAATATACTTGGTAGTTAAAGTTTTTTTTTATTTATATTTCTCTATGTTGGATTTATACTCTGGGTGTTAGCTAAAGGTCTTTTGAACTTTGATGTAGAAAGAAAAAGAAAAAATTAGGAGAGAAAGAAAGGGAAGGGTGGTCAGATATATTTTTGCAGAGTGGCAGACGGTGGTACAAGAGAAGGAGAAGGGAAGAAAGAACACCACTGAAGAAAAAAGAGTGAATATACTTGATTCATAGAAGGAAAAAACTTGTGTCAGTATCTCAATTTTAATTCCAACATTGGTTTGTTTCACACTCCATGTTCCAAGAAATATCTACCAAATACGAAAAAAAGAAAAAAAAATATAGTCCTTATCTAAAAAATGTCTTGAGAAAGGGTAAATATATGTAACCTTTTAACAAGATAATGTTTAAGTCTCTCAAAATGAAATCTATTTCATATATAGTTGGGTACCTAAACACGGTACAAATATTTCAATTTTATATTTTTAGATACTTTTTAAGTCCTATTGCCAATATTAAGTAAAAAAAATTATATCTATTTTTCATGATATTATACATGAGTAAGATATATTATGACAAATTTGGTAGATTTCATTGTGAAAGACACAATGAAATTTGATAAGTGGGATATAATTTTTTTTACAACATTTTAGTCCTCATTTGTTATATCAGTTGTGACGCGAGGTTAGAGTTCAAGGAAAAAAATAACTAACTAACATGTTGCCATTTTTACACATTTGAAAAAAAAAATTCATCAGACTTATATGTGAGCCAATTATACTTTGACGACGAAGGTGGTATTTACCCTATATAGTAATATTACCGGAGTATTTTATAAAGTGAGTCTCAGTCATAAGGCTTTAATTGCAAAGGGAGAAGTAGCTTAGCTTAACAACCAAAAAGGAAATGTACTAGAAATTTAAAAGTCGTTAAGGGAGTTGTGTGACCGATTTATGAGTCGTGTACACTGGTGCAATGCAATCAGCGATGTGGCGTTTCTCGTAGTCTTTCTTCTTTGTTTGTTTCACTGTCTTAGTATTACTATTACTATCACTATTGGAGGAGAAAGGAGCTATATGGATAACCACCAAGATCAAGGTGTTTTTTTCTTTATTCCGGTGCATTTTTTTTGTCATTCTCTTTCTGGGTTTTGTTGGTTTAGTCACTTTCTTGTTTCTCTGGTAGAAAAGTCTCTCTCTTTCTTGCTTTAACATTGTTCTATTAAGCTTTTTGAGGAGAAGATTTTTATGGTGCTTTCTTGAATTTCAGGACACGAGGGTCGTGCATGTAGATGTAGCGAATGTCGATGGCCTTCCCCTAATCCAAATCCATGTCCCAAAAAAAGTCTTTCTCACAAGAACAAATGTGGAACCATTGAAGGTTACGAACTGTCAACTTCAGAGCGCCAAACCCATTCCAATGCTTCAGAGTCGGATGATGATGAACACCTTTCTGATGATGATCCCCACTCACAAGGTAATCTAAGTCCCCTACTTTTTAAAGATTGTGATATTAATTATTATTTCCAAGAATGAGAATATTTTTCCATTTTTTTTGTCTGTATGGGGGTGTTAAGTTATTAGTGCATTACAAAAACATGGGTTTGCTAATCTGATGACTTTTTACGGGTTTGGTTGTGTCAGGTCCAAACTCCTTAGACCCTGGCAACAATGAGAAACTCAATGTTGGAACCAGAAAATTTTTATCTAGTTCAGGTGATGAGTTGTTTCTAGATGCAATTGCAAACTTTTCAGATGGTGCACCAAGTCCAGGAAGTAAGGAACCTTTGCGAGATAGCCATGAGTGGGCTCGTGATGTGGAAATAGGCAATATAAAATATCAAGAATTTTCTTCAGGGTCTTCTGATTTTAATGGTAAGCTGCAAAGTATATTATTAGATTAAAGCACTTCTTTTTAGATACTGAACTGCTTCATCTGGTACACTTAAGAACTTCATATGTAATTGTGAAGTTTGCTCATATTGAGAATCAAACAAGTATCCATATGCGCTAGAAAAATTAAAAAAAAAGATTTATACTTCAATTTTTTTTTAATCCACTGGTAATTGAATGCATATTTTGTTTTTTTGTGTTTATGTTTTATATTTTGCTGCTAAACT
The DNA here is from genome assembly GCF_000004515.6 of Glycine max. Lineage (NCBI taxonomy): Eukaryota > Viridiplantae > Streptophyta > Magnoliopsida > Fabales > Fabaceae > Glycine > Glycine max. Next base: position 278,092 of record NC_038254.2, read on the forward strand.
TTTGTTTTTCTCTGTTGGTGTATCTTGTTCTGATAATATGTTTCACAACTACAGATATAAATCAGTTCAATGTCAAAGGCCAAATGCAGGAACATAGTATTTTGCAAAGGGAAAGGGTCAAGGAAGGAAACATGCTGGAGATGCAAGGTCAACTGTCAGGTTCTCATGTTCATCCACCATCATCAAGTTCCATCACAGATTTGAGGACCATTGAGCGTATTGATGATTGTTTTGGTTTGTCAAGTGACTCAAATCCCAGCAAAGCTGAAGCCACACCAGATATGATGCTAGAAAATAAGATCCATACTGGTGAAAATGTGAGGCCATGCAGTTTGGCATCTGTTGCAAAGGAGACTAATTTGAAAGAAAATGACGAGACTAAATCAGACTCGGACATGTTTGACATTTCGATCTTTTCTGACAATGCTGTTAGTGACAGAATAGCACTTAGTGATGTGGTTAACTCGGATTCTCAAGTGGCTAGAGGAGCTTTTAATCTGGAAGAAAAGAACAATGCTGATCTCCTTTCTTTGATGCTCCAAGAGGAACTTTCTCTTGAAGTAAATTCTACCATTTCAAGCACAAACACTTCCACAAACAGTGTTCAAGTAAATTCTGCACATACGATACAGTTTGCTACTTCTGGCGATGCCAAGACGTTGCAGGAAATGGGAGAAGAAAATGTTAACATGTTTACAAGTCCTGTGTGTGATGATAGTGCTGATGTGGCACATCCCCAAAATGAGTGTGCTGATTTTAAAGATCATAAAGGAGTGTTACCACAGAATCCCTTAAGCCCACCCTCATCTGAAGCAGGGAAGCCAAAGCAAGATGACTTGAAGGATTCTGATGATGAGGAAAATTATTTTCATATAAACCAAAATCATTTGAGTGGAAAAAGACAGGTCCTTCCTCCAGATGGACGTGTTCTGGATAGCAGCATGAAGGAGCAGGAAAGCTGGGAGATTGTGGCTGAAGAAATGCATGCTGAAGAGAGCATTGGAGTTTCTTCTGTGAATTTCATGACAGAAAATGATAAAGCATCAGATGAAATTGGAATCTCTATGAATCGTATGAAATTAGAGATGTATGAAAATTATATGGGTGCTACTCACTTTTCTGACAAGCCATCAAGTGGTGTATATAAAAGTGATGACGTGGTTGAAATGGATAAATTTGAAAAATGCGATATAACTGATGCTCAGTACACCGAAAGGCTCATTGTGAAAGATTCTTCATTGCCTAAACCTGCTGGCAGTAATTTTGAACGTTCCATTCTTTCAGAAGCTGCAATGGATTTCTATGCAAGGACACCGAAAGATATTGAGTGTGCAAATAAAAGTTCACTATCAGGTGCTCAAGAAGACAATGAAGACAATGAAATCAAAAGCAGTTGCAGAGTAAACAAAGAATGTAATAGATTCATTAGTACTTCTACTGATTCACGTCAAACACAAAATGCAGAACTTCTAGTGAAGGCTGCAGAAGAGCCTGGTAGGAATTCTTCGCTTTATTCTTTAGATGTTGAGCCTTCTGCTCAATGTGTTTCTGTTGTTGGAGAAACTCAAGGAGAGCATGGCAGGGAAGTGTATGGAATTACTGATGTGCCTGTTCAAGATCAAAGTGGTAATAATAATAGCAATGCTCAACTACCTTCATCTGCAATTCACACTTATATTGATTATGGTATCCAGTGTGACAGTTTTATAGTAGAATGCACCCTTTACTATAGAAAGTGGTATCTCCTGGGGCTTTCTCTATATGCTAGGCTGGTCAATATATATAAATCATTAAAGCTAAAATAACTTGAAACACATTTTTTTGGTTTGGGGGGGAAACATTCATTTGATTTACATTTTGATGCTCTATCTAAGAATTATCTCCATGCAATTTGATCAGGTTTACCATCCAACTTGAATGACCCAAAGGCTGCATCTGAAGGCCAACAACATCCCAGTTCCACCTCTTCACAGGCTGGTTGGTTTCCCACTCTAACTCAAGCTATTAATGAGTCTCAAGGGAGAAAGAAGAATGAAGAAATAGTAGCTGAGATAACAAACCGAAACAGTGAACAGAAAACACCTCCACAGAGTCCATTGAGTGAAGCTGCCAACAGCAACAAGCTTGAGTCTCCAAAACTGGAAGAAAGTTCAATATTTGGAAAAAATGGTGAATCAGCTGCTGCAGCTAAAGCTGTGAAAGGAGAGGGTGAAAAAGGTTCGAACTCCTCTGCTGACATCAGGCGAAAAAATAAGAAAGTCAAGAGCAAACTCTATTGCACGCCATGTATGTGCTGCTCATCTGTAGATTCTCCACCAAGATAGAATATCCTGTTTCTCTCCACTCTCACTCTGGTTTTTGACTTTGACACACTGTTTGCGCTTACTATCTGTTCTTTAGTTGTATATTTTGAGGATCTTCGGTTGTTCTTTTACATGTGACATCTCATTTCATTCTGTTGTATAAATTTCGTAATAAGGTTCTAGTTGAAGGCTACTGGGGAAGTGAAATTATAAATTTGATGTTACTGATTATTTTGTTACATATCAGGGAAAAGTAATTGGATTATTACTTCAAATACATTTGATGCATAAATAACAAAAATCCTGTTTTAATCTCTAATTTCTTTTTCTTTTTTTTTTCATTTGCAATTTACTTTATTAATATATCAATATTTCCATTGATTTAAACATTACATCAGTTTGGTTTTTGGTGGAAAATTGATGAGTTAAATTTTGATAAAAAAAAAAGATAAATTACATTTTATCTCCTCAATTTTATATATTTTTTAAAATTATCTCTATTTTTTAATGTTATTAAACTCTCTTCAAGTTTGAGTTAAAGTATAAACGAAAATTATAAATTAATTTTAATTATGATTAATAAACTTGTATCTAATTAAACTTAGTTAATAGAATTTACCACTTTTTTTATTTCAACACAAAATCTAGTTCTTTAGTGATGCAAAGAAAAAAAAATAGGTTAAGAAAATATTAAATTTATGGAGATAATATTAGTGCGGGATAAAGTTTGATTTTCATATTATATATTTAACTCCTTTTTCTTTAACTTTCATATATATATATATATATATATATATATATATATATATTTGTAATTTAACAATTTTTTGAATTTCATTCTTATCAAATTACTTTTTTATCTTGAGAAATTATGGTTTCTTTGTTTTTAATTCTTAAAATACATTAGATAGTAGTTTAAATAATAAAAAAGGAAATTGTCAAAAATATTGTAAAAATAAAAAATAAAACAAATATAATTTATAATTTATCGTGATTAAAAATTAAAAATAAACAAATTATAAGCACTAAAAAATTATTTAAGCATACTTTTATTATATTATATTTATGCCATACACGCTTTACTATTTAAAATTTTAAATTATCATATATTTTCTAAATTATCAATTTTTATATTAAGATTTTAATTTAGAGATGTGAGGAAAGGGTTTAATTTAGAGGAAGGAAAAAAAAAAGGTGCATGAATAAATAAGACTATAAGAGTAGGGATTGGCTTGAAAATTGAAATGAAGGAAGAAAAATGGTGAATGCACTCAGTCATAATCAGAGTCACTTTCTGGTGGTGCTGTTGAACTCCAATTCCAATTGCAGAGGGAGCAAGAGTGGTAACAACACCGTCTTCCGAAAACCCTTTGTGAAATTCCGAACCCTCACCACTCAAATTTGCCACTCCTCTTACCACCGATTCGCTGACACAAAGCACACAACCCTTCTGGTTGAGACTTACCATCTCCATGACAGCCTCAGAGCTTTACTTGCAAAGCTTCAGAAGGAAGATTGCAACCCTCTCCACGTACTCGCAGAAGATGGTGATTGGTCCAAAGACCATTTTTGGGCCGTTGTCAGGTTCCTTAAAAGTGCCTCAAGGTTCACCCAAATCCTTCAGGTTGGGACCTTTATTCCGGTCTTTAATTTTAGTAACAAATTTGATTACTTTGCCTAAATGGGTCTTAATTGCGTTGGGGGTGGAATTTATTGTTTCTTTTTATTGTGTTATGGCAATACTCTTGGTTATTGGGTGAAATTTATTAGTTTTGTTTATCCTTTGTGGTTTTTGAGTTCTTATTTTCTTAGCACCTTGCATTAATAGGTGTTTGATATGTGGAAGAACATTGAGAAATCACGAATTAGTGAGTTCAACTATAACAAGATCATAGGCTTGTTATGTGAAGGAGGAAAGATGGAAGATGCATTATCTGCATTGCGAGATATGAAAGTTCAAGGTATCAAGCCTTCTTTGGACACTTACAATCCAATAATTCATGGATTATCCAGAGAAGGTAAGTTCAGTGATGCTTTACGTTTTATTGATGAGATGAAAGAATCTGGCTTAGAGCTGGATTCTGAAACCTATGATGGTTTGCTTGGAGCCTATGGGAAATTTCAAATGTATGATGAGATGGGTGAGTGTGTGAAGAAGATGGAGTTGGAAGGATGTTCTCCTGATCATATCACTTATAATATACTTATCCAAGAGTATGCTCGTGCTGGGCTACTCCAGAGAATGGAAAAGCTTTATCAAAGAATGGTTTCAAAAAGAATGCATGTACAGTCTTCTACTCTTGTCGCAATGCTGGAGGCTTATACCACATTTGGGATGGTTGAAAAGATGGAAAATTTTTATAGAAAAATCTTGAGCTCAAAAACATGTCTAGAGGATGATTTGATTAGAAAAGTGGCTGAAGTTTATATCAAGAACTACATGTTTTCTAGATTAGAGGACCTGGCACTAGATTTATGTCCAGCATTTGGTGAGAGCAACCTTGTATGGTGTCTCCGTCTTCTTTCTTATGCATGTCCTTTGAGTAAAAAAGGTATGGATATAGTTGTTCGAGAAATGCGAGATGCAAAGGTTAATTGGAATGTCACTGTTGCAAATATTATCATGTTGGCTTATGTGAAGATGAAAGATTTCAGGCATTTGAAAATTTTGCTATCTCAGTTGCCAATCTACCGGGTGCAGCCTGATATAATCACTATTGGAATTCTATTTGATGCCACTAGAATTGGTTTTGATGGTAGTGGAGCTTTAGAAACATGGAGAAGAATGGGCTATCTATACAGAGTAGTAGAAATAAAAACAGATTCTCTGGTCCTTACGGCATTTGGGAAAGGTCATTTTCTTAAAAGCTGTGAAGAAGTGTACTCTTCCCTTCACCCTGAGGACAGAAAAAGGAAAACATGGACTTACCATGATCTCATTGCTTTATTGTCAAAACATACTGGTACCATCGACTGTATAAAACCTAGATAGTTAACCCATCTTTGCTTTTATGAAAGTTAAAAAAAAAATGTAAAAAGATTGTGATATCTTACTTTCTTGTTTCCAGTTAAGTTGGGATGATGTAAAAAATATTAATGCTATTTGGCAGGGTGAAGACACTTTCAATTTTGAAATGAATTTAGTTTATTTAAAAATATTTTGTACTGACAGTGTTTATAAATTGAACTCTCTAAAATAGTTATAAAATTAGGTTGGCAATTCATGGCTAATGCATATTAGAGGTAGCAACACAGGTGGCCCAGTCCAGTCCAATGGGCCAGTCTAAGCCTGATCCATTTTCTTGTGGGCTGCAATTTTTAGGTTCATCCCAGTCCGGCAATTGTTTTGCGCGCCAGTCAAATTGTTGGTACATTCAGCACAAGATGAACAATTTCAATATTATCCTTTCATTAAGCTGATACAGATTCATAATTTGTAAGAGTAAGCTTCGGATTCACAATCCGTAAGTTTACGTAATTTGTAAACTTACACAATTAATTTTGATCTAATAATGTATTTTTTTACATATATAAATTTTAAATAAAAATCATAGATTTCATAAAAAATTATATATGTGAACAAATTAGTTATTAGATTAAAATTAATTGTTACAAAATTTATTATGTAAATTTATGGATTGTGAATCCGTAAGCTTATTCTTATGGATTACGAATTCGTATCAGCTTTACGGAAGGGTAATATTAGAATTGCTCATCTTGTATTGGGTGTATCATCAATTTGACTTGTGCGGAAAGCAATTGCCTCCAAGTCCTATGTAAGGCCACTGGACCAAATTAGCCCAATTTTTAGAATTAAAAAATAGCCCGGTTTTAATAAAATATCTACATATTTTAGTTATATTTTTTTGCAGTTTCTCATTAATTATATACGTGTGAAGTGAAACTGCATTGATGTATACAATTAAAGCATTCTAACATTATATATACAATTATATAAAACGTTCTAACGTGTATATATGCAATTCAAGGTAGAGAAAAAAAAAAGGCACAAGAAAAGCATGCTAAGATGAATTGTTGGTAGACTTACGTACATTCGTACTCGCAGCGTTCTCACGTTCACGTTTCACTTTTATCACAGTACGCACTTATCAATTATGCTAACTTAATTAACTGTTATTGAATTATTATTATTATTATTAATATAATATAATATGTTGTGCAATAAGTTATATATTTGATTTTTCAATTTTAATTATGGGGCCAGCCGGGCCAGACTCAATTGGCCCAATAGACTAAACAGACCTGACGAAAAAAGACTTCTATTTGGCCCACGTGTGAAGGGATTAGATGGACACTAGAACTACCATCATCTACAGACAAGGTACTGAAAAACAGCGCAATTTCCTAAGTACGCATCTGATGTCATTAAATCAATGAGATACTCACAAATGTCTCCCATATTATACGTTGTGCCTCTTGGGCATTGTTACTGTACCTACGCTTTCTGCATTCCTGTAAATATCAGAAATGGCATAACTGTGAATATTATTTAAACAACCCTAATTTTTTCACATTCTAACTTCTATACCCATTTTACACTTCCCTCCCTTGCTTTTGTATCCCGTAACCAATCACCATTTGTCGGTATCAAATATCAATTGACCTTATAGATTAGATACGCATGGAAGAATCTTTGTATATGTTCTTTACAAATATAAACCAATTAAGGAAACCTAATATAAGACTAGGAAGGAGTTACCTGGAGCATTTGATTTATAGTTGCAATTTGCTCTGTACTTAAGAAGTTAAATTTCAGTAGTTCTCGAAATAAAGCCAAAATCTCTGAGCTCAGGTTACTAGCTGCAAGGTTCTCCAATATGCCAGATATGCTTGAATTATCAAACACAGATCTCATCCACTGAGGGATTTTATGCAGTTTCATTAACGCAATACCTTTAAGTACTGCAGGCCTTTGATTGTTCGTGAATGATTGTGATGCTAAAGCAGGAGCGGCCAAAGATACTGTCATCTCCTCTATAATCAATCTACACCAGCTACTCTCTTCTAAGACTTTTGTTTCCTTTGTCAGCTTTTCCCATCCCAGAATCATTGACAGACAGAGGGAACAATTTTTAGCCACTCTCAGATCATTATAGAAAACCATTCCTTCCAATCCTTATGGGCATTAAGTACCCAATAGTACATCTCAACTCTTCATGATCACTGTTTATTTGATCTGATATTCTGTTAAATAACTCTAACAGGCTATAAGAAGCAGCAATCTTGATTACAGGAGAACCAAAATGCAGAAGTCTGCACAAGTCATGGCAACGGATGCCAATGAAGGCTAGCGGCTCCGATGGATTCGTTGAAGCAAAGAAGTTTTGCCAATCCACGAACCCTGGTAGGATAGCATGCAAGCTAGAATATAAAAGGTTTCTTATTACTGATTCGAACCGGCTTACCTTTTAACGGCGAAGTAATGAATCAAAAGAACAAATATTAAAGTTTCTCCTGTGCATGTTCCCTCGTCATGGTCAACCAAAGCAGGTCCCTTCGAAGAAGCAGCACAGACTACGGTGTGCTGACCATAGAGATTATACAAGTATTAAAAAGAATGGCCTTGGAAGTCTCTTCAAGTGCTTTATTGGTGGAAAGATACAAAATTAAGGAAAGAATGCCAATAACGAAGAGACTTTCGTCACTTAAGATATCAACCTCTTTGGATAGAATTGAATACTCCATCATCTGCAGAAGTGGTAGCGTTGTGTTAGAACAATCATTAACCTAAATCATTATGTTTTCTAGTAAGTTTAGGGGTAGTTGGTTAGTTATAGAATTTTTGTAATATCAGAAAACAGTACTTGCATAAGTTGCATTCCACCTCATCTCTAACTATTGTTCTGCTGTAATCTACTTCTATTTGGTTTTGTATTTTAGATCATGTCAATTTATTTCTAGTATTTTATAATCATTAATATAACACTTCTCTAAAGTGTTGTTTGTGGCTTTTTATCCATTAAAATGTACTATTCATCATGAGCTGTGCATTCCTAAATCCTCACATCAGTTACTTTTAGCCATATAGACTACGGCTCTGCTTTGCCTAAAATCTTGATGCTAACATCCTTCAGGATATTCAAATTTGTAAATTGGGAGAAATGACAACCATATTAACAGAACTCGATAATGTGCCATATCATCATCATCATGGATTTAGATTACGCATAGAGGGGTTACTGATTGCATTAGATCTGATTATACCCAGGAGTAAAGTGGAATAATTAGAAAATCCAGGAGCTATTTTTAAAAAGCAAGAGTAAATTGGAAGGACGAAAATTGTACTCTAGACTAATAAAAATTGAGGCCAGTAGGCCACTCTAAGAGGAAAATGAGATATAAAAACGAGAGTTTCTAATCATGATAATGATTGGATTTATACGGGATGCAATGTGCATAAATAGAAGTTCAGCTACTCACACCTTCATGGTTACCGCTACCCAACTTTGATCAGTAGATAGTGTTTCAGGATGCACTGAACTCAAAGTGTTAAAAACCAAAATCAAGATGGACATGTAAGTTCTTGTCGACAAGCTGTTATTCAAATAACACCAAGTCCTGATTTTTGTCGCAATTCCATGCAAAGATAATTGTTCACAAACAGCTGGACAGATGAGAACCATAGTTGCCATGACATTCAGAACACATATTATGTCATGTTCCTGGCCTTCTTCCTCCAAGAGCTGTGCTAATAGGCACACGACAAGTCTAGCTCCATAGTTATCTTCAGTTGATACCAACTCCGCAAGTGTCTGTACATTTATAGTTTGATTATTGTTTCCTATAATTATGTCAGCCTCTTCTAAGTTATAGCTTCTGCAAAATTTCAAAATCTGATGGCATAATGAGTTGATTATGTTCTCTTGTTGAAACAACCACTTCAATGATACCGTGTGAATTCTTGCTGAAAGTAATCCTATTCATCATTGTTTATGAGCTGGAATATTATCTCCTCCGCATCTCGACTATAGTGAAATTGGTAGTTCATATTGCAAAGACCCCTTAGTAAACTGTAAAGATTCACCAGTTGTGTCACGGTCAAATTATCAGTGGTCCGATTATGAAAATTACCACTATTAAGAAGAATATATTGTTCAAGAGAAGCTAAAACCAACTTCTCATCTGCAAGTCTGGCAATGGAAGTCAGAAAACTGTTAGGGAAAATAGACGTCAAGGAATTAATTGCCAATCTGGGGAATAGTAGTATGAAGTTTTGGCAGTTCAAGTACCTTTCATCATATAGCGAACTAGTGTACATAATCAGCAAAACAGCAGATTGACAAGAAGGCAAATCCAAACTCTTAGTACTCCTTTGCCCAAGCAAAAAGAGTAAATCAATAGGATCGCAAGGCAGGTGCAAAGCAGTCTCTCTAATTGGTTGTCCAGAATCATTTCCCAGGAGAGAATCCATGAGTGAACTGAGCAACAAATATATTCTATTTTTCATCCTATCTCCTGTAAACAAACCCAGACATTCATATGAAAAACTGAACCAACCGATTGAAATCAGACTCTCTGCAAATTCCACGGCATTAATACTAGAGTGCAGAAGCAGTATCAAATGAAAAGTTTCAAGTAATCCAAGGGCAATGTCCTCTTCCATTTCATTGATGCCCACTACAAGCCTTGGCAGTAAATGGGTTCTGCATATATCTAGAATGCTGCTTCTAAGCTCCAGCTTACTAGAGTTAATGGAGTTTCCATCATGACTATATGCAAATGCCTCTTTAAGTAGGTACAAGCATTGCAAAATTTGGTTTATATTCCTTTCAGAGACAGAGAGACAAGCTAAAATGGCATGGTTCGTTGCTTCCTCAATTGATTTTAACAGATCTAAAGCTCCATTACAAGATGGAGATCTTATAAGAGCAACAAAGACTGAACAGACCATTATAAACGTCTCTGGAATAATACCCATCTCCCCATCAGAAAGCATTCTTATCAAAACAAGAACCAGTTCCTCTAGTTGAAAAGTTGATACAGATCCAGGGCACTCAGAAATGCATTCATAAATGAGCTTCAGTGTCTCACATTGGACAGGGTGAAAAGGAACTTCAGCCACATACCGTAATGTTGGGATCAGAGTAGAAATTCCAACAACGAGTCTTAGTTTAAAGGTTTCCTCAGCAGTTGATAAAATACCTAGTACCTGAAGGCACATCTTGACTGCTGGGTCCTTATACTCTGTTCATAATAGAATAATTAGTAAGCCACCTAGGTATAACAGTAAGGTCAAAACAAAGTTCTGCATTCACAAGCATATAAAGGAAAAAGTTGAGCTAAGCTAAATTAGATTTAGAATTCGTCTAGGCGAGAAAACGGCCTTGTTTCAGTTGTTTGGCAATTTCTATACAAAGTTCTCTCCTGACGATCTTAATATTTTAAATAAATATTCTGCAATATTTTCTTCCACCAAAACTCGAATCTGATAGTCTGAAGTTCTGACTGAAGACAAATAGTGAAAGAGTAAATCTAGAGTGCCGATTTGAACTTGACTGTCTGACGAGAGTAATGGGCCTTTGATGGCTTCAGCAAACAGATTTACCAGAGATGTGCCCTTGGTTCCATCCTCGGTTGAGTTAACTCCTCCATTGGAAGGCATGCTACTAGTATCGTATGCACATTCTTACCTGAACAAATGTCTTTGAGCCAGCATAGTCAAAAATGGAAATTGTCAGTTCAAAAAAGAGACAAGAATGAAAGTTATGCTGTAAACTATGGCATCTTACTATCACTGAAAGTGAAATCTATTCTGTAAACTATGGTCATACTGACTTCTAACCAGCCTTGGAATGATTGACATCAATTACTCGTTCATTGAGCCTGAAACTTTGGTGGTTAGGATATAAGCTATAGATGCAAACTCTCGGAGAAAAAGATACTAGCAGGAAATCGACCTTCCTATTGAAATTCATGACAGAAAATTGTCATCAGATGTGATGCATGACATGGCAATGTTTCCTTTTGTCTACGTATGGTGAACATGTAACCGGACCTTTGCCTCTTAAGTCCTAATAGTAAGAGTCTAATGTTCTATACTACCTTTGTTTGTATCTTTGAGTAGTTGAGTACCTGTGAGACAAATAACAAATCTCTTTCAGAGACAGCGTCCTAATGTCAGTATCTACCCACCCAAAATAGGCTTCACTCAGGAAAGGCAGAAGTTAAAACAAACAACACACCCGAAAAAGAAGTTTCAAATTTTCTTTTCAAGGAACAAAAATATTGAGGAATTGATAACGGACCAACACAATTCAAGCGAACATCATCATTTTGAATCTTCATGAGAACATCGACCAACAGGTACAAGATCTGTGGACAGAAGGGAATCAACATATCACTTCCATCTCCCTCTGCTGATGTACTCTGAAGAACAGATAGTTTGTAAAGGACAAAGAGAACCTCCCCACGAATCTCCTCACTGCACCATGCGAGCAAAGGACTCACCACATGTGAAACAAATTTGAAAGTCAACAGTACGGCAAGTTGACACTGACCGCAGCATCCAATACATATGAACAATACCTCGGCAATTGAAGGCCCGTAACAATAACAGAAATTAAACTATGCATGTCTTTGATGTGTTCATGGAGATCATCATCCTTCTCACAATTCAGAAGAGCCCCAAGGTAGTGAATCTGTACATTCAGAACAATAGAAACAGTTCATAAAATTTCCCATTCATTTTAGAATTTAATTAGAATATGTTGACATAAACATTTTTGTACACTATCAACCAATAAAAAAATTATCATGTATGGTTAGATTATTAGCTTTTGTAATAATTACTTTAAAGGTAATAATATCTAGTGTGATTTTTAGGTAATGTTCAGAATAGACCAAGCACAAACACTTTGTAAAATGAATTGAGCATTTCCCATAAGCTAAAACGCATTTGAAGCTTATGTAAAAACTAACTGAATAAATTGGTTTTAGCATCTTAATTTCTTCCCACGGAGAGAAATTTATCCAAACAGTTAATTTCTTCGCCGTCAACATCCACATCCTGTGGTTGTGTACATTCTCTTCTTCTTCTCACCACTCACCTTGCTTTCTACTGCTTTTCTTTTTCGCGCCAAACTATTTTTAAATTGTACATTTACCTACGCTCCTTCTGTTGAGCTCCGCATGTATAATGAGAATAATACCTATTCAATACTATTTTTTCTTAATCACAAATTTCTCCTTACAAGTCTTAATGAAAATAATAACTTAATATTATTAATAAAATAAATATATAAATTCTTAATAAATACATGTTAGTATAATATCCGGAAAAAAATTTGTAACTTTTCAATAAAAAGATGAATTATTTTACTAAATGAAATAATAAATTTCTTAATAGAATAACAAAATTGTAGTAAAGTTCTAGTGTTAAAAAAATTGTTAATTTTTTAAGTATATTATAGGAACTAGAACTATATTTAAGCCAACAAATTAATTTCTTAATTTTAATAAATTTCATTCATGAAAAAAAGTCATATATTACGATTATTTAATAGCATAGAATATACTAAATGTGATTCAACTTTGAAAACCACTACAAATCACTTCTTTTTTTTTCATTTTCCTTTCAATCTCTGTCCTAATAGTAAAATTAATCATAGAAACTTATTGTAAAAATGAAATTTCTCTTTAACAAGCATCTCTTATTCTTGCTTCATGTAAAATATGCTTTTAATTTCAGTAATTTCAATCGTCCAATTTTTTTTATTAATTTTAATCTTTGTAAATTTTAAAAGTTTAGAAAATACTTCTTATTATCACTTATTAATGTGGTGACGTACATTTAAATAGTAAATGTCATGTACTTAACCATCACAATATAAATATAATTGCTAACATGACATAACAAAGTAATAGCACGACAGAACTCGATATTATCACAATATTTGGAAGAAAAAAAATTGAGAACTAAAGCTCCAAAATCAAATTTAACCATATTTATAAGAACTCAGAAAAACATTTAAGAATGACCCTCTTCATGCAGATTGGAAGTTAGAAGAGAATTCGTTGCTAAAAAATAAAATAAAATATTATTTTGTACGTTTATCATAAAAAAAATTCTGTGTTTCACATATATATTTCAAAACTTGTGACTTGTAATTATGATAAGAAATATTTGAAAATTAAAAGAAAAATTCCAATTTAGTTGTGAAAGAATAATCTGAATAAAGCACATAAATAACGACAAAAACAGCGAGCATTCAAAAGTATCCATTGCACCGAGATGAGTCCTATACGCTTACTTGACAATATACAATACAAAACAGTATCAAGAGAATGATATCAAACTCAACGTGACAAAATGGCTTTCGTTACTTTGCTACCTGGGGAACATATAAAAGTAAAAGAACTATATAAATTAATCCAGCTGAGGAACCCAAAAATTCAGATCTGGGCCAAAACAAATAGGAAAAACTGAGTAAAAAAAATCTCCCTCATTTGCTATTACGCTGCTGTGGCAGAGGTGGGGGCTCTTAACTCGATTTTCTATCCTTTCTTTCCGCAATACCCAAACTTAACATACTTTTGAACCCTTTATTTTCTCCACAAAAGAAAATTCGACCAGAACCTTAAAGAATTATGTTTTAGGTCTTCCTTATTCTTCAATTCATGAGGCTCCGAGCTTCTCTTTGTTAAGAACAAAGGAAAGAAAGGAAAAGTACTGAATGCAACAGCACAACGCAGGACACACACATCATTGGTGAATTCCCCAAACCAAAGTCCAGAACCCATAAAATGTCAATCTCTACTATTATCTGTCCTCATGATTGGACAGCCAACCTTTGCAGATGCTCAAAGAAAACTTGAAGGCTCACATCATCAGTAAAGATTACATCTGAACCAGCAGCCATTTCATGTGCATTATTATACGTTGCTGAGGGATTCAGTTTTGCTAATAAGAATCTAGCCTGTTAAACATCAAACATCAATGAAAACACAGTAAGTTTCAAACGAAGACAAATCTTAGCTTAGTGAATCAAGTCACTCGATGAAAGGAAACAAATAAGACTGTTAATATGTTATGTTGTGCACGGGTAGGAAATTCTCCACATCATGATATGATGAATTTCAGTAAAAGAAAACCACGACAGTTAATTAAGACAAATAATACTCAAACTGGTCTTGGTAGACTATACTGACCTGGGAACCATGTTGGTCACACACTACCAATCTAGGCACCGGGAACCGTTCTCTAATTATCATTTGGGCATCGTCATGCGGAGCTCGTAATAGTTGTGCAAATGCCTGTGCCATATACAGGTTATCAACACAGTAAGAAAAGAAATAATGATAAAAATGGTTCTGAATAAACTAACAAAAGTAACTATTGCTACCAACTTGAGAGTATAATTTGCAGGTAACAATGATTTCTATAGCAGGATATGACAAAGCACAAACCTGGTGTTCTTGTTGGTTCTGGTATCCCAAGTTGCGCCATTGAGCTATTGTCATCCCATGAAAAATAACCACACTAAAATATGAATCTAGCAACAAAATCTTGTCTGCAGCAATGGAAGCCACATCTAACAATGCTGGTGCAGGCAGTGCATTAAATGAATACGATATCAATGACGGCTGAATCATAACGGCAGCATTACTAATATTTTCCCTGTCTAACAACATGCGGAAATATGCAGTCTCGTCTGGACTGTTGTTAAAAACCTGCCAACACATTTCAACACTGACAAAGTTAAATGAAGTTTGAAAAGCAGGACAGGAAGTAAATTACAACAAAAGGTACCTGTACAAACTGTGAGCGTCGCAGATTGAACATAAACTGAGGGAAAAGTGAAAATGATGGGTTTAATGTAAAAGACGATGGATCATCCTTGCGGTAGTCACCAAATTTAGAACAGAGGCGAATGAGAAACCGATCCAACCACCGTGTAGCATCAAATGTTTCCTGATCAAACAAAAATTGATAGTCAGTTAGGGATTGGTTTATAGCAAGTTTACTAAAGAAATTTTTCCACAGATGATATGATAGAATATCGATTGGTAAACTAATAAAATATAATTCTGAACATAAAAATCACACTCAATACAGAAAAACAGTTGCTGTCCCAGAAACACAAGTCTCCTACAAAGTATATTTTGTCCACAAACTGCAAATTACAACATAAGACATATCCTAATACATAACTGCCATCAGTTATTTTCTATGAATTACTGCCATCATGCAGTTTCCAACACAGAACTAATACATAAATTACTAATACAGGATAAGTTATTTTCTATCACATGCATTCGTAAATCCTAGTAATAAGTTAATAACTGCCTCCAATTCACCAATGGATCCTTCCTAACCAACCCACTTGGTTCTTGGTCACCATCATAATACATGCTCAACAACCAAGGATTTGATATTTGATAAAATGGCTATTTGCAGCAAGTTGTGAACAAAACATTTAAACAGGTACAACTTTCACTGAAAAATTAATATAAACCTGTTCTCCCAATTTTTTGTTTTCCCGAAAACAATCACAAATTTGAATGAAGATATGTTGATATAATTTACTATAGCTTGAGCAAATAAATCCCAATGCTCTTAAAATTTATTTTAGGAATTCCAAAGAGAACAGCAGATAGTAACATAACTCATGACATACCTCACTCTCCATTTTCAGAGAAGCAAATCTAGCCATTACAACTGCAGCAGTTTCTTGGTCAAATCCTTGAACCAATTCCTGAACAGAAAAATTATATAAGTAATTAAAAATCCTGTATTTATCAATTTAACAATTTCCTTGTCAATAAATAATGGCCCTACATGGCAAATAATGTAACTAGAAGGACTAGACTAATTTATTATTTTATTTCAGTTTATTTCATAGATTTACACAATGAACACACATAAATGTAAATGCATTTAGATAGATATTTGTATACTACATAACTTGAGAATCAGACTTGACAGTTGACAGCAATAAAAGAGAGTAAAAAGGATAAACACTCGAGCTTCTTAATATTATGATAATTGTAGGAGTTCCAAATATTTCTTTGACAATAAGTCAATGAGAAATAAATAGGCATCCACCGCCATAGATATAAAAAAGGCTGAAACTACCTCAGAGCTAACAGAACTATCCACCCATCTTCTAGTTACTGTTGTGACACGAAGCACTGATTGACCACTTGGGTCCTGGTAACTGCAATACGAACATGACCATTAATATTCAACACCCAGTGCAGAAGTGCAACAAGGTACAACATAGTACATATATGAGATCATATTAGTGAAAGTTCTGTGAAATAACCTTGTAAGGAACTGTAGGTACAATTGTGGGTTAACAGCACCAGGGGTATTTGAACGATCACTTGATGAAAGATCAAACATCACAGTCAAGCATGTACTCTTGTCAAGGCCACACATCTTCCATGCTGTTGTGTTTCCCTCTCCTATAACAGTATCAGCAACAGAAGGCCCTTTCTGCAGTATGATTGTAATCATCAAAAACAGGAAATATCACATATTGATTCAGTCTTAGTTCTGTAAACTGACCCACCACCAACTCCAATTCCAGAGTTGATAAGCAACACGAAATTAAGAGTTTCAAACAAAAGAAGATCCAACCTTTTCCAACGAGGTGCAAGGTCCAATAATTCCCTGAATTTTGATTTCCTTGGAGCAATTTATCTCTAGGGTTCCACTGAAACATAAATAAAGTTGGCAGTGAGCATGTCTGATAACAGATAAGAAGAAAATGTCTGGAGAAAATAAGAGACAAGGGAAGAGAGAAAAGAAAATGCATTCACAAAAAGAAAATATCAGTAGAACATTTGAAATGAGAGAATTCTCACTTGAAACAAAGACCAAGAGATTGCTCCCCATCCTCAAAAACTCGCTTAAAAGAGTCCTTGAAGACTGAATGACCAAAACTTTCAGACAGGACAACAAGGCCACCGGTTCTTTCAACCGCAACTTTCATTTCTGCAACTCCAACCTTTATATTTAAAGCATCCATGAATCAGCACAAGACAATGAGAATAATTAGATCCAACTCTACTTTCATGCATGCTCACTGAATAATATACACAAGAACTTTCATGCATACCCATAATAAAGTCACTCACAAAAAAATCTAGTTTCAAATTTTAAATATTACCAGATTCTCTCTTAAGCAGATAAAATAATTGACAATCATGACGCCATCATATAATCACCCAAATGGATGGAAGTCACACATTTGTTAATCACATTGAAATATAGCTTTACAGGTCTTGTAGCCAAGTGTTGCCAGTTACAGGGAAACAAATGTAATTCGCAATATCTACTCAGAGAAGCCTGTAAACCTTCTCTGTAGGGAAGGTGGCTTGTGGATAAGTAGATGATTCCAGTTAGTCTGTTAATGTAAGGTAAAATATACAGTGTTTTATGAAATGAAATTAAGAAAAAACACACAAGAATGATCCCTGAAGTCCTCCACTGGCAATGTTAAGACTTGCTTTTGGGCTCATTTATATTTAACGAGAAAAACATCTGTAAAACATGTCATATCCGTGCATTATATCCAAGCATTCACAAAATTGTTTGAAAAACTTAAAACTTAAAAAAATGTCACTATCAAACATCAAGATTCATGGCAGAAATGTTAGGTTAAATGTCTTCCATTGTTTGGAAAAATTGAGCTGCATGGTAATATTACACTTGATTATCAGAACTCACACAACGCGCTTCAAAGTCACCCTTACCATGACACATCAGCACTTACAAGTGAAAGAATTCTTAAGGCATGAGACAACCCGTATGCTAGCACAAACCTGATCAAGTGCTGATGCAAAAATATCTAAAACGTGACCCTGGCCAACCAGCTGTTTTGCGAGACCCTCATAAAATTTGACTGCTTTCTTGAAGAATGGTGCTGCATCTTTATCAAGATCTTTATGAGAACGCACTGGGTCAGATAAATCTTTTGACACAATCTGCAAAGAAATTTGAAATCTAAATCTTTGGCACCAGAAACATTCAATATAGACAAGAGTAAGCATAGAATCATTGACCACGATTCCCTTCCCCGAATTCAAAGTTTACCATGATATCTTTTGTTCTTTCAGCTCTAAATTACGACAGAGAGACAAGAATTGCCCCCATTTTATTCTCTGTCCAAAATGCCAATGACACAGAAGAAATGAAATCTTAAGAATATCCTAATAAATAGTAACGGCAGGATGCCTAATTGCCTATCATTTTTTAAACAACCATAACTATTAGTTGTTCAACATCTTTTCAAACACTTCAGCTTCTAGGGCTGCCAGTGCAATTTATGAATTCACCACAATTCCCCTTCCATGCAAGTGACAAGAAACACATATATTCAAATTTTGCACACAAGATGCGGATTTTATGAGCAGTATCTACCAAAACACCCACGGAACTTACATACTACCAATTCACATAGCTTGACAACAAAACCATTAGCCTTTCCTATGGCCACACATTCCTAACAAAAATGTCATCGAATTACACAGCAAAGAACAGAACAGCAATTTACCGCGCCAGGTCCTTCCGTGCATGGCCCACCAACCAAAGCTACGATTCTAGCACCAGTCCCAGGATTGCAAGCACTCAGCAACCCTGCGGCAACACTCAAAGCAACTCCGGTGCAGCGTGCAGGGCGGCGCCCAGGCGGAACCGGCCATTGATCCGTCTGCAATTCATCCAGCAGCTGCAAAAACACACACAAATTACCAAATTGTAAAAAATCTACGGCAACATTGAAACCACAACAAAAGACAATTAAAAAAAAAACGTTAAACAATGAATACCGCATTGAGAGTATATTCACACTCAGAAGCAGGCAAAAGGAAGCGCGTGATGCCGGAATTGGGGAATCCACCAGCGCCAGCGATACCGGGAGCACCCTTTTGAGGTCTCCTTCCGGCAGCAGAAAGACCAAGCTGATCGAGAATCTGTTCGGCGGGAATCTCCTTGGAGCCGCGGAAGACATAAACCTTGGACATGTCGGAGAAGCCCAATTCGTGAACCTGCACCTGAGTCCCGAAGGAAACGAAGCCTACGAGGGCGTTATCGGGTAAAAGACCAATGGCGCGACGAAGCGCGGATTTGAGGAAGTGGATCTCCTCGTCGATGAGGCAGGTGTCGAGGAGGAAGAGGAAGACGGGGGAAGGGTTGAGGGAGTTGGAGAGAGGGAGGATGTACTCGACGGTGGTGTATTGGGGGTAGAGTTCGCCGGGTAAGTTGGTTTCGGAGATGGCGTGGTAGTGAGGGGGGAAGTGGTTGCGCTGGTAGCAGAAGGGGCAGATCCAGATCTTGGCGGTGAAGTCGACGCGGGAGAAGGGGTTGAGGGCGGAGGAGCAGGTCTTACAACGGAGAGGGGCGTACGGGAGGCGGGGGATGTCAGGGTGGGGACGGATCAGAGCCACCGTCGCCGCCAGAGGGATCACGCACTTGCTTGATTCCACCTTCGTCCGCGGCCACACGTTCCACGTCATCCGGACTCCGTCGAGTCCCTCGGGATCTGGGCTCGCCATCTCCGACATCGTCCTCGATCGACCACAAGATCCAAACAATCAAACGATCACGCACGCACGCGCACGAGCAATTCAATTTTCGTCGTCGCTTGCTCGCTCGCTCGCTCCACCGCGGTGGTCTCGCCAATGCAATGCTCTCTCTCTCTCTCTCTGAGTCCTGAAACACACTTCTATTATAACAATCTACACTATAACGCAAACAATTCTTAGGGGTGGTTTTCTAGCATTCATCATTCAACTAATTTAATTGATTTTGTTTTGTTTATTCTTAACTTTTTTTTATTAATATATAGTTTTTTTACAGCTTAACTATTTTCCTGAAAAAAAAAACAACAATTAACCAATAATTAAACATAAATGATTAATATATTAAATTTAACACTAAATTATTTAATGAAAATAATTTTTTATTAAATTTTACTTTTCCGATCAAATTTGATATTAAAAAAATATCTTTTCTCCTAATAAATTGGAGACTTAAAAAAAAACTCCTTTTCTTAAAAATAACATTCAATTGACGAAAAATTATTAAAATTATTTATAAAATTATGTTTATGAATATTATATGTGACTTTGTACAACATAAATTCTTTTCCAAGCATGTTATAACTAAAAAAAATTGTGTCTCAATTATTTTATCCTGCAGTTCAAATGATAAATATTTTTATATATAAGTAAAATTTTGCAATAAATTAGTATTTTTAATATATAATTATGATATAAGGTTATTTTTAAGAGGAAATAGTCTTTGCACGGGTAAAAAAATTTGCAATTTGATCATATAAATTTTGAGTTTATTAATTTTTACCATAATTATTTTAAAAGTGACATCAATTCATATTTTTATTGGTTGAGAGTATAAAAAAAATATGAATTGACTAATACTTGTAGGGTATTTATTACCAACAATTTTTTAAAACGTGTTAATGAAAGATCAACTTACTGTAAATATGATCAACATAGCTTAAAATTTATTATATTAATATTAGTATATTTATCTTTTTTAACTATAGTCTTTATTTCCAATAATTTGTAAGATAATATGTAAATAAGTAAATACTATTTACATGACATGTTAATGCTTAATTGTGAAAAACACAACTTAAAATTTACAATAATTAAAACAAACAAACAAAAATTAGAACCAATGGGACTGTTTTGACTTTTCACAAAGAAAGGTCAAGGTCATCCAGCCATTCAAATATTCAATTGACGTAGGTACATTGAACAGTTAACTGATGTAAGTATGTCACTGACATAACGGATGTATTTAATCAGCCATAATTTAAATTTAAAAAGGATAAATTTATTTAAAACTATTTATTGAAATAATCAGTTATTTTAATAAAATAAGTCATTTTTTGTTTTTTTAGTGTATTTGTCTAAACTAATTCTCCTTTAAAAAAATAATTTTCTATTTATATTAAGAAATAAATCATACATGCTTCTTAAAAATCACTTATATAAAAAATATTTATTTTAAAGTTTAAACAAACTTGTATTTTTTTAAGAAAAAGATGAGATTTGTTTTTTAAAATAAACAGAAAATTATTTTTTTTTAAAAGAAAAACAGTTTAAACAAATACATTAAAAAAATAATTATTTTATTAAAATAAACATTTATTTCAACAAATAAATTTAAACAAGCGATTATGAAACTAGTAAAGAGCTATATATGCCGAAAGTTTTGAATGTTAATAGCAGAATTTTGTGTGTTGACGTCCTGAGAGTAAAATATTTAAATTGATGATCCAGAAATATATGTGATATCTAATTGTTGCTCCAAAATATACTACTAACTGAATGTAAAAGCGCAGTAGCGGAGAGCATATACAGTATATACAACTAACTGATTTGGATCTAGATAGGATGGACAATAAAAATAACCTTTGAAATTGGCCTAGCCAAATTGCATATCAAGTAATGTGCTACTCAGTGACACGTATGATCTTCAATTTGCATATGAAATATGTGAAGATGGAGTAAGGATGTTGACAGAAAAAGTAAGAGAATACAACAGGAAGGATGCAGTGTTTTAAGACAGCTTATTTGCAAAAAAATGAACAAACTAGAGTCTAGAACTATCAAAATACTGTAGTAAGTTGGCATTAATTATTCTTCATTTAATGTTGTCATCAGAACAATGCTTGTGATAATATCACTTTGATGCTCCAAATCATTTTCTTTTTTGGTCCTTAATGCTGAAATGCAGGAGCAAGACAGGAGTCCATGCCAATAACAATTGATAGTAAAGCGTGAAAGTTCGCAACCATTTGGGTGTTCGGCTCTGCTCACTAGTGCAGTATCCAGATTGGTGTGATATAGTTACCCCCATCACTGTGCATCTTGTAGGTTTTCTGAATATATGAATATATGGGATCTAAGTTAATTTTGTCACTTGTCTCCTTCTCACTGCATAGATACGTTAATTTGCAAAACAACTAGAATCTGTAGTAATGTTAGTAGGCCATATTAGAGAAAATTGAACTAAAAAACGAGAGGCATCTTTAACTATCTAACTCCCCCTCTGCTTCCATTTATCTCTTATGTTCTTTCTAAAACAATGTATGTGGTGTTTGCCACTCTGCCCAGTCCAAAACAAAAAAAAAGGTGGCAAAATTACCTAAACAGAAATCAATTCCAACTTAGCCAACGATTAGTGAAGACATGTCAACGAAAACAATTTTTTCCATATTCAAAATGGGGATGTCTAGTTCTCTTAGTGTACGGAATACAATAAACAATGGGAGCACCATGCCACAATATTTTACTACTACCTATAAAAATCCCTGCTTCATGATTTTAAGAGTAAAATAACTATTGTTGAATGGAATATCCCAGCACATGACTAAGCAAAACAAAACAAAGTGACACAGTAAAGATTGGGAAGCAAAAGAGATGATAATAATTTATAAATCAGATACTACTTTCATTTTCAAAGTTACCACAACCATCCATAACTTGTAACAAGCAATGTTACCTCACAAATTTTGAGACTAGAATACTATTTCTACATAAAAATGTTTTCCAAGTAGAAGGTCAAGTGAATATCACCTATTCACATATAAATCAGATAATTTGCCTGACTGTCCATTTGTGGCATCATCATCAGAATCTAATTCCCACCAAGAACCTCTGTCATCCTTATAGGCATCATCAACTTCATCACAGGTATCTTCAATCAATATTATCATCTTCAGATGCTTCAGTAATGGCATCATCCAGACTGAAATTATTTTTATCCTCATCAGGGTTGTATGTCCACTCCAACCTTTTTAAGATATCTCGATCCTTCCAGTTTTTCACAACTGAAACAGCCTGCTTTTTAGCTTTCCCCATCAGAATTTCCTCCCAAGAAAATGCAGTATCAGCAGTCCTCTTCAAGAAACCATCATCAATATCCCCAATGACAACCGTCTTCAGACATCGCATCTTCGCTTCATTTATCACGTCAACAAAATCAGAATCATCAGACACAAGGACCACACACTCAACCCGCCTATGATCCATTATATCCACGATGTGGCTTTGCAATGCTTGATCTGCAGCTTGTGGCTTATCTGACACAGTTTGAACCCAAAAACCAGCCCGTCTGAGCTCATCCGCCAAACCATACCCCACTTTGGGAGTGAGAATATCACTTGCAGCCTTCTTATACTTCTCCATTTTCATAGAATACTTGGCCACCAACTTCACCCTCCTGCTCCCCCTGGAAGACTCTATCTGGTTCATCCTTTTCGCGTGCTCACGCTCATGCAGTTGCTTGAAATGGTTAACAAGCTTGTCATTAGTATGAAACTTTCTCCCACAAACCTTACAACGATAAGGTTGATTTGGCTTGATGACACCCTTATTCTCTAAACGATACAACAGTTCCTTCTCTTTCCTAATCTCCCGGACACCTTGAGGGACATGGCTAAAAGTGTGGCTATTTGCATAAGCAGCCATATAACGAACAACCCCAAAGGAAGATGCAGCTATTCTCAGCTTATTGGCAACTTCATAAGGTGGGATTGAATTGGGTGGTTTATTGTCCAAGTCCCAGAAAAGCCCCACCCTGTTTGGCTTCTCGTTTGGTGTCAATTTCGGGTTTTTACCGCATTCTGACCCAGAATGACAATATCTCAAGGCACCATATGTTTGCCAACTTGTAGTTTCCGGTGAGAAAAAGAAGGTGCAACGAAATTTGAGGATTTGCAATGGGTTCTCTGCTCTTCTATAAATGAAATAACTTGTAAAAGAAACCATCGAATCCAATCAAGTTTCATTGAACGAGAAGTAGAGTGGAGGGAAGAGGGAAGGGGTCAAATGGGGAGAGAGCAGCAGCGAAGGGGAATGCGCAACGAGGAAGTGCATGGTTGGGGCATTTCGTCAAACAATTACTGGGCGGAAAAGGAACGGGAAAAGAAACAGAGTGGTGAGCCCGAGGCGATTGGGCTTCTGCTCGTACACTGATTTAAGGTCAGCCCAATAAGTTAGGCCGAATTCAATAGTCATATAGGCGTTTTTTTTTTTTTTCATTTCCAAAGTTTTTCAAATGCAAAATTTTTATTAAATCGTTTTCTACTTAAATGTTTAGAAATAATAATAAAAAAAACAGAAAACAAAGACTTGCATCATATTTCACAAAGACTCTTGCATCTCCAAATTCTTCATTTCTATACACTATTTATCTTCCTAACTAGAAAGTGATATTGGAAAAATAAAATTAACGAAAGAATGTTTAACTTAACTTATTTAAAATAATAATTACTTCTTTTGACTAATTGTTTAAGGAAATTTTAAAAATTAAACCATTTTTTTTACCAAACAAGTGCATGATAAATGTAATTGTACAAGGATAAACAAGTAATTTTCTCCTTGTTATCTCATACATGATGCTTTTTTCCTCTGCGATTAATCTTTTGGTGGGTTGAGAGATGAGATACATCCAAAAGGCACTCTAACATTTAAGTAAAATCTCAATCAAAAGTAATAAATAAGAATACTAAATGAGTATAAATTATTCATTTACCTAAAGATTCTCACGGTTGCTGATACACATCTTAATTAATCTTGAATCCATGAGTAATTGTGTTGTATTATCACTTAAGGTAATTCATTCCAAATTACCATTAAGGTGCTAGTGTGGCTAAATATTAGGGATGACCATTTTTGGTTATACGATTAGTCCTCTCTCTTGTGAGTATTGGAAGTCGAATATCCAGGATGTTTGAATATTTGACCTAATCAAATAAAATATCCAATTTCTGCTTTTACTGTGTAGGGAGTCCATCTTTTAGTTGTCATTTTCTTAAAATTGTGTCTTAACTTTTATAATTAAGAGTACTTAAGTATTCAGACTAACCAAATGCCTTAATACTTCAAAATATTGTCACCTAAAATTCATTAATCTGAAGTGTTTAGATATTGACTGTGGATTATAATAATATAAGAATATTGTTTTTTATATTATAGGAACACCTTAATATTACTCACACTAAGTGTGATCTCAATTTTTTGTTGTTTTTTTTATATCAAGTAACCTATTATATTTATTTATACATTATCTCTTCTATTTATATCCCTTTAGGTATAGATAAGACTTAGGAAATTTATAATATGTTTCTTGTTTCTCGATTAAGAGTAGTGGCATTAATTAACAAGAATAAAACTCAAATCTTATGAAAAAGGAGATATGAGATTCAATCTCGTTGCATATATATGTAATGATCCATTAATGAGTAATTTAACAATACCTCAACATGTAATGTAACCTTTGAATCGTAGGGCTTCTTCAAGTAATTAGTTCGAAAATTCAACTCATGTAGATTTTGTTAATAAAAAAGAAAGAATATTTTTTTTTATTGAAAATAAGGTATTTTAAAACTATCGAAGCGTAAAAAGTACTCAAAGTGAATTTTTCTTTTAACAAAATTTTCTTTATGCATAATTCTTATTAGCAAACTTAATTATCTACCAATAATATTATATCTTTAATGATAAAAAGAGTTGTTTATGAACCATAGCACATTTTTAATTTAGAGCACGAGAAAAACAACAAAGCAACTATTGGCACACTCGATGAATATAACCACTTAGCTAGCTGTCATTGATTTCATTTTATGCCATCATCACATTGCATGCACGCATAGTCCAAACGTGGCAGTCTCTCAAAAACGATGGTTGCTTATCTGTCAACCCCTCGCTTTTATTTACGCAATATGCAATGCAAGAACCACGGCACCAAAACAACAGCAACATGCATGTATATTTTGTCTAAAGATTTTTTTATACCCATAAATTTCAAATACCTAATTAATTAACAATTTTATTTTATTTTTTTATCAAATTATATCACCTATTATATTTATATTTTTTTCTCTCTTAAAATATGAATTAACATTGGATGCCAAAATATATTTTTCTTTTGTCTCTGCCATGCCCCCATGCCTCACCAGAACCCAATGGGATATAGATAACACTCAATCATCCATTCACGTACAAGGATAACTCCAAAACCTCATCATCCCGGCCGCATAGAAAGAAAACAAAAAACAAACGCGGCACAACGTTTGCCTTGTCTTCTCATCTCTGCCTTTACGTGTCGAAACCAAACACATGCACCTTTCCCCTCACCAACCGCACTATATATATCTCACGCCACACCTTCAAACTTTCATATCCTCGTCCCTGCTTAGTGCTTAATTTCTACTTTCTACTTCTAGCTAACAAAGTTAAGTAAACTTTCGCTTCAGTACTTTATATATATATAATGGCTGTGGCTTTGACGATTCTGGTGACCCTTCTCTCGGTTCTCTCTTCTGCATCGTGTGCACGAATGGTTGGGGGGAAGACGGAGATCCCTGAAGTGAGAAAAAACAGGCAAGTGCAAGAGCTTGGAAGGTTCGCGGTGGAGGAGTATAACCTTGGTTTAAAGCTGTTGAAGAACAACAACGTCGACAATGGGAGAGAACAGTTGAACTTTTCAGCGGTGGTGGAGGCGCAGCAACAAGTGGTGTCAGGGATGAAGTACTACTTGAAGATCTCTGCTACTCATAATGGTGTTCACGAAATGTTCAACTCTGTGGTGGTGGTCAAGCCATGGCTTCATTCCAAGCAGCTCCTCCATTTTGCGCCTGCATCATCATCCACCACCACCACCACCACCACCATGCATCCAGTAGTACGTAAAGATAATTGAGTTGCATGCGTACGTGGCTTGCTTTAATTTGGAGCTAATTATATGATAATAATAACCATATTAAGGTTAATTTCTTGACTGGATACATGCATGGCGGTATTTGTAATTGCAAGTGAGCTTTTTAATTTTCTTCTAATAAATTTTAATTTCCTCTACTTTTTGTATGTTATATCTGGGGGGGAGAACAAGAAAAATCAACTACGAGTAGAAATCTACTTACCAACCATATGTACCAAAGAAAGTGAATAATAACTATATGGTAAAGTTTTGTTCTACACGTCTCCTGAGTTCTTAGTATGGTTTCTTTGGTGAATGTAGCTGGGAGACAGTTTGATGTTTATTGATTCCCATAATTTATATATATATATATATATATATATATATATATATATATATATATATATATATATATATATAAGAAAATTAAAAGAAAAACTGAAATAATTTATTTAAATAAGAAAATAATAAACAAGTTTTGTTTACAAATAGGTTTTACACATTAGTTTTGCACAGTAGAGATAATAACAGTTACATGAATTCTTAATTTTTATTATATATAGGAAACAGAGATCTTAATTTTAATTGGACCAGAATTTTCAGTAATTAAAAAAGTTCATCCATATTAATTAAAGTGTAATTTTTCTATTTTTTCATAAAAGAAATATATTAATTTTCACAAAGTATATTTAATGTGAAATATATTTAGATATACATATCAATATATATATATATATATATATATATATATATATATATATATATATATATATATATAAATTTATTTATAAATATATTCGTTGATTTGGGATGCATAAAATACGAGATTTGGAAATAAAGAAATACTTTTAAACAATTACATAAGTATCATAATTTTTTTTATTAAAAGTTTAGTTTGTAATACAAAATAAATACAGAATTTAAAATACAAGAAAACAAATAGTTATCCAAACTCATACATCAAATTAACCTTTTTGTTAAGGCATCAAATTAAGCTTTTAAGAGTAATACATAATTTTACCCGAACTCATACACAATTATAAATAAATGCACAGATAGCTAGTCTATCTTCGAGTCCTATATTTGATCTTTAGTAATCATAATATACTTGAGATATTTGCAATAACGGCATAGCTCGATCATTGTACATGATCATCTCGGGAATACTTGCATACATAGAAAGAAAAGATAGATCGAAGAGTAAGGATTTGATATGTATGTTGGTGATAGAACGACTATCATCAATCATATAATGACTAGACTTTTGGAGGAAGTTAATGTTTATCTAGGTATAACATCTTAACAATTAAGTCCCTAGACGCAGTATGGATCAATATTCTTCGATTGAAAGTGATTGGAAGTAGATATACATATCTGAACTTATGACAAAAATCTTCATCTTCCACATATGAACTCAAATTAGGACATTCACAGTTCTAAATTAAATAACTCAAGCATATTTTCATACAAATCAATGAAATGTTGAGCAGATGAAGTTCCCAACACTGGGTTCTCTCTCCCCGGGCCCCTAGGCATTCAGTGAATAGAGACGCTCCAGATCCGAGTCCATTCATAATCGGATCCTGGTATTTTGCGGGTGTCCGAATCCAAAGAGACGCTCCAGATCCAATCCAACACAAATTCAAAAAGTTTCATTTCGCTCTCTTCTCTCTCTCTTTCTTTCCTTGTTCCTTTCTCTGTCAACTCAACTCTCTCCGATAATTTTCAAATCTCAATCCCCCCAACGGCTCTTTCTTCTTTCTTCTTACCTCTCCCCATTTCCATCGCCTCTCTCTGTCCTTCTTCCTCTGCCCCCCCAAAAAATGAAGCGCTTCATGCTCCCAAGAAACCCTCTCAGGGACGCAGCAGAGCTTCCTTCTTCGCCAAGCCCAACCCCAACTACCAGCTCCGCCAAACCCCGTCCCTCTTCTCGCAAACACAAACCCTCCAAAGAGAACGACCCTCCCTCCGATCCCAATCTCGTTACTCCCTCCCCTGCCAAATTGAAGAGCCCCTTGCCCCCGAGACCCCCTTCTTCCAACCCTCTCAAGCGCAAGCTCACCGCCGCCGATGCCCTAACCGACAATTCCCTCCCCGCACCCTCCGATTCCGGCGTCAAGGTAATGCTCTCATCGCCAGTTAGGGTTTCAACTCTTCATTTCTCCAAATGTCGTTGATCTGTGTCCCGATTTTGACTCCTTTTTTTTTTTGTAGGTTATTGTCAGGATGAGGCCGCTGTCTTCGGACAAGGACGAAGGAGATCCCACAGTTCAGAAGGTTTCCAATGATTCCTTGTCCATTAATGGATACAATTTCACCTTCGACTCCGTTGCTGACATGGCGGCTACTCAGGCATGCTTTCTATTTTTGTTTCTGCACTTCTGCTCAATACTGAATACTGTTGTTCTTTTATTTTATCTAGTTTGAAACATTTTGATTCACTTTCTGTTTCTGATTCCGTTTTTCAGCTGGATATTTTCGAACACGTTGGGGTGCCTCTGGTGGAGCATTGTTTGGCCGGGTTCAATAGTTCGGTTTTTGCTTATGGACAGGTTTTTTTTCCTTCCCTTTGAGTTGACTTTTTGCTTTTAGTTTTGTCCTGTTGTTGCTCTAATGCTGTTGAATTTCATGATGTCTATGCTTTCAAACTTACTAGACGGGGAGTGGGAAGACTTATACAATGTGGGGTCCTGCCAATTGTTTGTCGGATGAAAATGATCAGCAAGGACTTGCCCCCCGTGTTTTTCAGCAACTCTTTGAACGCATAAGTGAAGTAAGCATTCCATTTCCATTCCTTGTTTGAAGATTGCTTGCACTGTTTCGCGATGTTTACTGTTGTATTTCCTGCACAGGAGCAAACTAAGCATTCTGAAAACCAACTCAGCTATCAGTGCCACTGCTCTTTTCTTGAGGTTGATTGTCTCTTAATCGTTTCTTTTTGTGTTCCTGACCTGCTTAACAATGTCAGTTTAGTCCTTTTGACACAAAGTTTGTTTTTGCAGATATACAATGAGCAAATCATGGATCTGTTGGATCCAAGTCAGAAAAACCTACAGGTAAATTCTGAAACAGTAGTGATGTTCTTTATTTTTCTTGTGTTTCACTGCTTTATGCTGGACCTGGAACTGATATTGTGTTTTTTATCCAGATTAGAGAAGATGTCAAGTCTGGTGTCTATGTTGAAAATCTTACAGAGGAGGATGTGTCTTCAATGAAGGATGTAACTCAGCTTTTAATAAAGGTATTTGTCAAACTTACTCTACCACGGGCATTGTATTATGACATATTTCTATTGTACCATAACATATTTTCTGTTTCTTTTTATTACCTACTTTGAGCATTGTCTTACCATTCAATATCTAACAATATGATTAGCGTTAGTGGAGCTAGTTTTACTGCTGTTCTATAGCAGGTCAGTTTTTATGCTTTGAAACATGAGTTACTCAATGGAAAGCACTCAAGTTGCTTATTTTTTTGCCAGAAAGTCAAGTGATTTCATGTTATGAATTCATATGATTTCGTTTAAATTTTAAAATTCTAGTTTCACATTTGTAAAGTTTTTTGGAAGAGTCAAGAATCTCAAAAGCTCATTTGTGTAGGAACTTGCTTGAAATGCTTATTCTTGTTTTGTTTCAATTAGATATATTAGATAGATTTAATACAATGTAGATCTAATAGCAGTTAAGGTTGCAACAAATCTTCCGTTCACAATGTGTTTCACTATCATCTACCTTTCATTATGCAGGGACTATCGAACAGGAGAACTGGTGCAACCAGTATAAATTCTGAGAGTTCCCGCTCCCATACTGTTTTTATTTGTGTTGTTGAATCTCGATGCAAGGTGATACACTGTCTCTCAGCAATTGTTTACTAAAAGAACTTTCTGTTTAGGATACATTACTCAGCTAACATTGGAGCTGTAAATAGATATCGTTTCATTATTATTCTTGGAACATACATCTGGAAGATGTTTTGAAGTAAATTCATTTTTGCAGAGTGCATCAGATGGCATGAGCAGATTTAAAACAAGTAGGATCAATCTTGTTGACCTAGCTGGGTCAGAACGGCAAAAATCAACAGGTGCCGCAGGAGAGCGATTGAAGGAAGCTGGCAATATTAATAGATCACTCTCACAGCTTGGGTATGGTTTAACATGTGTGTGTATTACATCGAAAGCAAATATCAGTGTTAAAAAGATACTTAATTATAAATGGTGAATTAATTAAAGCTTTGAATACCAAGCCAAAAACATAAAAGAAGAATCTTGTACGTGATTTGTTGAGGCTTTAATGGAAATTTCTAAAATACAAGGAGCCCCAGAGATAAGCCAAATAACATGGTATCTGTAAGTAAGGAATGAGCTAGGATAAATATTAACAAGGACAGTTCTATACTGATTGAAACTTAGGAAACTAGATGATGGCAGAAATGCAAGTGTTATGGGGGGAATCAAGGATTTCTATAAGAGCTAGCACTTACTGAGGTTAAACTGTACACTGCAGGAATCTGATTAATATTCTTGCGGAAGTCTCTCAAACAGGAAAGCAGCGGCATATACCGTATAGAGATTCTAGGTTGACATTTTTGTTGCAGGAGTCTCTTGGAGGAAATGCAAAATTAGCAATGATTTGTGCTATTTCACCAGCACAAAGGTAGTATGTAATGCACTGCTCATTTGATATGTTTTATCTTCTGATCTTTCTGTATTACAGAATTTTTTAAATGACTTGGTCCTACAGTTGTAGGAGTGAAACATTCAGTACACTGAGATTTGCACAACGTGCCAAAGCTATCAAGAACAAGGCAGTTGTTAATGAAGTTATGGAAGATAATGTGAAGCACTTGCGACAAGTGATTCGGCAACTAAGGGTATATTCTTACCTACAATTCTCAATCATTTTGAAATTTGAATAACTTAGAAGTATATGACATCAACAGGATGAACTTCATCGAATTAAAGCAAATGGTTACAACCCAATGGAGTCAAGTGGAGGTCATTCAGCAGCTTGGATCCGACGAAGCTTGACTTTATTACAATCCAGCCTCAACCGGCCACCACCATTATCCCGTCTTGATGAAGATGGTGATGAGGAGATGGAGATTGATGAGGAAGGTCTTGAGGACCATGATGGAGTTTCCTACAATGCCAATATGCCGAGTAATTGTAATATTATAGCCGATAATGACAATGAAATGAACACTAATGATCAGGATTTGGCTCAACCTAGCGAGGAGGAAAATATAGCTAGTTGTTCTGTTAGTAAAGGTTTGAATGAAGAACCATCCTGTGCAATGGTCCGAAGCAGTTTCTCTTGTCCTGTGGGTGAATCTGATTCTCCTAGTGCAGCAATGAATTGTGTCTCGCCTGCCGGCCTCAGCATAGTTCACTGCGATTTATCCCCAATCCTTTCCCCAACTCCTAGTGTTTCACCTAGAATCAGCACCAGCAGGAAAAGTCTGAGGACATCAACAGGGCTGTCTCCTTCTGAGAATGATCTTCATGTTGAAAAAGATTTGGACATGAAAACCAGCAATAAGAAAAGCTCAACTTCTGCCTTTTCTAGTCAGACAGCTCCAAATTTCCTTAATAAAACAGAAAATTTAGCAGCAAGCATACAGCATGGTCTTGAAATTATCGATAGTTACCAACGTAATTCAGCTTTGAGGCAGTCACCATATAGGTTTTCATTACAACCAAGAAAATCTAAATTAACTTTTCCAGCTAGCAAAGTTGATGTGGGCCTACAGACTTCTCTTGATGATATTGTTGGAGAAGATTCTGTTTTATTCACCTGTAGTAATTGTAACAGCAGAACGCAACTTCATGTCAATGAGACTGACAATGATTCAAACCTACAGTTGGTACCTGTTGATTGCCATGAGTCTGCTGATAAGACAAAGAAGCAAGTTATCAAAGTAGGTGCAATAATTCAGTTGCATTTTTTCAGTTGAACACTAGAACTTGAATTCATTATATCAATTATAACTCCTTTTTCTTCTGTTATTTAGGCAGTAGAGAAGGTTTTGGCAGGATCTATAAGGAGAGAAATGGCCCTTGAAGAGTTCTGTGCCAAGCAGACCTCTGAGATAATGCAGCTTAATCGCCTGGTAAATTTCTCTCTGTTTATCAACAACCATCTCACTGTTTTTTTTGTATGCTGCTGTTAATGACTGTTTCTCTCATGCTATTTGTAGGTGCAACAGTACAAGCATGAGAGGGAATGCAATGCCATAATTGCACAGACAAGGGAAGATAAAATTCTTCGCCTTGAGAGCCTTATGGATGGTGTTTTACCCACTGAAGAGTTCATGGAGGAAGAGCTAGTGGTTCTTACCCATGAGCATAAGGTAGAAATATGTTCTTTTATTTTACTGTTTTGGATTTATAAACAATATTCTAACATATTAGACACTTATACTTAATTGCTGCCAACAGATTTTAAAGGAAAAGTATGAGAATCATCCAGAAGTTTTGAAGATGGAGATAGAGTTGAAAAAAGTGCAAGAGGAACTAGAGAAGTATCAAAATTTCTACAAATTGGGGGAGAGAGAAGTGTTGATGGAAGAGATACAAAGTTTAAGAAGTCAGCTTCAATTTTATGTTGACTCTTCATCCACATCAGCAAGGAAGCAGTATCCATTATTGCAATTGACTTACTTGTCTGAGCCCAGTATGGCAGCAACCCTCACCGCCATTCCAGTGTCGACAGAGGAGAGAGTAGAGACAAATGAAACTCTTGCATCATCCAGGAATGATATTGAAGTACAATTTGAACAAGAAAGAATTAAATGGACAGAGGCAGAAAGCAGGTGGATTTCTCTTTCTGAAGAACTGAGAGCTGAGCTTGAAAGTAGCAGGTTGCTAGCTGAAAAGAGAAAGCAGGAATTAGATGCTGAGAGACAGTGTACTCAGGAGCTTCAGGAAGCCATGCACATGGCTATAGAAGGCCATGCAAGACTTTTAGAGCAATATGCAGATTTGGAAGAGAAGCACATCCATTTGCTTGCAAGGCATAGACAGATCCAGGATGGAATTGAGGATGTCAAGAAAGCGGCTTCCAGAGCAGGAGTACGAGGTGCGGAGTCTAAGTTCATAAATGCCCTTGCTGCTGAAATTTCAGCTTTAAAAGCAGAAAGAGAAAAAGAACAGCGAATCTTAAGAGATGAAAATAAAGGGCTTCAGTCTCAGTTGAAGGACACTGCAGAAGCAGTGCAAGCTGCTGGTGAACTGCTTTTGCGGCTTAAAGAGGCTGAAGAAGCTGTCACTACTGCACAGGTTAGCAACAAATCAATTTTACTTCCACATATGATTTTATCAACTGAATGACTTAAATACTTTATGTTTAGTTTCTGTTATTATAATTTCGCTAGTATTTGATCCTTTCTCCAGCATTGCCTGCCCCCTGCCCCATTTTTTTTTTGTTAACATCATTTGCAGCACTGTAGTTTTTGTTATTATAATTTAGTTCCTACTAGTGACAACTTTTAAAGGACTAACTTGTATAGATAAAAACTGAGGGACCAAGCAACACTAGTTATTACTTCGGGACCTAATTGTGCATATTAGCATTTTTATGAACATATCTGTTTATTCATGCTCAAGCTATTACAAAATTTAGAAAATGATAGTCGTAAGATGGTTGTCCATTTTATATGATGAGATTTGGAGCATCAAAATTCACCCATGTTTTGCCTATGACTTTTTTTTTGACGTTGAAGTCTTCCAAATTCCAATGATCATCCCTCACAAGCTCGTCCCATAAGCAGCAGCTCAATTTATTTGCTGCAGTTGATGAATGATGAATTTTGATTCACTATCTTAGCCTGACTTTTAACATGTAATTTTGCAGAAACAGGCTATGGATGCAGAACAGGAAGCTGCCAAGGCCTACAAACAAATTGATAAGTTGAAGAATAAACACGAAAAGGAGATTATCACACTTAATGAGCTTCTTGCAGAAGCACGTTTGCCAAAGGAATCTGTACTACCGACTTATGATGACGATGGTGTCATGCCCAGTTATGACAACTCAAAGGAGCCAAACAGTGTTAATGATCAGTTTGAGCCCTTTACTAATAATGCAGAGTATGGTGAGCTTGCCAAACTAGCAGAACCATCGTGGTTCTCTGGTTACGACAGATGTAATATATAAATATCATCACATTGTGTAATTTTGTATTAATTTGTTCATATGATTTGAAGAAGAAATGATTGTATTCTTTCGTTCTTACATAAACGAGTTTATCTCAATAGTCTTCCCTTACTCTAAAATCTATTTTGAGTAGGCAGATTTACCTGATAGAGATTGTCAGTTGCAAAGTCGATGCAGCTCTTCATTATGATCATATTTCTCCCCTTTTTTTTGTCTCAATAGTTGAATTTGAATTTTTGGTTGGAAATATGGGAAAGGGGAAAATTTAAACCCAGGTCCTGGTTTTCTACTAACAACCAATAGAGAGTGCAAAATCAATACCTACAAATATTATTATATTATAAAATAACAATAAAAAATATATTTTGATTATAATTAAATGACATACATTAAGCTCATTAAAAGGTGCTTGGAGTAAAAAAATTCTTATAACATTTAAGTGAATATAGATTGGATATGACTAAATTTATATTGACTAAAATGGATTGGATCTTGAATGTAAATATAACCTATACGAATCCACATATCATGTAGACCTATAACATTAAAATTTTTAATGTATATTTAATGTAATATAATAAATTGTGATAATTAATTTTGATTCAATAATTAATTTTTTTATATACGTAAAAAAATATATTATTAGATTAAAATTAATTATAATAAGATCAAAAATAAAAATCTACTTAATGTAAAAATATTTACACAAATATTATAAAAATTATAACTAAATTTATTAAAAAAACATTTAAAATATATATTTTAATTTTTATAAAAAAATTTAGGTTATACAGATTTGCATAAACAGACTAAAATTGCAGAAAAAATTATATCTTGAAGAAGGATCTTGGGTCAAAAGATAATAAAAATAAAATGAATGATGTATGAAAAAAATAATAAAAAAAGTAAAAAGAAAAAAAAGTAACACTAATAATTTTGAAGTATTTCAAAAAATGTTGGTGGTTACTATAAGAAAAAAATGTAAAATAATTTTTAAGATTCAATTCAGAAAAGAATCCAATTCATATCCATCCCACCGCTGCCTCCGTTGTTAGATCTACTAATTGAATTGCATCAAAACGAACATCACCACCAATACAATCACTGTAACAAGTAGATGTGTTTGAATCTCGAAAGGTTTTGTTGTTTGCTTCGGTCAGCCATTGTCGACGGTGATTCTAAGTACATCGGATTTTTGTTGCCTCCTTGAAATTAGCGATTCTTGAAGACGTAGCACAAATTTATTATTGCGAGTGTGCGACGAGGACGAGCTCGAGATCGTGTAAAAGTGAAAATTAGCCACTTGAAAATTGAGTCACCAAGTGTTCAAGCGCGTTTTCTAACAAAAAAATAATGTTTTTAGAAGTTCTTCCTTTAATATTTTTTTAGAAATTTTTTAACCTTTATATTTTCAATTTTATCTTTCGCGTCTTGGTTCTAAATTTAACTTCAATATTTTAAAAAATATAAATAATTAAAAATAGTTTTACATTATAATATAAATTGTTTATCATCAATCCAAAATATAATTTATATGTTAAAAATGTTTATTTATTACGAATTTTAATTATAATAAATTAAGATATTATAGAATTTAATTATATAAATAAAAATTTATCCTTTTGTTGTTATACCGTATTAGTTTTTTAAAAAAAAAAAATTAAAATATTTTTTAATTTAAATTATTTTGAGTTTAATTTTAGCGTATAAGGGGTGAAGGAACAGCAGAAGCAGAGAGAGATAGAAAGATGGCGCTTCCTATCCCCAAAGTTCTTATGGTCAGATAAACTCACTCATCGATGGATATGTTGTTGTTGTTGTGAGCTTTTACTTATTTACTTACTACTACGTTTTTGTTCGTGCCTTTTCTTTTTTTTCAGGTTCTGTTCTCTCTCACGCTCAGGTACTCCTTTCCTTTCGCATTTCATGTCTGAAAACATAACTTTGTTCACTTTTTTAGTAATTACTTTAAGACTCATAACTGACATCATTTCTGATTGTTTGATACTGTAAAAATTAAAAAACAATGTATACAAATTATACCGTAGATTCTTCTTCTTATTACACCGATAACTAATATTTGTCGATAAAAAAATCATTTAAATCATTTAGAATGTTACATTTTTTGCATATTATTTTTGGCAATACAACTTCTTGAAGCAGATGTTTACGAGAAGGGGAAGCACGGAAGTTCATGAATTTGATGACAAGTTTCTTGGATCGCCTGCGCATTTTAATGTGACATCAGTTATTGGGCATGTATTCAAGTCTTTGTCTTTTCTTTTTTCGAGGAGAATATCACTTGTTAAGATTTCCCTTTTAACTTTTTTTTTTTTGTTTATCTTTTGAAATATTATTATATGATGCATTTGCACTCCTTTTGTCCTGTCTCTCCTTCAAGTGGAACTTGTATTAGTCTATTAGATAAATGTTAATGAATACTGTAGAAACTCACAATGAGTGGCATGCAAAGCAAGAAATTCTATCTTGTTTTCTACTAATTTTTTTGAGGTTGGAATAGTTATTTTATGGTGCAAACCATGCTATTTGGTCTCGCTGCATGTTACTTGTTACACATGTCTAATCCTGAGTGTTTTGAGTATTCACTGCGGTTTTTCTATCTTTTGTTGATAATCTAGTGTAGATTTTCCTAGTAAATATGAAGATTGGGCAGCCACAGATCCGTTAGATCTTTTTCAGGCTCAGGTTATAAAGAATGAATCAAACCCAAAGGTATTTCTTTACAAATATTTCCTTTCAGTATTAGATCCTGCTTTTCTATGAGATCCATGGATTGTCTGTGGACATGATTCACAATAGAACACTATGGCGTCGTTTGATCCTTCCCAACTCGTGGGAAAATGCTTAGTTGTTGTTGTTGCATTAGCTCCTCGATCTATGTCTTTTCATATAATCATTTATGCACTATTTTGAGTTATTGGGGCAAGATATTGCTTTTTGTCTTTGTTTTCCTAACTGAAACTGAATTTAATTTTGTGATGCTTTATATGCTCATAGTTAGTAAGAAGACCAGACAATAATAGCAAATTTTTGTAAGTGATCTATCTGTTTATATACATTTCCTAAAGATTGGTGATGATTTTTTTTAATGTTTTCTGAATATTATCAGGAATTCATGTAGAGGAAATGTTCTGGAACTTGTTTTGTACTTTTTCATGCATTTTTGGGTTCTCCTCATTTTTAATACTGCAGGAAACTTTTTTGAGTAATGCTCAGTTGTTCACCAAGTCTGTAGCTGTAACTTGTATATGTTTCTAAAAAAATGAATATATACTACATATACCTTGAGTTATCCTTTGGTTGATTTTTGGTTCTTCAGTTACATTAAATTTGTTCTTGGCGTAATTATCTTGTTCACTCGATTTATGAACAAATATCAAATTTTGAAGGTTTTTTTAAAAAATAAACACGGTATGTGATAATGAGAAATAAAATGTAGGTAGGGATGGGTCTGAATGAGAGAAAGTTGGTTGTATTGGACATCGGAAGAAGTTAGACGTAGTCACGTAATAATACTCTCTCTCCTGACTGAAATATATATATATATATATATATATATATATATATATATATATATATATATATATAAACTCTTTGTTATTCAAAGATAATGCTTCCAAAATACTCTTCATATTTAATTAGAGTTTTATTTTCAATCATCTTTTCTTTTTTATCTTATATAATTAATATAGTGGGTACTAGTCACTGTACTGGCCAGAGAGGTAAACGTTAGTAATACTAAGACAGGTAGGTATTATTGTCGTTTCATTGGACGGGGCTTGACACTTTGTCGTAATCTTCCTCACAATCCACTCAGGAATATTCATTCATTTCTTAAACGTTAAAACACACCACACGACACTACTCTCTTCTCTTCTCTTCTCTTCTACGTACTGCCGTGGTGCTTTCACCACTGCTTACCACTAACCTTCCTCTCTCTCTCTGCCGCTGCAAGCTTGGTACTCTCAACTCAATTCTCCACCTTATTCTTTTCACTTCTTCAGCTCTTGTTTTTTCCCAAATCTACTTTCAAAGTGCCTGAATTCTGCAACAGTAATATTAACACTCCTCTCTTTTGTTCAGGCTTTATTTCCCCAATGGCCGCTTGTGGCTATATATCTGCTGCCAACTTCAATTATCTCGTTGGCGCCAGAAACATATCCAAATTCGCTTCTTCAGACGCCACAATTTCGTTTTCATTTGGCGGGAGCGACTCAATGGGTCTTACTTTGCGACCCGCTCCGATTCGTGCTCCTAAGAGGAACCATTTCTCTCCCTTGCGTGTCGTTTGCGTCGATTATCCACGCCCGGAGCTCGAAAACACCGTTAATTTCGTTGAAGCTGCTTACTTGTCTTCCACCTTTCGTGCTTCTCCGCGTCCTCTAAAACCCTTGAACATCGTTATTGCCGGTGCAGGTAATAACCAACCTATGCCTATGCTCATACCCATTTCGTATTATGCATAAAAAATTGTATCTTTGCTTCCAATTTTGTGTTTTTTCTTGCTTTAGTTGTTCTGGGTGTTTTCAGATTAGGACTCGTTATACCCTTTTCATTTCGTGCATGGTCTTCTAATGTTGGTGTGTGTTAGAAAAAACTTCGAAGCCAGCTTGGGCTACGCATTAGGAATTTCCTTCTTTGTGATTAAATAGATGTACGCATCTCAATGCTTGATTACATTGTGTTGTGACAGTCCTGTGTCGGTAAGGAAAAAAGTTATGGAATTTTAGGTACCCTGATATCATGTTGGATATTTAAAGACAAACTAATCTTTGCACATTAGTTTTGGCCTCTCTGTCTATTGGATTGATGCATGTTTCAAATTATCGCAGGATTGGCTGGTTTATCAACTGCAAAATATTTGGCTGATGCTGGGCATAAACCTATATTGCTGGAAGCAAGAGACGTTCTAGGTGGAAAGGTTTTCCTGCTAATTTAATCCCTTTCGGCAATAAGTTGTCACTTAGTGCGCCTTCTTTTCATTATTTTAACAAGCTGTTTAATGAAATAAGAAATTTGTTTGTGTTGTTCCATCATAATCTATTTGATGCGTTGGCTTTATAACTTCATCATCAGGTTTGTTGAAGGTTACCACAGTATATACAACATATTTATAATAAATCAATTTTAATGTATTGTGTTTTTATACTATTGTTTCATTTTCTAAGGTTGCTGCATGGAAAGACAAGGATGGAGACTGGTACGAGACAGGCCTACACATCTTTTGTAAGTTCATTAAAATCTTGGGTTTAACTCTTTTTTTTTTCTGCTATGCATCCATTTCCTTAACTTGTTTTTTTTTCTTAAAAAAATTCCGCTTTCATTTTAATAATATCATGCCTTTGTTGAGCCTTTTTTTTCCTTTGATAAAAGCGGATTGAAAAAAGAGTAAAATGCTGGAGGATCAGGAATATTTCTAGAGCTACTAAAGAAACCACTAGAGAATAAAATTAAAGAGATAACAAAAGGGGGGGTGAGAGGTCGCAGGTCTAAATTTTCCACTAACATTTCTAACAAAACTAACAAACTAATATTTTTCGATAAAAAAAAAAGATAAAACAAAGGTCATAATTGGTAGAGTTGATCCTTGACACTATCAAAGCCTTTGCCTTCATGACCAAATAGTTAGGATTTTGATCCTTGCTACCCCACTCTTCTGATTAAGAATTAAATTTCAGTTAAAAGGTTTGGGTTATATTGTGTTTTGTCCAAGTTCAAAAGGCTATAGCTTGAGTGGGCAATTTGGCCTGTCAATGGGATTGATTAGCAGAATATTATTAGTTACGAATTGACATAAATTGCAAAATATTTGTTATTATTGGCACATATTTGTTGCATTCAACTTTCCACATGAAAGACCTTGGTCAACTCACTCATCTCTTGAGGTTAGAAGTACACTTTCAACAAAAAGGAATTTTTGTCAATCAACACAAATATATTCAAGATCTAATTCAATTAGTTGGTCTCACTAATTATGCTCCTGTTGAAACTTCAATGGAAATTAATCTGAAATTGCGACGAGATGAAGGTGACCTTCTACTAGACCTAACTTTCTATCGTAAGCTGGCTGTAAGTATTATTTACCTAACCATCACTAGACCAGGCATCTCATTTGCTGTCCACACAGTTAGCAAATTCATGCAATTTCCTCGGCATTTGCATCTTTCAGCAGTACACTGTATTATTAAGTATCTACTTGGTACTTCCAGCTGTGGTTTTTTCTTCCTTACTGGTGCATCAATACAACTTCAAGCATACAGTGATTTTGATTGGGATGGATGTCCAAACACACAGAAATCCACTACTGGTTGGTGTATGTTCTTAGGGGAAGCTCCAATCTCTTGGAAATGCAAGAAACAAGACTCAATCTCCAAATCGTCCACTGAAGCAGAATACCGTGCCATGTCTACTGCATGCTTTGAGATTATTTGGCTTCGCGGTCTCCTTTCAGAGCTTGATTTTTCACAAGCAAAACCTGCTCCACTGCATGCTGACAATACAAGTGTCATTCAAATTCCACAAATCCTGTTTACCATGAAA
Source organism: Glycine max (assembly GCF_000004515.6). Classification (NCBI taxonomy): domain Eukaryota; kingdom Viridiplantae; phylum Streptophyta; class Magnoliopsida; order Fabales; family Fabaceae; genus Glycine; species Glycine max. Next base: position 319,809 of record NC_038254.2, read on the forward strand.
GAACGAAGCACATAGAGGTTGATTGTCACTCAATTCGGGAGGCGTATGACCATTGAGTTATCATCTTGCCTCATGTTTCTACATATGTTCAACTCGCTAACATTCTCACAAAATCCTTGATACGTCAGTGTCATAATTTCCTAGTCAGCAAATTGATGCTTTTAGACTTACTAGTATCAATTTGAGGGGGGGTGTCAATGGGATTGATTAGCAGAATATTAGTTATTAATTGATACAAATTGCAGAATATTTGTTATTGGCACAAATATGTTGGCAATTCAAAACAGCAGATCTTACATGATTATACAGCTGTAATTATCTCGTTAATTAGTTATCCCAGCTATAGGATAGCATTTATTGTAGATTGACTATTTAATGCATAGATGTAGAAATCAAATTGTATGAACACTATTTAATGCAGAATTCTCGGAGAACACAGTTTTTCATCTGCAACTTTCTTAGTCTAATATGGCCTCCTAACAGAGCTTTTGGATGAGTTAGTCCATGCCACACTTATTAAACTACTTTGATATGTTTTTTTAGTTTTTCTTTCTAAATGAATCATTTATTGGAAATCATATTATTTAATCAATACAGATCTTTCAATTATCGGAATCCTTATGTTGCAGTTATCTTTGCTTTACAACTTTTTCCCCCTCCCCACAGTTGGGGCTTACCCTAATGTGCAGAACCTTTTTGGAGAACTTGGCATTAATGATCGGTTACAATGGAAAGAGCATTCTATGATTTTTGCTATGCCAAATAAGCCTGGAGAGTTTAGTCGATTTGATTTTCCTGAAGTTCTTCCCTCCCCATTGAATGGTAAGATGTAAGACCTATTGTATGTGTGTATATTTATATACCTAACTGAAGTTGGATGTCTCTATAAAAAGTACATTGAATGCCTTTATCTTTGGAAATCCTACAATGCAGAATTTGTAGTTGTCTGCCATAAAATGTGTAATACTATCTAGTTATTATCCTGCCTATTTTATGAGTAGTGCTCGAAAACCAGAATTCAGATGAAGAAAATTTTAGTTTCCTTGAAAATTTTAACACGATTTGCTAGTCAAATTTTGATTTTGAATATATCTCAATGCATTTGATAATCATTGAATCAAGGTGTGTTAAATTGTTTCCATTTTATATAAATTAAAAATTACAAACCCAAACATAGAAGAAGCATTTTGGAGTTTAGCTTGGTTTCTATATTCTTTTCTATTTCTTTCTTCACTAATCTGGTTTGCAGGTCAGGAACATATTCTCTTCTGAAAAGAACCAACTGATGCTTAAATTCTCCAATTTTATTTTTACATCTGCATCATTCCCCTTTTAAGATTCTGTTTTATTATGCTTTACGTTTTAAATGTTAACCAGTATTTACAAGTTGCATGCCATGAATGTGAATACAGGAATATGGGCAATATTGAGGAACAATGAGATGCTTACATGGCCAGAGAAAGTAAAATTTGCAATTGGGCTTCTCCCAGCTATGCTTGGCGGACAGCCATATGTTGAGGCTCAAGATGGTCTTTCTGTTCAAGAATGGATGAAAAAGCAGGTATAGCACTTGTCTTGATTGTGTAACCTTAGCAGTCCATTAATAGATTTAAGTAACTTGGCTATATCACCAGTCATGGCCTACTGCGACTTAAAAATTGCAGAGAAAAGTCTTGTTTGTTTGTTATCATTAGAGAAAGGATATCTATAGTTGTTATTGTAAGATTTCATTACTTGATATTTACTTGATGCTTTAAAATATATTTCATCTACCTCAGGTTGATTTCACTGGGACAGAATGGAACCTTCTCATGGTCTGTTGCAAATAATTGAAAATAACAAAATGTTTTCTCCTTATTATAGGGCGTACCTGAACGGGTAACTGATGAGGTGTTCATAGCAATGTCTAAGGCACTAAACTTCATCAATCCTGATGAACTTTCAATGCAATGTATATTGATTGCTTTAAACCGATTTCTTCAGGTGTGATCATTTCCTTTTCTTAAACACTATTTCACTAGCATTATTGTGTGATTGACAGGGTCATTTTATTTCCATTAGAATAGTTGAATGGAATCAGATTAGTAATAAACTTTAAGATGGCCTTTTATTTCGCAAACATGTTTTGTGGAACTTACGATCAAGTTTTTTCCCTCTTTTTCTTTAACTAATTGTTATATTATCAAATTATTCTATAGGAGAAACATGGTTCTAAGATGGCCTTTTTGGATGGCAATCCACCCGAAAGACTTTGTATGCCGATAGTTGATCATATTCAGTCCTTGGGTGGTGAAGTTCATCTAAATTCGCGCATTCAAAAAATTGAGCTAAATGATGATGGAACGGTGAAGAGCTTCTTACTAAATAATGGGAAAGTGATGGAAGGGGATGCTTATGTGTTTGCAACTCCAGGTGTTTTTTCTTCTTCTTATTTTACGAATGTAATAATTAATTGTTTTCATGACATTCTTAATCTTCACTCCTTAACATTTTTTAGGTTCTTTTTCTTGAAAACAGTGGATATTCTGAAGCTTCTTCTACCAGATAACTGGAAAGGGATTCCATATTTCCAGAGATTGGATAAATTAGTTGGCGTCCCAGTCATAAATGTTCACATATGGTAAGTGATGGCTTTTGATGTTGAAAACCATATGCATGCATATGTTAAACTCCTATTTTAAATTAAATTATTACAGTCATCATTATTTCATTTTGCTGTCTAATGTATAAAAACTCAAATATTCACTGAAGAGTTTGGAATAGAAATCTATGCAATTCGTCTTAAATTGTATTAATGACAATTGGCAATTTATAATTAATTTTCTTCTTCTAATTGAATGGTTGTAATAGTTTTGGTAAATGGAAACTTTATTTGTTAACTTTTTTTGTGGTAAAATAATGTCACTATCACTAATTGATGTAGTAATATTCTTTGTTATTTTTTTTTTAAAAGAAATTCCTCTCACTTTATTGATCTTTTTTCAAAATTTTGGATAACGCCAACAAAGTTAATTTGTAATGTTTGTGGATAATGATTATATTATTATCTCCACTGGTGTGATGACATACTATATATGCATCGCATTTGCAGGTTTGACAGAAAACTGAAGAACACATATGATCACCTTCTCTTTAGCAGGTCTTCCTCAAACTTTGAAACACCTGTAATGTCTGGAAGGGATAGAAATTCTGTTCATTTAATGCCTGTTTTGTTTTTCTGATACATAGATGTATATTGAGTCAACTTTTGTGCTTCATAAGTTGATAAAATTTGACAAGTATAACACATAAATGTTTACTAAGGGATAAGAACATTTTTCATTATAATATTGCAAAATAACAATCAGAAGCCAAACTGAATATTGTTATACGCAAATAGTGTAGAAGATATCCTCTCCCTAGACACTCTAATATTGTGTCATTTATTTGGTTGGGAAATTGATACTGACCTATCTATTACTAACATGTGATAACAGGAGAGAGGATATCTATTGAGGCTTGTGACATGCCCTAATCTTGGAATGAAGTATTGGTCTCATTCTGCTATTACTTAATAAAGAAAGAAAGTGATAAAGGGAATTAAAAATTTGTGGCCAAGGAGATCCTTTCTCCCATTGTTTGCTTAACTTGGTTGAGAGTTTGTTCAAGAATTTATTCAGGGTGTTGATGGGGTTTAGCATGAGGTGGTTTATTGTGATTGTGTATTTGGTAGTGTTTCATCTACAATTTCCAATTGCTAAGGATAAAAGGAATATTTTTACTCCGATTGCAATTGATACAATCTGGTTATTTGCTAGAGGATTTTTAATTGTGTTGTGTATCTCCAAGTGTCTGGGGATTTTAGGGATGAACATCACTTAAGTTTTGCTGTGTGAAATGAACTTTTTTTCTTCTTTGCTTTCTTGATGGTATTTGTGGATTATAAATAAAGTATTTTCATTACCTCACATCTTGTATATTTTATATTTTTCTTCATGCAGAAGTCCCCTTCTGAGTGTATATGCTGACATGTCAGTAACTTGCAAGGTAGAAACCACTTCATACATGTTTTGCACTGATTTATTTCCTCAACCCATGCAAAAGTTGTGGACTGCATGTCTAGGTTAGCATATTCCTTTATATATTTATATATAACTAGGGTCACCTAAATGAGTTGGAGATAGCGCTTTCTGGATAAACAGTAAACCCTCTCTACAAATTAATTCAGTTTTCAGACATTTATATAATACTCTTGTTGTTTGAGGCTGAATTTCTTCTGCATATGGTGATATCATCAAATGTTGGAATGTTGTTTGAGTAACTGTTTCACTGTAATGCAGGAATATTATAGCCCAAACCAGTCAATGTTAGAGTTGGTTTTTGCACCAGCCGAAGAATGGATTTCACGTAGTGACGATGATATTATTCAAGCCACGATGACTGAGCTTGCCAAACTCTTTCCTGATGAAATTTCTGCAGACCAAAGCAAAGCTAAGATTCTCAAGTACCATGTTGTTAAAACACCAAGGTTTGATTGAATACCCACAGAGGGTGGATTATTTCTTTTAGCTTCTTTTATAAAGATGGATTTGGAATGTCTTTGTTGTTACTTAACTAATAGTGACATTTGTGTTCTGAATCCTAATGGAACTGACTACATTGTTTCAGGTCGGTTTACAAAACTGTTCCAAATTGTGAACCTTGTCGACCCATTCAAAGATCTCCTATAGAAGGTTTCTATTTAGCTGGAGATTACACAAAACAAAAATATTTAGCTTCAATGGAAGGCGCTGTTCTTTCTGGGAAGCTTTGTGCACAGGCTATTGTACAGGTAAAATCTGACACAAAAATATCTATGTAACTCGCAGCAATACATTAGCAAGAAATGTGATAATCTATATATACATGCTTTCTTGGTAATTTTGTGAGAGAAACTTGATTGTGAATTCAGCAGGATGAATAACGCTACATTGTGTTGTGGAAATCATACACTGAAGTTCTCAGCTTTTATTCGTTGATTTAATGAATCTTTCCACTTTAATTTTTTGATTGAAACATTTTTATTAAGTTCCAATCATCCTCAAAACTTATGCTGTCTCTGAATGATTCTTGTATGTATCTCCAATGCCCCCCTCATGCAAAAGACCTTCGGTTATGAACATTATTTGAAATTAATATGAAAGAATTAGCTTAATGAGGATTGATCTTCTGCATAGGTTGATTTGAATGTTTTTCTAATCATTGGTGTCATTGAGGCTTTTTAAAAATTATGCAGGATTCTGAGCTACTAGCTACTCGGGGCCAGAAAAGAATGGCTAAAGCAAGTGTTGTGTAACAAAAACAAGAATTGAAAGAGTCATGGTAGAGTACAGGAGCATCATTTCAACTTTGGCATTCTTTGTCTGTGGTCAGGACTCAGGAGACCTTCAACTTTATTAGTTCATACGAATAAAGAAAGGCTCAGCTTCTGAAATTTAGCTCACCGTCGTCAACTGTGTGCAATAAGCTATACGGAACAAACGACATGTGTCAACTTAAAGTCAGCCCATTGTTTTGTTATCCTCCAATTTTCTGGATCAATGTTTGTATTGGAAAGAAATATGTCATTATTCAAACTTGTTTATATCCACTTTTTTTATTTATCAACATTTGTCACAACCTTTCGTTGAGTAGCAAATTATTCCCAGAAAGGCACATTACATATATATATATGCATTGTATATTACACACAATCATATATATATTTATACAAAATAACATATAATAAATATCACCGACAAAATGGTTAGTTTTATTAACATGACAAGCTAAAATTTGAAATTTAGTTGGTAAAGATACTTCTCACGTATAGTGTTCAATTGTGTCTTGAATTGTTTCTCAAGAAGGATACTTTCGGAAACAAAATAAATGCAATGTATATAATAATATATATTAACTTATATAGTTGCATA